>NC_136522.1:68716611-68806611 GCF_053919585.1 Euprymna scolopes
TCCAAAAGTGAAGCTTCCTTTGTCTTTTTTTTTTTAACCAAAGAAGTTGAAGTACTACAAAGACGAGAATAGTATCATCAAAATGAGCAACCATTTGTGTTCCGGAATTTATTTTGCTACATAGTCACCACCCTTTTCAGTTCACTTTTGCGAGCGATGCACAATGATTATGGAAAGGTGTCTAGAGAGTGCTTTGTCATGCGATGGTCGTTCCAAAAGTAAAGCCTCCTACTTTTTTTTTTTTTTAGTAACTAAAAAGTTAAAGAGCTATGAAGACAGGAGTTATACCATTAAAACGAGCGACCATTCGCGTTCCAGCATTTATTTTTCTACACAGTCACCAACATTCTCAATGCACTTTTGCCAGGGATTCAATGACACATCTCTGCTTCTGACGCACGTCCATGACAGGAGTTGCTTTCTTAGAGTTTCACGCCGTCAATATCTGCTAATGGAGAGATGAAATTTTCAGGTCATGAATGCGTAAGTTCAGTCATCATAACAATGCAGTTTGCAATCCACTCCGATCCATTCGGGCAGAATAAAAAAAAATTTTTTTTTAAAAAAGACTGCATTACTTTTAGGACGCCCTCGCATATATTAACAAATACTTTGACACTATTTAGATTTTAACACAATGTCTGTTGCACCAGTTCAGTTTAGACCAACAATACAGCAATTGTTAAAATATAATCCACGACGCAAGCGCACACACACCTGCGTACAGTCATAAGTATGACTCATTAGATTTATGGGAACCAATAATTATAATTAATTGTTAAAATTACACTAGAATGCACCCCCACAACATTGCAAGATACGCTTCAATATGATATTTCAATACATGCAGATTTCATATTTATTATTATAAAGCCAATTCTCTATTGCTTATTATATTGTACCTAATATATAGTGGTGATTTCAAAAGTTTTTAAAAATTCTGACTTGGGTGCCATCAGCTAGACTCTAGCGTTCAAGTTACTTAACACTCATTAACCCTTATCCACGAGTCAAATTCGGGTCTTGATAAGTGCTCCCCCATTGTATATATATATATATATATATATATATATATATATATATATGAGCAAACAGTTAATAAAATATGTTAAAAAAACACTTTGAAATGAGTTAAAAACATATTTAATCTGAAAAGGAAACACTAGATAAGTGGATAGTCCTTAATCCGCGGAGTTTCAAAGAAATACTTTCCTTCTCATCAGAGGGTAGGAATTAGCAAAATGCGGGATCGGATTTTGCATGCAAAAGTATTTGATGAAACAAATAAGTCAAAGATCTTACTTGAAAACAAAAAAAAAGTGAAGTAGAGGGAATATGGTGGATAAAAAGGTGATTACACATGAATGGATAGTCTGGTGGAAGATAAAAAATCTGGTGGAAGATAAATAATCCAGTGACGGTAAAATCCAAATATATAACTTCCAGAAAGTTAATTGAATTTCCATTTGTACAAGTAAAATCCAAGAAAATACCGTAATTGGAAGAAGATGGTCCATAATAATCCAAAGGCAGAAATCCATGGAATAATTCACAAAAATGTACAAGGAAAAAAGGAAAAAAATCCAATAATATTAATAAAAGAAAAATAAGATATGAATTCAGGTTTTCAAAGTTAGACCCAAATAGCAATGGATCTGAAAATCGACACTTGACTCGGACTAGTCTTTTTTCTTTAACTATGTTATTCAGCCGATATAGTTAAAAAAAAAATATATATTTTCCAACCTTAGCGAAACAAACGTTGATTAACTTAGTTTTAATTTTGTGTATATTTTAGTATATATTTTTCCGACTAGAACTCTCGAAACTCAAAATAGCAACAACAACAAAAAAATACTTCTGGTTAGCTAAAGTACACTAGTTCTGAAAAATGTGTAAAACCAACAATATTACAGCTCTACCCAAATAGCAATGAATCCGACAAATCGATACTTGATTCAGATTAGCTTTTTTCTCCTTCCACCATGTTATTGAACCGCATATACTTCAGTTCATGTAAGTTTCTTTCTGATTATAATCAAGCCGCCCGGATTTTTTGATTTTTTTTTAGATTGGGTCCATTTTCCATTTATCAACTAACCAGCATCGACCCTTATGAAATTGATAAATAGTTTTTTTTTTTTTTGTTTTTTTTTTGTCAGATTAGAACAGACTTTTCTTTTTGTCCTAGGAGGAGACCCCTATTTTATTTTATTTATTTATTTATTGGCAAGAGGAACCCCTTTATTTATTTATTTATTTTTTTTTTTTGTGGAAACAATTTTTGGTTGCAGCTGGTTTTAGACTTTTATACATCCCTGGAGCTAGTCCTTAAGTTCCAAACTTCTATAAAAGGTCTCCACCCTCCAAATCCCCTAATTAAGGCAACCTTATGCCAGACTTTCTTCCCAGCTCCTTACCCTGTTAGAAAGAAGAATAACCACAAGTACCATCGCCATCACCGCCACCACTTGGCATCTGTTTTTGATTAGAGACGGCGTCTTATGTTTTTTTGTTTTTTTTTTTTTTTTTAAATCTAAACGATTCATGCCAGGGTCATCAAGTAGGAATTGAGTAATCGGAAATGTTGTCTAGAAACACTTTAGATAAGCCCCGGGATGGAGAGGGGGGGATCGGGATGAGTAGGTAGATCAAAGTGGGGTCTGGTTAGAGGTAAGGGATGAGGTATTTTATGTGCTTGCATGTGGAGGTAATTTGTTTTGAATTATCTGTGGCCATACCTATATTTGCATGCGTGCGCATCCAATATCTAAATGGGTAGATATAAAATCCATCTCGGTGTGTCCATAGCAACCTATCTCTACCATCTTTATTTATAAAATCACCTCGTCAGATATCGTTGGGGACGGACAGTGAAAGAGAAATCAATCTATTTTTAACCAAAAGAAAATAATATGGAGATGAAAATATTCTAAATTGTTTTTAGGGACGGTCGTACGCTAAATTTTGTTTTAAATTCCCGGAACTGATATAAATAAGGTATTACTACTACTAATACTACTACTACACACACACACATATATATATAGTGAATAAATGACAAAAGATTATATTCCAAAGTTCATGATGTTGACCATCTTAGAATTTATTCCTTTAATTCAGTTGACATTTACAATTCTTGACAGTATCTGTTTCGTAGCGCAAAATCAAAAACTTGATTATTATATCAATCAGTGAATCTATTTTGCCCTTAACTCATCAGAAGAAATAACAACAATCAATCCGTCCAAAGGAAATAAAGTGCTTTTTGACATGATTAAAATCCGAAAATTGGAAGAGAACTGTAAATACCTTATAATATATTTTCATGACGCCATTTTGAATTTTAAAGGAATAAATTATAAGATGGTCAACATCATGAACTTTGGAATATAGTCTTTTGTCATTTATTAACTATATTACTCTGTAATTATATTGAGCTTCTTAAATGAGGATTAGTATATATTAAGGAAATACAATATATATATATATATATATATATATATATATATATATATATATAATTATTTAGATAATATATAAATAATTATAATATATAAATAATTATAATATATATAATATATATAAATAATTATAATATATATATATATATAATATATATAAATAATTATATATATATAATATATATAAATAATTATATATATATATAATATATATAAATAATTATAATATATATATATAATATATATAAATAATTATAATATATATATATAATATATATAAATAATTATTATATATATTATATATATATATAGGATTGATATGTAGTTTGCTTGAAGCATTGTGTGGGATAGGTATGTAGTAGAGATTTAGAAGGCTATCACAATGCGAGGAATGAAATATAGTCGTTGTTGATGAGAGAAGACGAGAACACGTGGCGATTTACATGTGGTCGATGGACAAAAATTAGAGGCCTGCAGTATTAATGCTGGAGTCCCTCAGGGGTCCATCCTGAGCCCAACTCTCTTCCTGATCTACATCAGTGATCTCCCTAAACACATGCTTAAATCATTTGTTGACATCTATGCTGATGACACGACCATCTATGGCAACGCATCGAAGGCTGTAAATGACAAAGCTCTCTCTGATTCTCTCTCCTCTGATTTCGAGCGTGTAGTTCAGTGGGGGAAGACGAGGCTGGTTACCTTTAATGCATCTAAAACCAAGCTCCTATCTTTACACCATCAACGCTCTGATCCCCATCTGGCATCAATTGTAATGGATGGCTCTCGCCTAGGAAAAGCTCAATGTTTTGACAAGCTTCTAGGCTTGACCTTTACTCCTGACCTTTACTCCTGATACTTTACTCCTGATATGAAATGGAACACGTACATCAAGTCTGTTGTCAGGGTCGCTGGAAAGATGGTGGGTTCCTTCTACCGCTCCAGAAGATATCTCACTACTGATGCAATTCTCTATAAAAACCAAGTACGTCTAAGGATGGAATACTGCTGCCATATTTGGGCAGGAGCTGCTAAAAAAGCCTATCCTGCCTTGACAGAGTACAAAATAGAGTTCATGGCTTAGTGGGGGATGCCCTTTTCTCTTCCCTGCAACCTCTCTCCCACAGAAGAGACGTTGCAAGCCTGTCTTTGTTTTACCGTTATTTCTATGGCAAGTGCTCGTCTGAGCTCCAATCTCTGGTCCCCCCTCGCCAATCTTTTACGAAAAACACCCGTCTAGCTGAAGCCACTGTCAAAAACTTTCCCCACTCTCTATCTGCGCCTAAATCAAAACGTAGATTCCATGAACAAAATTTCTTTCTTAGAACAGCACGCCAGTGGAACTCTGTTCCGTCTGCCTGTTTCCCACCTGACTACAACTTGGATGTCTTCAAATCCAACGTAGACAAATTCCTGAAGAACCGCCCCCTTAAGTAGACACTTTATGAAATCTCAACACTAACGTACAATGTACTGTACATGCAATAACCCTTATCCCTGAGTGGCTTCCGGGCCTTGATAAGTGATGACATCCTTGTAAAAAAAAAGCATACATATATTTTATATATACATATATTTATTCAGTTGTATTGGTAAAATGTCTTACTTGTTATGTCTGCGACAAATTCCATTATTAATTTTGGAAAAAATATATGTATGTACTTATTGATTTGTAAATCGCCACTTGTTCTCGTCTCCTCTTACCAACAACGAATATATATATATATATATATTATTATTATTATTATTATTATTATTATTATTATTAATACATAAAGACACTAGGGAGTTACGATCAAAGTCGGCCGGGAAATTTGAACCCGGCCAAGAAGCCCATTAGCAAAGAAAAACCACACGGCCAATGTTAGCCGCGAGAAATACAATTGGAATTAACATTTATATAAATGTCTAGACGGCAACAGTGATAAAGATAACATCATAATCTGTGACCAACTTAAATTTCAACTCTGCGCGCTCAACGATAAAAACCGAGTTCTTAAAGGGGCTGATATAATTATTACTATAAGTATTATTACTACCGTATAATTCGGCAACCGTCAGATAAGACGAGGTACAAAATTTAATAAATTTATCGGTTGTATAAGACGACTGCTAAATCACGAAACCATGTTTGTTTAGCCTAGGCTAAAGATTGCAACAAACGGTATCTTATGAAATATTGGTTTTTAAAAGATGATTTTTTTTAACTTTAAGGGTCGTCTTATACGCCGAAATATACGGTATATTCTCGTGATGTCCTTTCCAGAGGCATAAGAGATGGTGAATTTCCAGCGAGGTGCTGGAAATTAGAAAAAGTCCGGAATTTTTTTGGAGTATGGAGACATTGTGACATATTGGAGATCGATATTCACTTGTGTGTATGTATAATATGTATGTATATTTTGGCAGCAAGTCATTATTCAAGCACATCTGATTGAACATGACAGATCCGATTTTTTTCTTATATCTTTTTTTTTCCGATTTTTTTAATATCTTTTCAATTCGCTGAGCAGCCATTTTTAATTTCAGCTGGCATATTATATATTATGGCGCCCAAATGTTGTTGTTCAGCCATATTCGTCTCAAGCGAATAAAATAGATAAATAAATAAGTCGCCCCTATCCACCTTTCTCACCAATAAAAAAAATAAATAAATAAAACACTAGCTAACTATAAATACACAAAGCGTCAAAGAAAAAGAACAAGAAAATGCCAACAACAACTGCTCCTGACGATGATCGGTTCGATAGAAAGCGCTTGAGACGAATATGGCCGAACAACAACTTTTGGGCGCCATAATATATAACATGTCAGCTGAAATAAAAAAGACCGCTCAGCGAATTTAAAAGATATCCCCAAAAATCGGAAAAAAGAATAACTCTGTCGTGTTCAATCAGACGTGATTGAATATCTATCTATCTATCTATCTATCTATCTATCTATCTATATATCTATCTATCTATCTATATATATATATATATATAGGCGGCAAAAAGAAAGTCCGCACTTGTAATTTTTTCAAAAACTGCAAATTTAAGCTAAATTTAATGTAACTGTTTAAACAAACTATGCCTCATTGGCCTTTTATTCTTCTATAATTTTACGTTCATTTTACTTGTTGAGGCAAAAAGAAAGTCCGCACAATGGAAAATTGTTATTTAAATGTAACTTTAGGACATTAATGCAACACAAATACAACAGGAACACACTTTTTTGTTGGTGATTTTTTTTTTAACAATAATTAAATTTGGCATTAACATATCTTTTCTAGACGATCAGGGATGTAGTTTTCCCTTTGAAAGATCGCCCATATTTTTTGGACATAAACAAATAAATACGTACACGTTAAACAAAACCAACAATTTTATGAGGATGTGCTGCCACCCAGACCACCCAAGTATTGTTGTAATATCTGTGGGCTGGTATGTAAATCTGCAAGCGGTTTGACAAGACACTCAAAGGTGAATAATAAAGTCCTTCCACAAGCACCGCCAAATACTGGCAACTTGCTACCTGCTACATCTGTGAATGATTATGCAAGACTGAAGCCGGGCTGAAGAGCCATCTATGTGCACATGGACACTCTACATCAACCAGAAGAGATAGTAAACTTCTATGAAGATCTGGCAATTATAATCATCATCTTCTTCTTCTTCTTCTTCTTCTTCTTCTATATATATAAAAGGCAAAATGTTTGTGACCATTTCGTGTATGTCTTCAAAAGGTATTTCTTGCACACGGTTCCGAGGTCATTACGATCGTTTAAAACTGTGTATATAGGTTCTAGATAATAATATGTAGGATTTGGGAACGCATATAGCTTATAGATTTATTTACGTCGACTTTTACAAAATTATTGCTATTTTGGCTTCTCGCGTGTTGATTGGGCTTTTTAGTATAAATAAACTAAACTCAAACGGACGTTCTCGGCATTGCGCCGGAAAAAACGTCCAGTGTGACTCTATTTAGGTCAAATGGAAGCAGCAGAGTTAACTTTTATTGTGCACGCCTGTTTTTATAGTTAAATAAATAATTTCAAACATGTTTAACGTTGTCTGTCGCCGTAGCTCAATGGTTAACGTAGCACGTTTTTTTTTTTCACACATTAATTTCCAACTCAAGGGTACGGGTTCGATTCTCATACTCACCTACGAAAACATTTTTATTATTTAAACCCCCCCCCGGGGAGTTTTAATTTACCTCAAGACACCCGGGCATCGCCGGGTACCCCCCGCTAGTTTATAAGATAAAATCTCACTTGTCTGTTTACATGTATGTATGTATGTATAGCATAATCATGTTGACACACCGGTTCTCGTCAGATCACGGAAGTTAAGCAATGTTGAGCCTGGCTAGTATCAGATGGGTGACTATTTAGGAATTCTAGGCACTGTATGTGCTTTCCGCTTATCTCGGAATTTTTTCCAGTCGTCCTGAAACTCCACTTGCCACTGGTATTCAACAATGTCGACTCAGGAGAGGTGTGGTTGGAGCTTGTGCAACTCTTGCTACAAAGATTTTACGTGCAGGCACCCTTACAGTGAGTATCCATAGTCTGTCAAGACTGAAGGAAGCCATCATGTATGTATGTATGTATGTATGTATGTCTGCCTAAAACTTTCAACAGAGGAGACGGATTTTCACGAGATCGGTATCGTTTTGAAGGTCGAGCCTTCGAACGACAAATATCAAAAAAGTGGATAAAAAAATTAATTCCTTCACCCTCAACTGGGCACTTTTCTACAGGGAGGAGTCGCTTTTTTCGCCGATATTTTCGCAAGTCATCCCCTCTTTTCGATTGACTTAATTTAAACTTACGTAAAAATAAAACAGTTTTAAAAATCATATTCAAGATGAATCCGATTTTAAAAGTTGCAACAAAATACAAATTACATTTTTTTTATAAAAAAGCCAATTTTTTTTTATATATAAATTTTTTAAAAGTAAATGTGAATATTTCTCACTTTTTTTAGTCCAACATTTTCTCCTGAGAATGAAAACAAAAAGAAAATCAAGAAAATAACTTTTATTTAAAAAATTTTCAACGAAAAGACAACAAAAAAAAAAAGCTAAAAGCAGCGAAAAATAAAAGAACCAAAAAATCAAATTAAGAAACATTAAAAAACATTTTTTTTTTCCAGTTCAATAATTCCTCTCCATTTTTTGTTTTTCAAGATGTTTTAACGCTAATCTGTTATAAAAATGACCTGGAAATTATTCAGCATCAATTAATTTCCTAAACAATATTTGCAGATTAAACAGTCATGAATGATTATCTGGTTCGAGTGTACATCTCAATAACAAGGAGACATTAACACGCAGAACTGCAGATGCATACGCGTATCTCGCTGTAAAAGGTTTGGGCCGTCAAGCGACCCGATACCATACCCAGCATTTTTTTCTTAGTATGTCACGCTGACTTGGAAAAGTCTGACGAGTCGCACGACAATGTTCACTTTACACAGGTTTAAACGTTTCTTTCTTAGAACTGCTCGCCTATGGAACAGTGGAACACTGTTCTGCTGGCTTGCTTCTTGACCGACTACAATATCGTTGCTTTCAAGTCCAATGTAAACAAGTTTGGAAAAGTCTGAACGCTTCTGCCCACTTCTCCAGCAACCTGCTTTTATGATGTCCAGGCGCACCCAAAATCACTGTGTGAGACGTGATTTTTCAAAAACTGTGCGAAACCGTGGGCATTAAAATACCACGGTCTTCATCTTGGATCTTTTGGTTTTTCCTTCTCAGCTCGCAGGACAGACAGACACGAACACGTCTTTTTGCGATAAACCTTCTCTATTTTCGCCACACACGCCTAAGTTTGAAATAACATTTTTCAGTGGTCGCTTGTACAGATTTTTTGTCTGTCACGCTTTAGATTGAAACAGCGTTTTTTTTTTTTTTTTTATCTATCACACAACATTTTGAAATAGTATTTTTGTTGGTCCGTTGAAGAGAAGAGGGTTGGAGCGAGGACGCAGCCTTGTCTGACACCATTCTGCATGTCGAACGGATCGGAGAGCTCACCCTTCAGCTTAACTGTGGCTTTCATGCCTAAATGAAGGGCTCTGACAAGGCTGGTGAAGTGTGCAGGAAGGCCAAGCTTCAGCAAGACTTTCCAAAGAGTGCTTCGATCCACCGTGTCGAAAGCCTTAAAAAAATCCACAAAGATCATGTACAATGTACAGCTCCATATTTTGCTGCACACACTTTTCCTGGATCTGTTTGAGTGAGAAGATCATATCCACTGTGCCTCTGTTTGCACGGAATCCACATTGTGCCTCAAGTAGCAAGATTTCAGCGTGCGCTGTAAGCCTGTTCAGGAGAACACTAGCGAACACTTTCCCAGGGACTGAGAGCAGTGATATACCCCTGTAGTTACCGCACAGCCTGCAATCTCCCTTTTTGAATATGGTCACTAGCTATGCGTCTTTCCAATCTTGAGGGACAGTTGCAGTGGTCCAGGCACTCTATATAATTGTGCAGAGAGTGCTAAGTAGTTTTTGTCCTCCTCGCTTGATGATCTCAGGGTATATGCCGTCAGACCCAGCTGATTTGCCATCCTGTAACATCAGCACTGCTTTATGGATTTCATCTGAGTCAGGGCATCTGTCCATCCAGTGCTGTGTCGGGAACTGCTCCAGGTTGATTATTGCTCACTCGTCAATGTCTGGCATTTCGTTTAGCAATGTTTTGAAATACTCAGTCCATCGTTTTAGAAGCTCGCATTTGTCAGTGAGGAGAGTGGAATTGTCGCTTGCAAGTAGTTGATTGGGATGGCTCACATTTGGGCCCCAGATTGCTTTCATACTTCCATAGAAACCCTTCATGTCATCAGTGTCAGCCAGAATCTGTAGTTCAGCAGCCTTAGCCATCCACCAACTGTTCTTAAGTTCCCTACATCTGCTCTGGAACTTGCTGTTTGCCTTAGCGTACTTTGCTTTGATGGATCTAGTGTTCCCGAACAACATTGAACTTCTTGCAGCGTTTCTCTGGTTGATGAGTTGCTTGATTTCTTCGCAGTTCTCATCGAACCAGTCCTCATGGTGTTTCCCGACCAGCCCGAGGCATTCTTTGGATGTTTCATAAACAGTTTCTGTGAAGGACAGCCAATCTGAGTTTATATCTCCAGTTGGTTCAGGAAGTCTCTCATTGAGAGCATTCACCAGCTTTTCTCTTACATTTTGACGTTTCAAGCCGTTGACATCCAGCTTCTTAGGAGGGCTGGTTCTTTATCTTTATTTTGCATCTCAGTTTGAATCTCGCTTGTATCCGGACCATAATATGGTCAGTGTTACAGTTTGCTCCTCTCATTGCTCTCGTGTCCAGGATATCTGGGAGGTCACGTTGACGAGTGATGACGAAGTCAATGAGGTGCATCCAAGAGTTCCTGTGAACAGGCTTGTGTTTAAAGAAGGTGTTGGTGATGCAAAGCTGATGCTCAGTGCAAAGTGAAAGGAGGAGCTCCCCATTTGAGTTTCCAGCATCCATACTTCCCTAGTGCTCTGGGCTAAGTGATATAATCTTGTCCTACCTTGGCGTTAAAGTCTCCCATGAGTATGATCTTATCTGGTTTTGGTACGGATGCAACTGCACTGTCTAACTGATGGTAGAATATATCAATAGTTTCTTGAGAGTTTGTCATAGTCAGAGCATATATAGCTATCAGGGTACACCAACGGTCTTCTGATAAAGGTAGCCTGAGTGTCATCAGCCTGTCATTTATCGCATGGGGTACTTCTATCAGTTTCGTCATTAGCTCGTTTTTGATGGCTAGTCCGACACCAGACTCGCTTCTCTCACTAGAGGCCTTGCCATTCCAGTAAATGGTGTAGCCGTATTCTCTAATGGAACTGCTCTCTTTTAACCTGACTTCACCCAGGGCAGCAATATCGATTTCATATTTTTTTAATTTGTACGATATAATTTTAATATATATATATATATATATATATATATATATATAAGTGAAAGTGTCTGTGTGTGTGTGTGTGTCTGTGTACATTTCTCTACGCAATAACTCTGTCAATTTTTAGTCTACAGACTCGAAATTTGATATACAGGGTACTGAGATTTGGGAAAATCGATGGCAGGTGCTCGTCTGAACTCCAATCTCTGGTCTCCCCTTGCCATCCTTCACGAAAAACACCCATCTAGCTGAATCAACTGTGAAAAATTTCCCCCACTCTTTATCTGTGCCTAAATCAAAACGTAGATTCAATGAACAAAGCTTCTTTCTTACAACTGCACGCCTGTGGAACTCTGTTCCGTCTGTCTGCTTCCCACCTGACTACAACTTGGATGTCTTTAAGTGACTTCCGGGCCTTGATAAGTGGTGACCACCATGTAAAAAAAAAAAAAATTTTTTTAAATAGTGATCGGTTTTTGGCCAGAAATTTGGCGATTAAGGGGTCAAAGTTCAACGATTTGACCTTTGAGAACTCTACCAAACTCCTCCGACAATTTGGGGTCTACGCACTTGAAATTTTAGATATAGGTTCCTTGGACATGGATCTAACTAAATAACTTGATTTGAGCCCAAAACAATAAATTTTAAGGGGTCATAATAGGGGTCAAAGTTAAAAAAAATTGACCTCTGTGATCTCTTCCAAATTACTCAGACAATTTCTGGTCTAAATATTTGAAATTTTAAATAAATGATATTCAGAGATAGGGTAAGCTTTTTCATCAGTTTGGGTCGAAAATTTTTAGTTACGAATATATAAATGTATGTATGTTTGTTTACATGTCTGCCTTAAACTTTCAATAGAGGCGACAGATTTTACCAAGATCAGTATCGTTTTAAAGTTCGACCTTTCATACGACAAATATTGAAAAATTAGCTAAAAACATTAATATCTTCCCCTTCAACTAGGCACTTTTCTACAGGGGGGGGGGGCGTCACTTTTTTCGACGATATTTTTTAAAGTTATCCTCTCCTTTAGATTGTCTAGCCTTAATTTTAAAAAAATATCGCTTTTAGTTTGGCGGTGGTCGTAACAGCATAAACGTTAGGTTTTACCCCATTCTTTTCCTCCTCTGCGATACGGGTTCGAGCCTGCCTTCCTACTACCACAATTTTTCTTTTTTGGATCCAACATACACATCCAAACACCCGGGCAACGCCGGGCTGAAAGGCTAGTATATATATATATATATATATATATATATATATATATATATATATATATATATAGCTGTTAAAAAGGAAAGACTGAGGTTTTTTTTTTTTTTATATTCATGGTAAAAAGAAAGATGGAGGAAACCCATTCAATGGGGTTAAAAAAAAAATAAATAAATAAATAAATAAGGGGGCAGAGTCAGCCGGCCGGGTTTCGCCCTCACTTTTCAATGCCGAATCGAGTTTTTTTTTTTTTTTTTGTATAGGGAAACGAATGCAAACGAGGGAACGACTAAAATAAAATCAAACTATCGGAAAGAAAAAAAAATGGAAAACTAAAATAAATCTATCGTTATCGTAATTATACAATGGAGAGGAAACGCCTTAGAGACTAATCACGTTTTTGAACCTCATTAATGTTTTCCCTCCGTCCTTCTTTTTACCATGAATATAAAAAAGAAAAAACACTCAGCCTTCTCTTTATAACAACTATAATAAAGTTTTGTACATCCTCCCAATATTATATATATATATATATATATATATATATATATATATATATATATATATATATATATATATATATATATATATATATATATATATACACACACACACACACACACATTGGTTTTTATTATTAGAATGGATAATTTTCTTCACAAAATGCGACCATTTTCGTAAAATGGAAAAAACGGAATTTCTTTGGTTTCTATTTCGAATTACTTTGCCTCAAAAATAACTGAATATTGTCGTCTTTTCTGCAAAAAAAAGAAAAGAAAATTTAAACGAAAAGAAAATAATCAAAGAATTTCATTTACACCAATAATTCACCAAATTTATAAACAAGCTGGGTTTTTTTTTTTTTCTTCATTTTATTTATCTTTTTTTTTTGTAGGAAAGTTGGTTGAAAATTAGAAATCCAAGATGGCCGATGTTACTGCCGGTTTGATAAACTCCTTAAAAAAACATTAAGAAAAAAAAAGGTGTTGAGCTGTTGGTGGCATTTTCTAAACGGAAAAATTCAAGCCGATGGAACAATGAAAATGAATAATGCTACTACTTTATATCAGGAACTAAATCGGACCGAATACCGTTTGCTGCTGAATTTGTGTCCGGTACTCTTCTGGTTTACAAATATACACGCATATATTAATGGCCTGGCAAAACCACAGGGGAGATAACCAAGCAAGCAAGAAAAAAAAAACATAAGCAAAATTCACCCTAAAGCAACAAAACTGAAGCTCGCCTGCCGGGTCATTATATATACAAATGTAGGCAAATTTAGACACATTTATTAGTTTAAAAATATATATTTTTTTAAACCAATTGTCATAAAAGTTTAACCATAGAATAGTATAATCTTCAAAACGAATTTAGGAAAACTCGTCCCGGGAAAACTCGTCTCGGGAAAACTCGTCTCGGGAAAACTCGTCTCCGGAAAACTCGTCTCGGGAAAACTCGTCCCCTTTCGCTAAGTAGGAAAACTGGTCCCGTATTGAATAAATATCGATTGAAAACACATTTTATGATCGTTCTTGAAGGAGATATTGTTTTTTAAAATAAACTATAGCCCCCTCCCCAATGTATTTTTAAAAATATTTTTACTTGTTTAATGTTTTTTTTTTTTTATTTAAAATCGATTTTCTAAGTGTCCGTTTTCTAAGTTCTTAGTGGTTTAACTTATTTTAAAGCGTTTATTATGTTCATACAAAGTTTATTACAAGTTTTTTTTGTTCTTATTTTAACGATGTTTTTTGGAGTCATAAAAACAATAATAAAAAACAAAACCCAAAAATTAAAAAGAGCGATTCGATTCTTCGTTACGCTTTTGGTTTTGTTTTTTAATTATGATAGTTTTTTGTTGTTATGTTTTTGTTTTCTGTCATACCAAATGCACTCATGCGTTATTTAAAATTATGATTTTATCAATTATCAACATTTATTGTCGTCCTGTCAAATTTTGCAAAAATTAACTAATAAATTAAAAGCGAAATATTTTTTTGGCGCGAGAGATGCCATGTGCTAACAATCTCTCGTTAACTCATTTTTAATTTTTTTAATTTTTACTTCAAAATTCTAAAATCAATCATTAAGAGAGAAAGTAATCACTAAATAAATTTATTAATCAATTTTATTGAAAACTCCGCTATCGTTTATCAAGAATCTTTTTAATTTCATTTTTTGTTGGTTGCTTTTCGAAGGGAGATATAGGTTTTATCCCCCCCTCTCTCTCTAAATTATATTTTAAAAAATATTAAAATTTATTATTTTCTTTTTAAAACCAAATCTCCCTCAGTAATTTCTTTAATTTTCTATTTTTTAGCGATTATCAAGACCTCCTAAGATGTGATATACCGGGCATTATTTTTCGTTCTCCCGTTACACTCGACATGTTTTTTGTTTGTTTTCTGTTTTTTTTTTCTTTACCAAATAAACTATTCCAAACAAATTAAATAAACAACATAGTCGGCGAGGTAGAAAAATCGATTTTACCCTTTTATAAACAACAGTATATAAGTAAATTCTTTTTATATTGATATAAAAAAATATGCGGTCTCGTTTATGAACATAATAAACGCTTTTATTAAAAACACAAAAAAAAACATTAAACAAGTAAAAATATTTTTTAAAAAATATTATGGGGGGGTATAGTTTATTTTAAAAAACAATATCTCCTTCAAGAACGATCATAAAATGTGTTTTCAATCGATATTTATTCAATACGGGACCAGTTTTCCTACCTAGCGAAAGGGGACGAGTTTTCCCGAGACGAGTTTTCCGGAGACGAGTTTTCCCGAGACGAGTTTTCCGGAGACGAGTTTTCCCGAGACGAGTTTTCCCGAGACGAGTTTTCCCGGGACGAGTTTTCCCGGCACCCTTCAAAACACCTTCAAATTTTCATGTAGTTTTGTCCCATAGAACTAAAGATATGAACATTTCAATATTCAATTTGGCCACGAGTATAGATACATCCGTGTGTGTGTGTGTATATATATACAACTACTTACTTTACTCACATAAATTAATATACGAAAGTATAGATTTATGTGTAAACTTTAAGTATTTACCTCAAAAGTGCTCAATACGTAGGTAGAGCTAGTTAGTAATTTACTATATATATATATATATATATATATATATATATATATATATATATATATATATATATATATATATATACCACCTTTTTTGGCAATTGCATAAGTTCCAAATCTCAGCAACTATTGATCAGAATTTAACAAATGAAGTCTCGTTGGAAAGATAATTACCTGACTTGTGTAGTGAGCTTTGTGACATTAGCCCTTAAGGTTGCATATTAAGGGAATCATATATCATCCAGAGCCTATTTTTGGCACTCTTTTACAACTATAAAATGTTTCAATCATAGTCATTTGTTTTCTTAGTTTTGCATATGAATTACAAAATATCTTATATTTCCCCAAAACCTCTGGCCTTGATGGAGGGGAGACCAAAACTTGCTGTTAATGGTTTCAAATGATCTGAAATAACAGCAAAGGGAAGACTTGATTCCAAATATTTCTCATATGTAATTCCTCCTTTCTTTGTTTTTGTTTTTTTTTAATTCCATTTTCACCTCAAACAAGGCACAGTGCCACTTTGATGTAGGGGGCTACTACCGGGAGTATAAGTTGTAGGGAGTTGAGCTGCGAGATATCTGTTTACATTATACTTGAACTTCTGCATGTCAGTACGGTTGGGGAAGCAGGAATCTGGAAGGGAGTTCCAAAGTCTAGCAGCTTTTTAGAAGAAACTATTAGAGTAGAAGGCTTTCTTACATCTAAGGATCTCTACTGTGTAGGGGTGGGATTTTGCTGCTTATTGGGTTTGTCGGGGTATTTACATTGAATGGGTACAAGGGCTTGTAGTTTGGAGCATTCACAATTAAAATACTTGTAGAACAGGTAGAGGGTTGAAGCTTTGATGACAATTTAAGATCTATCAGGTTTGCGACTCTTTTGAACCCTGTCCAGGAGCGAGAGACTGGTAGCAGATGCACTAGCCCATAAAATACATAAAATAAATTTCACAGTGTATAAAGATTATTTGATACGGGAGATATTCATAACCGTACCCTATTTCCAAAAGAGGAGAGATATAACATATGAAAAATATTTGGAATCAAGTCTTCCTTTGCTGTTATTTCAGATCATTTGAAATCATAGTAGCAAGTTCTGGTCTCTCCTCCATCATGGCCAGAAGTTTTGGGAAATATAAGATATTTTGTAATTTATATGCAAAACTAGGAAAACAAATGACTATGATTGAAACATTTTATAGTTGTAAAAGAGTGCCAACAATAGGCTCTGGATGATGAAGTGGAAATATATATGTGTGTGTGTGTATAGATATATATATGTGTGCGTGTATATAGATATGTGTGTGTATGCGTGCGTGTGTGTGTGTGTGTGTGTGTGTGTGTGTGTATACGTTTGATGATAAAAAAATATATACTTTTAATTTATATGTTCAATAATTTTTTTTTCTTTTCCAAATTACCAAAATTAATTAAGCTCAATAAAAATGTATTTACACTTTCAGAGCATATACAACGCTAGTACACATTTCAAAACCAAAGATGTATTCATTTCACACTCATAGTGTGTTATTGTTAATATGATGTGTCTTACACGTGTTTCATTGAATGGTGGAAATTCACCAAACAAATAATCAGTGACCAAATTCATGTTTCTCAGGAAAAAAAGTTTGAGAGTTTCGAAGCCTAAAATAAATGAATTATTTATCGCCACATCCACCATTTTTTAAAATAACTTTAAACAAACTTTTAACCATAGAAGAAGTCATTTGTTAGATCAGAAAAGGGAGCCATGGTTCTGGGGACATCAAGTTCTTTTCTCCACAGGGCATCCTTTGAAGTATACTGTTCTAGCTCATAAACACCTCTATTCAATATTGACCAGAGATGTTTTATGGGGTTAAGATCTAGAGAACATGGTGGCCAGCCTGTGACGTCTTCACCAAAGAAGCCCATAGATTCAAGGAAAGATGCAGTTGCCCTAGCAGTGTGGGATGGTGCATAAAAAATCATCTAAAAGCGACGTGACAATAGTAGGTAATCTTTCGAACCCTGTCCAGGAGCGAGAGACTGGTAGCAGATGCACTAGCCCATAAAATACATAAAATAAATTTCACAGTGCATAAAGATTATTTGATATGGGACATATTCATAACCGTACCCTATTTCCAAAAGAGGAGAGATATAACATCTGAAAAATATTTGGAATCAAGTCTCCTCTTGCTGTTATTTCAGATCACTTGAAATCATAGTAGAAAGTTCTGGTCTCCCCTCCATCATGGCCAGAAGTTTTGGGAAATATAAGATATTTTGTAATTTATATGCAAAACTAGGAAAACAAAAAAGCCATGGCGACAAATGCTTATCCAAAAGGCTGTGTACGCATTGCGAAAAAGTTTTACACTCTGTGGAACTCGGAATGATCCAAACAACTTATCCCCCAAGATTCCTGTCCAAAACATGATACCTCCACCTCCTTGTTGGCTATGAACTCTTTAAGGGGTTCTGATTTCGTTCGATAACATGGTTGGGATATTCATTATTTACTAACGTTTGTTTAATATTGTTAAACAAATTTGGGAAATTTAAAAATATTAACCTTAATAATACAGGATTCACACCTATACCTACTGCACATATAAAACTTTATTATAAAGGTCAAATGCACTATAACTATAGAATGGACGAAAAAAAGTATTAAAAGATATTATTTTTAAAAAAATGTGCAACCTATAGACCCTAATAAAAAAAAAAAATTGAATTAATCATTTACTATGATAAATTAAAAACCTCTAACCTGATTATAACTAATAATTCCTCCCTTCCGACTGATCTGCTTGAGAGGACTAACTTAGTCTATGAGTTCAAACGCCCTTTTGGAGACTGTGTCTCTGACAGTAAAAGTGAAAACATTTATATAGGTTTAACTACCACCACTTTGTCGAGGAGATTAACCATGCATTGCTCCGAAATAGCTCAATATTTAATCACTTGACTAACTTCTTGGCTTGACCATTACTCCTGATCTTAAATGGAACACGTACATCAAATCTGTTGCCAAGGCCGCTGGAAAAATAGTGGGATCTTTCTATCGATCCGGTAGATATCTCACTGCTGATGCTACTCTCTATCTATATAAGAGCCAGGTACGTCCAAGGATGGAATACTGTTGCCACATCTGGGCAGGAGCTGCTAGAAAGGACTTGGCCTGCCTTGATAGAGTTCAAAATAGACTTTGTAGCCTCGTAGGAGATGTCCTTTTCTCTTCCTTGCAACCTCTATCTCACAGAAGAGATGTTGCTAGTTTGTCTCTGATGTATCGTTATTTTCATGGAAAGTGTTCGACTGAGCTTCAATCTATGGTCCCCCCTCGCAAAACTTTCACAAGAAACACTCGTCTAGCTGTAAACACTATTAATAATTACCCCCACTCTTTATCTGTGCCTAAACCTAAACGTAGATTCCTTGAACAAAGCTTCTTTCTTAGAACTGCACGCCTGTGGAATTGTCTTCTGTTTTCCTGCTTTCCGGCTGACTACAATATGGTTGTGTTCAAGTCTAACGTAAATAAGTTCTTGATGAGCCGTTCCATATAAGTTATCAAATTTAACAAATTTTCATTACTAATGATTACTATATTGTCCAATTTCTACTGTACACTCTTTAACCCTTATCCTTGAGTGGCCTCTTGGCCTTGATAATGTGGTGATGCCTATGTAAAAAAAAAAAAAAAAAAAAAAAAAAAAAAAAAAAAAAAACAACACTCCTGTCCTCTGTCCCAATTGAGGAAAATTTTAGTTGACAACACATCTATACTTGGACAAACCGATAATAAACAGAAACTTGAACTACTAGAAGCATTACTGATAAAATCTAAAACACAACAACAACAACAACAACTATTGATAAAATAAACACTTCAGGATGTTATTACTATTGCTAAAGTTTGTAGAGTTATTTCTTTTAAAAGCTTTGCAACGATTTCAGAATGTTATTCATTTTAGCCAAAGGAAAAAAAAAAAAAAGGATAAATAAAATAATTAACCAATGGAGAGGAAAAAAAAAACTTTATAAATTGCTCAAAACCAGTTAGATTAATTTATCCCTGACGATGAATCCTAAAGGATTGAAAAGTACTCGTACTTATGGTAAATATGGTCATTACATCAGCCAGTTCAGCCATAAGTGAAGCCTGTTATTTGGAAGTTGAAAAGGATCGAAAATAGAATTAATAAGCAAAAAACGTCTATCTTATTTAATATGCCATATATATATATATATATATATATATATATATATATATATATATATATATATATATATATATACTAGCAAAAGTACCCGCCGTTGACTGGGTTCAAAAACAGCCTACAGAAAATGGACTCTGATTTATGAAAGTATCATAGGTTATGAATAAGAAGGGTTGTAAATTTGGGTTGAATTGGGGGTATCAAAACCTAAGCAAAATATGATGAAAGTAAAAATAAAATAGATAAACCCCATAATTTATTATACCATACCTGTTCACACTGAAACACTTATCACAATATTCTGTGGATCTATATTAAAAAACCTTGTTAAACTTTGTGATATATTTCCATTCTATGGAGGTCCGGTGCGAACAAACACCCCATAATTTTATTATACCATTTTTTTTTTTTTTTACACAGTAGTCACCACTATCAAGGCCCGGAAGCCACTCAGGGATAAGGTTATTGCAAGTACATTACGTTAGTGTGGAGATTTGATGAAGTGTTTACTTAAGGGGGCGGTTTATTAGGAATTTGTTAATGTTGGACTTGAACACATCCAAGTTGTAGTCAGGTGGGAAGCAGGCAGACGGAACAGAGTTCCACAGGCGTGCAGTTCTAAGAAAGAAGCTTTGTTCATAGAATCCACATTTTGATTTAGGCACAGATAAAGAGTGGGGGAAAGTTTTCACAGTGGATTCAGCTAGACGGGCGTTTTTCGTGAAAGATTGGCGAGGGGGGACCAGAGATTGGAGCTCAGACGAGCACCTGCCATGGAAATAACGATAAAACAAGGATAGGCTCGCAACGTCTCTTCTGTGGGAGAGAGGTTGCAGGGTAGAGAAAAGGGCATCCCCCACTAAGCCACAAAGTCTATTTTGTACTCCGTCAAGGCAGGATAGGCTGTTTTTAGCAGCTCCTGCCCAGATATGGCAGCAGTATTCCATCCTTGGACGTACTTGGCTTTTATATAGATAGAGAATTGCATCAGTAGTGAGATATCTTCTGGAGCGGTAGAAGGATCCCACCATCTTTCCAGCGACCTTGGCAACAGACTTGATGTACGTGTCCCATTTCAGATCAGGAGTAAAGGTCAAACTCAGAAGCTTGTCAAAACACGGGGCCTCTCCCAGACGAAAGCCATTCATCCCAATAGATGCCAGATAGGGATCAGAGCGTTGATGATGTAAGGATAGGAGTTTGGTTTTAGACGCATTAAAGGTAACCATCCACGTCTTCCCCCCACTGAACCACGCGCTCGAGATCAGAGGAGAGAGAATCAGAGAGAACTTTGTCATTTACAGCCTTTGATGTGTTGCCGTAGATGGTCGTGTCATCAGCATAGATGTCACCGAATGATTTAAGTATGTGTTTAGAGATGTCATTGATGTAGATCAGGAAGAGAGTTGGGCCCAGGATTTTTGTCCATCTACCACTACTCTTATGAGCCTATCGGAGAGAAATGATTTAATGATTGAGAAAACATTTCCAGTTATACCGTAGCTGGAAATCTTGTGAAGTAGACCCTTATGCCATACCTTGTCGAAGGCCTTTGATATGTCAAGAGCAATTGCCATAGAAAGGAAGCCTTTGTCAAGAGATTCACTAATCCTGTGAGATATAACCGTCAGCACATCTGCGGTAGATCTTGCCGAGCAGAAACCATATTGTGTGTCACTAAGAAGGTTGTTTCTGCTGAGGTGGTTGACTATTTCTCTATTTAATATGGATTCCAGCAACTTACTCATCACACACAGGAGACTTATTGGTCTGTACTGAGAGGGAGATGACTTATCACCTGAATTCTTAAATACAGGGCAAACTGATGAAGTCTTCCAGGGAGTCGGAAAGCACTTCTCTTTAAGGCAGCGCTTAAACAGTTTCGTAAGTATAGGAGCAAGTTCTGGTTGAAGCTTTTTTAACACTATAATTGGGATGCCGTCAGGGCCAGTTGCTTTACTGGAATCAAGGTTCTTGATTAGCTTGGCGACCTCATGCACGGATATTTGTATGTTACCTAGCGTGTTCTGTGTTATAGGAGGAAATATAGGGAGTTGATGGTCTTCATCGCATAGGGTAGAATTAGCTGCAAAGTTCTTTGCAAATAGTTTGGCCTTGTCTGATGCTGACGAGATGACCTCTGGTCCATTGATAATGGTTGGGATAGAACGCACACTTCTGTTCAGGATCCTATTTGTTATTTGCCAAAATTGGTGGGAACCAAGCAGCTGATCAGCTACCTTGGATTTAACAGACTGGGCAAATAGCTCTCTTGCATTTTTTATTACTCTTTTACAGTGGTTGCTGGCAGTCCTGAAAGCAGCTTTAGTTTCAGTGCATCTATTACGTTGGTAGCTATGGAAAAAGTGATTTCTGTGCGCGACAGCAGCAGCACATTCTGGGGAGAACCATGGCTGGCTGTTAGGTTTTTGTTGGAATATTTTAGATGGTATGAATTGGTCTATGCCTACAATTAACCATTCGGTCAGATCTGATACTATAGAGGACACTTCCTTTTTAAACATGGAGTGCAGAGGTAAATCAGATATGAATGTACGGAAGCTATCCCAGTCAGCCATAAAGTATCAGTATACAGTACATCAAACTGAAACATAATTATCAAAGTATACTTACGCAGATAGATATGAAAAGTCTTTATTAAAGTTTGTGCCTATTTCCATTCTATGGAGGGCAGGCACGAACGCAGACCCCACAATTTTATTATACCATCCCTATTTAAGTTAAAACATACTTATCAAAGTATTATTATGTATATCTATATCAAAAACACTTGTAAACGTTTTTTTTTTTTCATTTTTAAATTTTTTATTTCCATACTTTGTGGACCAGACGTGAACGTAGACCCCACAATTTTAATGAAATGCTGTTCTGCCAGATCAAACATACCCATTTCTGTGTCTCGATACATCTTCTATCATTATATGTAATCAATTTTTTTTAAATAGTCAACCATATAGGAGCCTATTCGTGACCACACACACGCACATTCAGTTTATATTATACTAGCATTTCAGCCCGGCGTTGCCCGGGTGTTTGGAGGTGTATGCTGAGCAAAAAAAAAGAGTAAATTTTTTTTTTTAATTTGACCCCTATTATGACCCCTTAAAATTTATAGTTTCGGGCTCAAATCACTTTATTAAGTTAGATCCAGGTTCAAGGAACCTATATCTAAAATTTCAAGTGTCTAGACCCAAAATTGTCGGAGGAGTTTGGTAGAGTTCTTAAAGGTCAAATCGTTGAAATTTGACCCCTTAACAGCCAAATTTCTGGCTGACACCCGTCACATCGATTTTCCCAAATCTCAGTACCCGGTATTTCAACTTTCGAGTCTATAGACTAAAAATTGACTGAGTTATTGCGTAGGGAAATGTACACAGACAGACAGACAGACAGACACGTTCACTTTTATAGATATATATTATATATATATAAAGAAACGAAGTATGCACAACAGAAAACATTAAATAATGAAGCATTTATTGAATTTAATTGAAATTGTTAATTTCTTTTTAAGAGGAGTCACCACTCATCAAGGCCCGGAAGCCATCTGAGGATAAGGGTTAATGAGTATACGGTAATCAACGGGACAATATCGTAGTAATCGTTAGTAGTGGAAATTTAGTAAATTGGATTACTTAAGGGGAACAGCTCATCAAGAACTTGTTTACATTGGACTTGAAGACGGCCATATTATAGTCAGCTGGAAAGCATGCAAACGGAATAGTTCCACAGGTATGCAGAATCTACATTTAGGTTTAGGTACAGATAAAGAGTGGAGGAAATTATTGATAGTGGTTTCAACTAGACAAGTGTTTTTGGGAAAGGTTAACAAGGGATGAAACATAGATTGGAGCTCAGACGAGCACTTGTCATGAAAATAATGATAGAGCAGAGATAGACTCACAACATCTCTTCTGTGAGAAAGAGGTTGCAGGGAAGAGAAAAGGGCATCCTATTTTGAACTCTGTCAAGGAAGGATTAGCTCCAGCTCAGATGTGGCAGCAGTACTCTATCCTAGGACGTACTTGGTTCTTATAAAACAGGTAAAGAATTGCATCGGCAGTGATGTATCTACTGGAGTGTTGGAATGATCCCACCATTTTTCCAGCAACCTTGACGATTCAATTACAGATCAGGAGTAAAAGGCAGGCCCAGAAGCAAAACATAGAACCTCCTCAAGACGAGAGCCATTCATTTCAATTGATGTCAGACGGGAGTCAAAGAGTTGATGTCTTTCAGAAATACAGTAGTTTTATAAATTTACAGATTTAATTTACAAATTAAAATTCTGTATTTCAAAATGATTATCTTTAAAATAAATATTTTTCTAATGCATAAATAAAATATAACATGCAGTTACTTTTTGTATGTATTTCTTATATAAACTTTTTTTTTTGTGTGACCATATTTGTAGAATATCTGATATTAAATTTGAATTGTCTTTCCTTTCTGCTAGTATAACTCTTCCAAAAATTAAAGCAAAAAATCGTTACGGCGAGTTAAAGTACATTTATGTTGAAAGGTATTTAGAATACCTTACAAAATGAGATATTTATAAGTCCAAAATGGTCGATGTTAATGTCCGTTTGATGTATATTAATGAAGGAGACCCTTGCCTCCATTTTTTTTTTCGTTTTTCTTTTTCAAGCAAATGAAATTTATAAATACGTGTCTGAAAAAGCAAAAAGAAAGTTTGATAAATAAATTGCACTTTCTTGCACTTAATTAAAAAAAAAAAAGATGATAAACAAGTTATTTTTGTCGATCACAAACAAATATTTATTTTAAGATTCGAACTTTAATGCATTCGTTCCATCTATTATTATTCTAAATGTGAGTTTTAACAACGTTTGTTTCTGTAAGTCTTTTACACGCTACAATATACATTAGTTATGGGATTTTTTTTTAAATTTTTTTTTACACAGTGATCACCACTTATCAAGGCCCGGAAGCCACTCAGGGATAAGGGTTATTGCAAGTACATTACGTTAGTGTGGAGATTTGATGAAGTGTTTACTTAAGGGGGCGGTTCATTAGGAGTTTGTTAACATTGGACTTGAAGACATCCACGTTGTAGTCCGGAGGGAAGCAGGCAGACGGAACAGAGTTCCACAAGCGTGCAGTTCTAACAAAGAAGCTTTGTTCATGGAATCCACGTTTTGATTTAGGCACAGATAAAGAGTGGGGGAAATTTTTCACAGTGGATTCAACTAGACAGGTGTTTTTCGTGTAAGATTGGCGAGGGGGGACCAGAGATTGGAGTTCAGACGAGCACCTGCCATGGAAATAACGATAAAACAAGGATAGGCTCGCAACGTCTCTTCTGTGGGAGAGAGGTTGCAGGGTAGAGAAAAGGGCATCCCCCACTAAGCCACGAAGTCTATTTTGTACTCTGTCAAGGCAGGATAGGCTGTTTTTAGCAGCTCCTGCCCAGATATGGCAACAGTATTCCATCCTTGGACGATTGAGTTATATATATATATATATATATATATAACTACTTAATTTACTCACATGAAATTAATATACGAAAGTATAAATTTATGCGTAAACTTTAAGTATTTACTTCAAAAGTGCTCAATACGTAGGTAGAGCTAGTTAGTAAGTTATAAAATATATATGGCGATTAAGCTACATTGAATATTCCGCGTTACATCCACTCTAGGACTCTTCAGGCTTATGCGCATAAGCCTGAAGAGTCCTAGAGGGGATGAAACGCGGAATATTCAGTGTAGCTTAATCGCCATATATATTTTATAACTTATATATATATATATATATATATATATATATATATATATAAAAGGTTCCAAACTTTTTTACACAAGCATTTAAAATTGTAAACTCTTGAAAATTCAGTATGTTATTGCTATATATCTTATGAGATGACAGACCAATTTTTATCATTTCAGGTTCAAATAAACAGCTACAGCAGGAATTGGAATACACTCTACTAAAGCCTGATTGTCACAGCTTGTGAATTTCAAAAACGCAATCTGGATGTTAGGACACGTTAGAAGAACAGTATGTAATAAAATTCTGTTTTAAACTTGGAAAAATGCCACAGAAACGTATGGAATGCTTCAAACTGTTTTTGGACCATCTTGTATGAATCGAGCATGAGTTTTTGAGTGGCATAAGAGATTCAAGGAAGGCAAGGAGTTTGTGAGGGATGATGAGAGGTGTGGGAAGAGTAAGGAAGTCAGAATACCAGAGTTGATTGGCCAAATAAAGAATTTCATGGATAAGGACTATCGCTTGTCCATAGATATAATAAGTGCACAGTTTGATGTCAGTGTGGGAACTGTACACACAATTATTCGCAAGGAACTGAAGATGCAGAAGATTTGCACAAAGTTTATCCCAAGGGTGCAGTCCACAACATGTTTGTCACAGACTATTTGACCAAGATGGGCATCAAGACAGTTTCTCACCTTCCATATAGTCCAGACCTTGTCTCCGGTTATTCCCTAAGCTCAAGGAAAACCTTAGACGCTGTCATTATGAGACAATTGAGGAGCTGAAAGAGGCTGTGACAAGGGTCATTGACACGCTCACACAAGAGGACTTTCATGGGGTCTTCCAGAAGTTGTTGAAAGGGTACAACAATTGCATTGCAGCCAGAGGAGATTACTTCTGAAAGAGGCTAGAATTTCATGCGTACACTATCAATAAAAGTGTCCATATGAATAAAGTTTGGAAACTTATTGAAGGCACCTTGTACATCAGTTATGAGATTGAGTTATGTTTGGAAAAAAATTGTTTTTATTAGTGAATATTTTTCTTTGATGTAAGCATTGAAATGAATGAGTGAATTTTTTTCTTTGATGTAAGCGTTGTTTAAATTTGAATTGAAATTTGTAAATATAAGAATCCAGTACAACGCAGCATGGTAGTTATGCACTTATGTTACTGCGCTATTTTTTTAAATAGTTTTTTATTTTTTTTTTACAAAAGACTCACCACTTATCAAGGCCCAGAGGCCACTCGAGAATAGACCAATGTGCACTCTTTAGAGTGCACATTAGTCAAGAGGACAATATCATAGTAATTGTTAGTAGTGAAAATTTGGTAAATTGGATTACTTAAGGGGAACGGCTCATCAAGAACTTGTTTACATTGGACTTGAAGACGGCCATATTGTAGTCAGCTGGAAAGCAGGTAAACGGAACAGAGTTCCACAGGCGTGCAGTTCTAAGAAAGAAGCTTTGTTCATGGAATCTACGTTTAGGTGTGGGCACAGATAAAGAGTGGGGGAAAATTATTGAGAGTGTTTACAGCCAAACGAGTGTTTCTCGTGAATGTTTGGCGATTCAAGCTCAGACTTCAAGTCAAGTTTTACAATTTCTTTTTTTTTTATTAAATTGTTGGGTGAAAGTACAGAATAATTACAAAATACTCCCCCTCATCATGTTAAGAATGGCTTTCTAAATAACATTATTATTTAAGGACGGTAACATAAGTGCATAAGTACCTGCAGTATGTTTTAAAAATAAACGTTTGTTTAAAATCAACTAAATTTCGATACTATAATACTATCATCAGAAATAGAATAGTTTGTATGGTTTTTTTTTTTTTTTTTTTTAGGCCTTTTCGTACAAATAGTTACTTGCATTCATTCTTTCTTGTGGACTCTTATCCTCATCTTCATAGATATTGTTTTTCGCTACGTTTCGGCCAAGTCATCCTCTGGCCTTCTTCAGATGATTAACCACGACGGGATAAGAAAGCTGAGTCTCTTAACTGTATCCTCAGTAATTACTGCCTTCCATAGTTGTTGTCGTCTCACCACGTTTTGGCCAACTAATCCTCTGGACGACTTCAGGTAGGATTGAAACTGCTATCTTCAGATAATGCTCAGCTAGAACTTACGGCGGGGCAAGTAAATATAGACTAAAATAATAGTAGTAGTAGTAATAATAGTAATAGTAGCAGTAGTAGTGATATTAGTAGTTTGCAAATGGTCACTCATTTTAGTACTGGCCAGGCTCAACGTTGCTTAACTTTGGTGATCTAACAGGAAGCGGTGTGTAAATGGTTTATCAAAAATTTGTTTACGTTGGACTTGAAGACGACCATATTGTAATCCGCTGGAAAGCAGAAAAACGGAACAGAGTTCCACAGGTGTGCAGTCCTAAGAAAGAAGCTTTGTTCATGGAATCTACGTTTAAGTTTAAGAACAGATAAAGAGTGGGGGAAATTATTGATAATGGTTTCAGCTAGACGAGTGTTTTTCATGAAAGTCAGGCCGGGGAGGGGGCAAAAATTGGAGCTCAGACAAGCACTTGCCATGAAAATAACGATGAAGCAGCGACAAGCTTGCAACGTCTCTTCTGTGGGAAAGAACTTGCAGGGAAGAGAAAAAGGCATCCTCCACTAAGCCACGAAGTATATTTTGAACTCTGTCAAGGCAAGATAAGCTGCTTCCGATGTGGCAACAGTACTCCATCCTTGGACATACTTGGTTCTTATACAGGTAGAGAATTGCATCACCAGTGAGATATCTACTAGAGCAGTAAAACGATTCCATCATTTTTCCAGCAGCATTGGCAACGGATTTGATGTACATGTTTTATCTCTGATTAAAAGTAAAGGTCAGTCCTAGAAGCTTGTCAAAACACGGGGCCTCCCCAAAACGAGAGCCATTCATTTCAGTTGAGGCTAGACGGGTATTGATGATGGAAAGATAAAAGTTTGGTTTTAGATGCATTAAAATTAACCAGCCACCTCTTTCTCCATTGCACCACGTGATTAAGATCAGAAGAGAGAGAATCGGAAAACTTGGTCATTTATGGCCTTTGGACTGTCGTTATAGATGGTAGTGTCGTCAACATAAATGTCTATGTAAGATCTTAGTATGTAATTTGGGAGGAAGAGAGTTAGATCCAGGATAGATCCCTCCCTGAGAGACTTCAGCATTAATACTGTGAACTTCTGATTTCTGCCCATCAACCACTACTCTTATGAACCTATCAGAGAGATATGATTTAATAGTTGAGAAGACATTTCCAGCTATACTGTAGCTGAAGATACTGTGGAGTAGACCTTTATACCATACCCTATAAAAGGCTTTTGATATGTCAAGAGCAATTACCCTAGAAAGGTTGCCTCTGTCAAGAGCAGTTGGCCTAAGTAGGAAGTCTCGATGGAGAGATTCGCTAATCCTTTGAGATATAACTCTTAGCGCATCTGCTGTAGATCTAGCAGAATGGAAACCATATTGAGGTGGTTGACTACATTTATATTTAACACAGATTCCAGCAACTTACTCATGCTTGATTGGTTTGTATTGAGAGGAAGATGATCGATCACTTAAATTTTAAAATACAGGGCAAACTGATGAGGTTTTCTAGGGTGTTGGGAAGCAATTCTTAAGAAAATGCTTAAACAGCTTTGCAAGTATGGAAGCTAGTTCTGGTTGAAGCTTTTTCAGCACTGTAATTGGAATGCTGTCAGGGCCAGTTGCTTTACTGCAATCGAGGTTTTTGGTTAGCTTGGTAACATCATGCACAGATATTCGTATGTTGCATAGCATGTTTTCAGACACAGGAGGATATACGATGGGTGGCAACCCTGATTACATATGGTAGAATTAGTTGCAAAGATTTTGGCAAAGAGTTTGTCTTGTTCTGATGTTGACAAAATTACCTTAGGTCCATTGATGATGGTTGGGATAGAGCACGCACTTTTATTCAGGACCTTGTTTGTTATTTGCCAAAATTGATAGGAACCAAGCCACTGCTCAGCTACTTTGGACTTGACGGACTGAGCATACAACTCTCTCGCATACTTTATTACTGTTTTACAGTGGTTGCTGGCAGTTCTGAAAGCGACTTTAGTCTCAGTACATCTATTACGTTGGAAGCAATGGAAATAATGATTTCTATGTGCAATGGCAACAGCACATTCTGAAGAAAACCACGGCCGGCTGTTAGGTTTTTGCTGGAATTTTTAGAGGGTATGAAGCGGTCTATATCTACAATTAACCATTTCGTCAGGTCTGATACTATAGAGGACACATTCTTTTTAAACATGGAATGCAGAGATAGATCTGATATACATGTATGAAAACTATCCTAGTCAGCCATAGAGTATCAATATACTGTACGATGGAGAGGTATGTCAGAGGACGTATTACATTTTGTTTTTATCTTAACTGAGACAACTGGTGGGCAGAAGATCCTAGTGGGGACAGAACGGACGATGAACATAGCTCAGGGCAAGTTGTGAGAAAAAGGTCTAGGAAACTTGCATACTGACCATCCGTGTCGGGCACGTGGATGGGTTCGTGAACAATCTGGGTTAGGTCATAAGCAATGGAAAAATCATGACAGAACCTCCCCTTATCATCTGTCTAGTTTGAGTTGGCTAACCATTCCACATTGTGAACATTGAAGTCTCCACAGACGTGAATGTTAGCTGAAGGATGAGCAGAGAGAATGTGGTCAATTTTCTCAGATATGCTTTTAAAGATAGTAACTCTGCTATTATGGGGGCGATAGAGGGCAAATAAAAATGCAGTGGTGTGAGCAAGTGCAACCCGGAAGCACATATAGGGTAAATTAGAGTCTTCTCTGGAGATGTCTCTACCACATGGAAAGCCATCTCTAATGTAGGCACATATTCCATGGCCATATGAATTATATTTAATATGAATGTTAATATGAATGTTAATATGAATGTTAATATGAATGTTAATATGAATGTTAATATAATATAATCCTAATATATATGGGCATGGAATATACACATGTCCTCCTGTTTAGTCCTGTCTATCTCTGTTTCTCTCTCTGTTTCTCTCTCTCTCTCTCTTTCTCTCTCTCTCTCTCTCTCTCTCTCTCTCTCTCTCTCTCTCTCTCTCTCTCTATCTGTGTTCCTTTCTCGCTCTCTCGTCTAATATATATATAAAATTCATATTCCTGTGTTTGTTCACAATGACGTCATATATGATATATAAATGTATGTTATGACGTCGTACAAAAAAGTTACACCCAACGTCATCATAGCAAATGACATCATGTATGACGCCACGCATGACCATGTAAAAATGAAAGTAAATTCCCTGGGCAACGCCTGGCAGCTTTCTAGTATATATCTCTATATAAATAAAATGAACTCATTTTTTCCCCGTCTGATTTTGACATTAATAGGATTAAAAATCAAGATATTTCATGCAAATATAATATGCACAAACGGCAGAACAATATCTGAGGTGTGTTATAGGCTTATTATTTCTCAAATTCCTCGATAATCTTAGATTTCTATACTTTTTCTGTTGAGAAGTCACGGCCAAAATCGGTTAAGATCAATGGAAGTGGTAAAATATTTTCTCTCTAATAAATTCCTCCTCCCCCTGCCACCACTTAACACCGTTTGGGGATCGTTCACAAGGAACAGTTGAGAAGAGAACACCGGTTTGGCTTCGTAGTTCTTTCATGTGAAGTTATTTAAAATCACTAAACTAAGCTGCAGTGCTCTGTGGCATAGTGGTTAGCGTGCCAGACAATTCACATTATATTTTCACGTTCGCGCCGACCTACCGTAGTCGTTTTTTTTTTTTTTTTTCCTAAACAACTGGAATAGACTTTTCTTGGTGGCCGAACTGTTAACGTTGCAGATGTTTTTTTTTTGTTTTTTTTCACACTTTATTTTCCTACTTTTACTCATGACTCCGGGTTTGATCCTTCCTACTTACCTACCATAACATTTTTTAAAACTCCCCCCCTCCCCGTCCCGGAAACAAACACTTGGGCAACGCCGGGTACCCCCGCTAGTATATATATATATATATATATATATATATATATCAGTTTCTATTTGTCTGTCTCTATCTATATCTCTCTTTCTCTATCTCCTGTTTTTCTCTCTTTGTGGCTCTCCGTGTGTCTCTATATATCTCTATCAATCTTTGTTTCTCTCTCTCTCTCTCTCTCTCTCTCTCTCTCTCTCTCTCTCTCTCTCTCTCTCCCTGTCTCGGTCTCAATTGTTAATCTCTCTTTCTGTTTATATCTCTGTCTTTATCTATCTATCTATCTATCTATCTATCTATCTATCTATCTATCTATCTATCTTCATTTTCTTGAAGATCCCTGAACCAATGAGTCTCCTGAAAAAAAATAAATAAATGACAAAAAAAAAAAAACAATGAATGTTTGGAATTTCTGACATTCGCAAGAAGAGAAGTAAAAAGATCAATAAAAAGCAATTAGTGGAATCGGTTGGAATTTTTTTTTTCCTGGAAATCTTGGAGGTATCTAAATGGTGGTACCAAGTTGCTGCTTTTATGCATGTCATTTATTGAAGAAGAGGAAGAAGAAAAAGTCTTGGAGGTATGTAAGTTATGGTACGAAGTTATTCCTTGCATAACTGGCATCTACCAACGGAGGAGAGAAAGGGGACTGCGGGTGGAGTGTGAGGGTAAAAGTTGCTGACAAAAAAATTTAAATGAAGAATATAAGAATGGGGAAGGGGTGAACGCGTGCCATTTGCGAAAACAAAGGAGATAAAATAACGCTGAATAGAGACTTAGTGGAAAGAGGAAAATTGTGGTGTGAGAGAGTAATGGGTTTCTGATAAGTCCTGTGAAAGAGATTCGCTTGAAGTAGCTGAGTGGTGTTGGCTACAGTAATCAAGTAATACAATTCAGTAAGCCGCCTTAATAAACAGGTGTTTGTGGTCGTAGCTTGTACTATACTTATGTGTGAAGCTTTCGACATACCTTTTAACGTTTCTCGCAAGCTATACTCTACCAGTCTGTATTTATAGCTTAACCAGTGAAATATTCGTTTGAAATAGCTGAGTGGACTTGGCTACTGCATTCGAGTAATAATCAAGTAAGTCGCCTTAATGAACGGAAGTTTGTATCTGGAGCTAATGTATCCTTAAGCGTGCAGATTTTGGCATATCTTTTGACATCTCTCCCAAATTATACTCTAGCAGACTGTTTTCATAGCTACACCAGCCAATCAAATTCTTGTGAGAAGGAACCAGCGTGTTTTTCACAACATTTTGGTCAAGAATCTGCACAGAAATTCAAACGGAACCCTTTATTTAATGCAGAACATGATTGAGTTTTGCAAAGAATACTCTTTATCTGTGCCTAAATCTAAACGCAGATTCCATGAAAAAAACTTCTTTCGCAGAACTGCCCACCTGTGGAACACTCTTCCGCTGGTCTGCTTCCCAGTTGAATACAACATGGTAGCCTTCAAGTCCAATGTAAACAAGTTCTTATCAAGCCGTCCTCATAAATAATGAAATTCTATCCAACCTACACCAGTAACAATTACTAAACTACCGCCTTAGATTCATTAATTCTTATCCTCGAGTGGCCTTCGGGCCCTGATAAGTAGTAACTCCCAAGTAAAAAAAAAAAAAAAAAGAAAAAAAGAGATGTGCCATTTACATGATCGACTTAAGAAAGACTGCTGACTCCCTCTTGATGCTACATAAAAGGCCAGTCGTCGTGCAAGTTCCTATAAATGGTTGCGGACCTTATCACAGATAGTAATTACCGGTGATTCGTCCCCAAGAAAATCCATATAATTTTCTCATTCTTTCATCCAGAAATAAAGAAAGCCTGTCACGTTTATTACTGTCGTTCTTTGACTGACCTTCACGATAAAAAAATGGTAATTTCTCCAAGAATGGCACCTTATTAAATGTCACAAGATTTTCATGAGCAATGGGTGCACAGTAAGACTTTGGAAGTATTTAGACCCCCAAAAATGATAATTGGTTAATGAAGCCCGTCTTTAAGATGCTTAAGAAATTAGAACATTATAACATATATTTTTACATTATATGTTTATATTATATATTTATGTTATATTCATATTATATATTATATTATATATTATATTATATGTTTATATTATATTTTTATATCATATATTTATATCATATATTTATATTATATGTTTATATTGTATATTCATATTATATATTTATATTATATGTTTATATTATATATTTATATTATTTATTTATATTATATATTTATATTATATTTATATTATATGTTTATATTATATATTTATATTATATATATAGTATATATTTATGCTATACGTTTATATTATATATTTCTTTTATGTTTATATAATATATTTTTATTATATTTATATTCTATGTTACATAGTTGCAAAAATCTTAAAATTAAAAACCAATGAATAAATAAAACATTCTTTTCCCACAAACGGCAAAAATAATTTACGTGAACTCTTTCGAACATGGTTTCAAGGAATGAACGCTGTCCAAATTACAAATTTGCAGTTTTTTTTTAACGTTTTTCATTTTCATTTCGATACTTTTTTTTTGTGACCAAGAGCGGAGGGCCGCTTGAAATATAAAACATATTCAATACAAAAAAATAGCATCGTTTTCATCCTTCAAAAGTCCCTCGTAACCTTGAAGCATACGTGGACATTATATATATATATATATATATATATATATATATATATATATATATATATATATATATATATATATACAGAGAGAGAGAGAGAGAGAGAGAGAGAGAGAGAGAGAGAGAGTCAAGTTCAAATCGCAAGGCCACGTTATGAGTTTAGAGGGTAGAGGGAGAAAAAGGATTCTTTCCCCAAGAGATGAACGGAAAATTGTTCGACAAGTAAAACAAAACCCAAGGATCTCTGTTGGGGAGATTGTTGATGAACAGAGCACCTCTGGAGTGAATGTATCTCGACATACAGTTGGTAGAGTTTTGAAGAGAGCTGGTTTAAAAGCATGTCGTCCGAGAAAGACTCCCTTATTGAAGCCTATGCACCTGAAAGCAAGGCTAGCCTTTGCAAAACGTCATATTGATAAAGATGTTGCATTCTGGAAACGTGTTCTATGGACTGACGAAACGAAAATAGAGTTATTTGGCCATAATAAAGTGTCTTATATTTACAGAAAATCTGGCGAAGCTTTCCTGCCTAAGAACACCATACCCACAGTGAAGCACGGTGGAGGCAGTTTGATGTTTTGGGGATCCTTTGCTGCCTCTGGACCAGGGCGACTTGTTAAGGTCACAGGTAGCATAAAAAAGGAAGATTATGTTAAAATATTGGATGAAAACCTGAAAGACTCTGCTAAAGAGCTCTCACTTGGTCGTCGTTGGTGGTTCATGCAAGATAATGACCCAAAGCATTCGGCTAAACTGACTAAGAAATGGCTTGAGGACAATCATATTAATGTTTTGGAGTGGCCATCACAAAGCCCAGACCTTAATCCAATTGAAAATTTATGGAGAACATTAAAATTGAGGGTAATGCAAAGGAAGCCTAAGAATCTTATTCAATTGGAGGATTATTGTCAGGAAGAGTGGGCTAAAATTACTACTGAAGAGTGCAACAACTTGGTTGTAAACTATGAAAAGCGACTGAGGAAGGTAATCAAGGCCAAAGGCTATACAATTGATTATTAAATAAATCGTGCCAATAATTTTGAACAAGGGTTTTTTGCAATTATGTTTGTTGTTCCTTTGTTATTTATTTTTTCTAAAATCCGATTGCTGCATCGGAAAGGCCAGTTAAAAATACATAATATACTTTGTTATTTTCTTTAATTTAATCCCTTTTTTAGAATTTATTAGACAAAATTTAACTTTTATTTTACCGTGCCAATAAATATGATCATCACTGTATATATATACATATATATATATATATATATATATATATATATGTGTGTGTGTGTGTGTGTGTGTGTGTATACTAGAAGATGTATCCAGCGTTGCCCAATATTAAATGTAACGTTAAATTCCTTTAAAAACATGAGGTAAATAAAAAACAGAAACAAACTGAGACATGTGCATGCGAGTATTATGTTATTTTTTCTTAACAGTTCATGACTTGTAAGTAAAAAAAATAATCAAACTGAGATCGAAACCAAAACCTAAAGAAAGTGAGTCAAGTACGATAACCATTATGCCAGCTTGACATGATTTTTAAAGAATGTTTTCAAACCAACTCATATGTAACGTCAGAAAGTCGTCATAGTTCATGACCACGCATGCACAGTCATGAAACAGTTGAAAAACACACACAAACAAACATATATATATACATAATATTATATAGAGAATAAATGACAAAAAAGTTATATTCCAAAATTCATGATCTTGATCATCTTATAATTTATTCCTTTTTAATTCAGTTGACTTATACAATTCTTGATAGTATCTGTTTCGTAGTGCAAAATCAATCAAATTAAATGATTTTGATAAAAATTCAATATGGCTTAATGGAAAAATATAAAGGTATTTGCAGCTTCTCTTCCAATTTTCGGATTTTAATCATGTCAAATCATATTTCAATTCCTTTTAACGGATTGATTGTTGCTATTTCTTCTGATGAGTTAAGGGCATAATAGATTCACTGATTGATATAATAATTAAGTGATTGATTTTGCACTACGAAACAGATACTGTCAAGAATTGCATAAGTCAACTGAATTAAATAAATTAAAGGAATAAATTATAAGATGGTCAACATCATGAATTTTGGAATATAACTTTTTGTCATTTATTCTCAATATTGCTCTGTAATTACATTGAGCTTCTTAAATAAGGATTGATATATAATAAGTAAATATATTTCTACAGAAATATATATATAAATATATAATATTATATATGTATAATTTCTGGAGCATTCGTTTATTTATTGTAGTAGTGGAATCCAGAACATGCGAATAGTCAAATATCAGCCAATCAAAATAAGCGGAATTTGAGAAGAGAAAATTTATTATTTTTGAATCGGGAAATGGAAGATTATGTTATGTGTATGTATGTTAATGGCGGTGCAAGCACAATATCATAGGAAAATATAGAATTCGACCCAGTCTCAACTGGTAGCAGTGGGAGCATTAAAAATTGAGAAAGAAAAATAGGAACTTCTTCCTCTGTAGATGTGGCGATTGTGATGGCATTTCTCATCGGATGTAAAATAGCATTTTATCACGAGTGAATGTGGCAGAAATGATGGTTGTAAGCTACATAAGATAGTGGCTGCCAGGATAGATGTATTAAATTTGTATGTAGCATCTGTTACGGTACTTTGGTCAAAATGAGAATTTTTCCACATAGTAGTCACCACTTATCAAGGCCCGGAAGCCACTCGGGGATAAGGGTTATTGTGTATTAATGGGATAGTATCGTAGTAATCGTGTGTTAATGGGATAGTATCGTGGTAATCGTTAGTATTGGGAGATTTGATAAAGTGTCTTACTTAAGGGAGCGCTTCATCAGGGATTTGTTTATGTTGGACTTGAAGACATTCAAGTTGTAGTCAGGTGGGAAACAGGCAAACGGAACAGAGTTCCACTGGTGTGCACTTCTAAGAAAGAAGCTTTGTTAATGGTTTTGACACAGTTAAAGAGTGGGGAAAATTTTTGACAGTGGTTTCAGTTAGATGGGTGTTTATCGTGAAAGATTGGCGAGGAGGGATTGGAGCTTAGACGAGCACTTGCCATCCACATAAAGTACTGTTTCACAGCTCATCAGTGCGGCTAGACAAACAACTACCTCAAGCCAGGATCGAAACCCGACTGCCCAAACGACAGTGGGAGCTTCTACCCGCTGCACTATTCGGCTGCTGCTATGTGGACAATGAATTAACAATGTTTTGACATTGTCCAAATACCTAAGCTCAATTTGTTTACACAAAGAGCATCGCTTCATACGCTAATGGTAATTTGTATATCACTTCCCAGTATGCTCAACCCAAGATAGGGAGTATTATAGTCATCGACATACAGTACTGTTTCCCTGTTTCACAGCTCATCATAACGATAAACCTGGCCAGTACCGGATGAGTGACTATTTGAAAATGCTAGGTACTTGTATGTACTGCGTCGGGATGTAGAAATTTCAAGGTTTGTATCTGAGGATGCGTTTATTCCACTGGAAGAGATGCACCTAATGTTCGTAGACAGGCATCTAGGAGAAGGAAAACTGACGTAAAACTTGAGATCCGCTGTCTGCTCTGTCTTGTGGCAGCCATTCGACCAAAACCGTTTACTTTCTATAAGTGTTCATTCTTTATCATTTTTTTTTTGTTTTGTTCGTCTATGAAGTCTTTTCAAAAAGTTGTATTGACTTAATAATCTTCTTTTCAACCTACAAAACTCAAGTAGAGTGATTCAATTTCTGTCTTTGGAAATGGTTTTGTATGATTGTTTAATGAATTTTTTTTTTTTTCAATATGGCTTGCTGAAAATCATCCAAATACTCAAACATACAAATTTATCTAGATTTTAAGAATCGAATTTTTCTTATCTTATGCAGTATCTATCACTTTTGATTCCGTATCTCTTCTCCCTCCTCTCCTCTCTCTCTCTCTCTCTCTCTCTCTCTCTTTCTTTCTTTCTCTCTCTCTTTCTCTCTCTATCTTTATTTCTTTGTCTCTCTTTCTTACTTTCTTTCCTTCTCTCTCTCTCTTTCTCTTTCTCTCTCTCTCTCCCTCTCTCTCTCTCTCTTTCTCTCTCTCTCTCTCTCTTTTGTGAAGTTTTTTTTATATCTTCAAATATTTATTCATAATGTTTAGTTTGGTTGTTTTGTTTTGCGGCATATCAACCCTTTTTCTGCTTATTTAATGCAAAATTCAGTTATTTTTGGTATAAGAAATTGGTTATCAGTAGGATTATGACAACAGATTATTCTTTTCATTATTTTGACTCTCGAGTATATATCAGTTAATATCTTATATATGTTTTTAGATAGAGTGATGTGGTTCTCGATTGATTAACTGTGTAGGATATAAACTCGAGAGTCAAAATAATATGACCTTAAACTATATCCGATGGTGAGGCCCCAGCTTGCGGACTTTGGGGAGTGTGGAGCCACCCTTAAGTTGCCATTGCTCCCAGGCCACTCTGACCCGTAGTGGTAGTACCTGTTTGGGTCCCAACTATGGGTTAAATAGAAACCGACTTGAAAAAAAATATATATATTCTATTAAAAAAATTTTCTTCAAAATAACTGGATTCGGCATTAAATAACCTGGAAAGGGTTGATATGCCGTAAAACAACCCACCAACCAATCAATCAAAATACTGAAAAGAATATTCTCTTGTCATAGCTCTTGTTATCAGCACCCCGTGGAATATTACTGCTGCTAAACCATCTAACAAAACCAAACCTTCTACTGCTAGTGTTGATCTAACAACTCCTTATTTTTTTTAAGCCTGCCAGACTATGGAGGAGCAATTTCCAAACCTGTCCTTCAACCATACTGTTATATTTCACTGGTGGCCGGTCGTCAAATGCGTTTTAAGTCTATTTAATTTCTAAAAAAAAATGAATCTTTGTCATTTCTCGATTTATACATTCGTTGGCAATAATAAAAAAAACACACACAGCTGGTTATAAAAATATATTGTTTATTTGTAAATATTACCTTTTTTGTTTTCAAATAACAGATTGACAAGTCTAATGGCATGCGTGGCGAGGTTGGTAGGGTGCAGAGTAGAATGTTTTGCTTGGAACGCCTCTCGTGTCTCTCTCTCTCGACTTCTCTTCTGTCCTATTGGCTGTCATGGCTCTTGTGAGCTGCGATGTGGTCTGGCTGTAGAAATAATTAGATATTCTCTCACATTCTGAATATATCTGTATATCTATAAAAGTGAACGTGTCTGTGTCTGTCTGTCTGTGTGTCTGTGTACATTTTCCTTCGCAATAACTCTGTCAATTTTCAGTCTACAGACTCGAAATTTGATATACAGGATACTGAGATTTGGAGAAAATCTTTGTAATACGTTTTCGGCCAGAAATTTGGCTGTTAAGGTGTCAAAGTTCAACGATTTGACCTTTGAGAACTCTACCAAACTCCTCCGACAATTTGGGGTCTAAACACTTGAAATTTTAGATATAGGTTCCTTGGTCATGGATCTAACTTAATAACTTGATTTGAGCCCAAAACAAATGTTAAGGGATCAAAATTAAAAAAATTGACCGTTTTTTTTTTTTTTTGCTCAACACACACATCCAAACACTCGGGCAATGCCGGGCACCCATGCTAGTATATATATATATATAAAATAAAAATTACAATTAAATTTACCAAAATGATCCAAGATGGTAAAATTAAAGTATATTATAAATATTAAAGAATTAATATTTATAAAATTATCTCAGCCAGATGTAAAAGCTCGATAAAACCAAATAGGAAATAGAGCTTATAATATGACCTGAATGGAGGTGGAAGGACCTGAATACTCAACGTTTCGTCCGATTTATGCGGATTTTTCAAGAGGGATGGTCGACCATCCCTCTTGAAAAAGCCCGCATAAATCGGGCGAAACGTTGAGTATTCAGGTCCTTCCACCTCCATTCTATTTCATATCGTCGGATTTAATCATATATATATATATATATATATATATATATATATATATATATATATATATAATAAATTCCACAGCCAAACAATGTTGCAGTGCACAAGAGCCATGACAGTCAACGAACCGAAAGTCCAAGACTCGAGTTTCCCCCTCATTTGGGCTCATCAGTTAGACACATCCAAACTCAGGATTCGAAACCCGAGCCTCTTGCATGCGAGGCAAGCACTCAACCAACTGAGAAAACGCCCCGCACACAAGAAATTCTATTAACCAACACAGATCAAACAAACCACGCCGAAATACGACTGTGAAATGGACCTACTTCGTCTCAACAAGGGATACGGTCATCCAACCAACTAATAACCCCAAGCCGATCTCTCACAAGTTGGAGTTCCAACTCGAATGGATGATGCCATCCAGCAATGCTAACCTAGCGAGTAAATTATGATATATATATATATATATATATATATATATATATATATATATATATATATTATTACCGTTTTTTATCTGCTTGGTTATACATGTTTCCCCTACTGGAGGTGAATTAACGATCCAATAATTTCGTCAGACCTTACAGATTTCCTGTAATCTGTGTTAACTCGATTCTGATCGTCGAAACATGTGTAACTAAACAGATAAAAAACGGTAATAAAACATAAATATTTTTTGCTCTACAATAGTACTGAGCACTTTTTTCAGATTTTTACTACTTAGCATTTAATTATTAAATAATATATATATATATATAACTACTTAATTTACTTACATAAAATTGATATATGAAAGTATAAATTTATGCGTAAACTTTAAGTATTTACTTCAACAGTTCTAAATACTCTTTATCTGTGCCTAAATCTAAACGCAGATTCCATGAAAAAAACTTCTTTCGCAGAACTGCCCACCTGTGGAACACTCTGCCGCTGGTCTGCTTCCCGGTTGAATACAGCATGGTAGCCTTCAAGTCCAATGTAAACAAGTTCTTATCAAGCCGTCCTCATAAATAATGAAATTCTACCTAACTTACACCATTAACGATTACTAAACTACCGCCTTAGATTCATTAATTCTTATCCTCGAGTGGCCTTCGGGCCCTGATAAGTAGTGACTCCCAAGTAAAAAAAAAAAAGAATGAAAGAGAAAAAAAAGAGATGTGCCATTTACATGATCGACTTAAGAAAGACTGCTGACTCCATATTGATGCTACATAAAAGGCCAGTAGGTAGAGCTAGTTAGTAATTTATAAAATATATATGGCGATTAAGCTACACTGAATATTCCGCGTTTCATCCACTCTAGGACTCTTCAGGCTTATATATGGCGATTAAGCTACATTGAATATTCCGCGTTTCATCCACTCTAGGACTCTTCAGGCTTATGCGCATAAGCCTGAAGAGTCCTAGAGTTGATGAAACGCGGAAAATTACTATATATATATATATATATATATATATATATATATATATATATATATATATATATATATAGATGCATAGGTATACTCCAAGAAAATGACTGAGATGTTTTCATCAACTATTGGCAAATTGAAGTGTTAAATGGTATTCATACAGTTGCTCACGGAAGTAAATGCCTGATTCAAATCTTGAGTATCTTTTAAAAATGTTCAAGCAGACAACACAAGAAACAAAAATGGCCACGCTCGGCAAAAAGAAAGTAGCACTACATTTGATGAAAAAAAAAATTCGATCTAAAAATGGTTGCCATAGCGGTAAAAAGAATATTAGTTAAAAAAAAAAAAAAAAAAAAAAAAAAAAAGAAGAAATTTCAAAGATGTCTTTGAAAATGTGAAAGAACGTGCAAATTGATAACAATAGAAAATCAAGTCGTAGTAATTAGCGGAAGAGTTCTTGCAAATGAAGAGACTTCCTAATTAAGTCTGCGAGCATTAATGGAATTCACGATTCGAAGCAGAACAGGACATCATGAAAACACAAAATAGTGTTTTCATATTCCGCCATGTCAAACGTGTAGTTCTCTCTCAGTTTATGATTCGGAAACTTAAAAAAAAAAAAAAATTGATATATACATTTTTTTTTTTTTTTTTACACAGGAATAATCACTTATCAAGGCCCGGATGCCACTCGAGGATAATGCTTAATGGGTATGCATTACTCAATGTGATTATAGCGTAGTAAACATAAGTAGTGGGAATTTTGTAAAATTGGATTACTTAGAGGGGATGATTCATCAAGAACTTGTTTACATTGGACTTGAAGACAATCAGATTGTAGTCAACTGGAAAGCAGGCAAACGGAAGAGAGTTCCATGGGCGTGTAGTTCTACGAAAAAAGCTTTGTTCATGGAATCTACATTGAGATTTAGGCAAAGATAAAGAGTGGGGAAAATTATTGATAGTGGTTTTGGCTAGATGAATATTTTTCGTGAAAATGTGGTGAGAGGGGGGGGGGCGTAGATTGAAGCTCAGATGAACACTTTCCATGAAAATAACGATAAAGCAGAGACAGGCTCGCGAGGTCTCTTCTGTGGGAAAGACGTTGAAGGGAAGAGAAAAGGGCATCCCCCACTGAGCTATGAAGTCTATGCATATGTAACGTACTGCACGTTGATATGTTTACACTCGGGACCCACACGTTGTATCGCAAGGAACATGGGGCAAATAATAATTCGCCTTGGGGGGGGGGGAAACAACGGCATTTTTTTTCCTCATTCTCTCACCACGCGTTACGACTGTGACGTCACTTACGTCTCTAAAGTGATCGTCTCCTCTAAAGTCCTCTTTATAGCCTCTTTATAGCCTTTTTCTTTTTCCTTACTGTGACGTCATTTCGCTCACTGCTCGATTTTTTTTTTTTTTTTTTTTTTACACAGTGATCACCACTTATCAAGGCCCGGAAGCCACTCAGGGATAAGGGTTATTGCAAGTACATTACGTTAATGTGGAGATTTGATGAAGTGTTTAATTAAGGGGGCGGTTCATTAGGAATTTGTTAACATTGGACTTGAAGACATCCAAGTTGTAGTCCGGAGGGAAGCAGGCAGACGGAACAGAGTTCCACAGGCGTGCAGTTCTAAGAAAGATTTTTGCATATATCCGCCATACATGCTCTGTTACACACATATGTTTATATATCTTTCTACCTACTTATATATAAACGGCACTTCTTTTTTATGTGTGTGTGTGTGTGTGTGAGTTCGTTTCCTATGTACTCTGAAAGGACTGATTTAATTTATTTATTTGAAATTTCACAAAAATGTACTTTATGGGTCTGGGAGTGTTCTTAAATAGGCTTTTTATTGGTATTCGGATTTTTTAAAAATAAAAATTAATGAATGCATACATATATCTATATATCTATCTATTTAGATATGAAAGGTATTTTGTCTGTGTGTTGTGCGCGTGCATGCGCATATGTGTGGGTATGTGATAGTTCGTTCCCTATTGACCCCGAAACGGTGGGATCTTTTTTTTTATTTCACAAAAATGTACTTTATGTGTCTGGGAGTGTTCTCATATAGGTTTTGCATTGGAATATCTCCGATAAATATAAAAAAATTAATTTGAGAAGGAACAGATCGCTTTTGACTAAAGTGAACACCCTTATACAGCCTAACATCACAAGTGCATTTGTGAGGTCTTATCACCGCACAAGCAGTAAGGCCAAGCATATACAATTAACAGTAGATTCTTTGATATGACAGCATTTTAAACTTTAATTCAAGCCATTAGATAAAGACTAGCAGGGTGACCCGACGTTGCCCAGGATTGAATGATGATCAATGAATGTTTCATACTCCCATATTTTTATTGCTATCGAAATCAATGAAATAGCCTATTTTTCAATCAAATAAATTGATTTCCTGATTTAGGATCCATCACGATGAACCTGGAGGAAGATTCGGATGCCTTCGCTATTGTAGTCTACATTGCACTGTAGAGAACCTATTGTTGATTTTATAAAATTATCTTTATATATAATGTCTTGAATTAAAGTTTAAAAAACAAAATGTCAAGTATCATTGTGAAATTGTGTTTAAACAGAAACATTCATTTCAAACACGCCCCCTGTCATATCAAAGAACTTACTGTTGATTTTATATGTTGGGCCTTTCGTCTTGTGTGGTTGATGTAATGGAATGACCTAACATCCCTTCATAGATGAAATGAACTATACCCTCTCATGTGACTGAAGATGTCGAGTAACTCTTATGTCATATGCATTCCCTTGTAAATAAACCCCTTTGTCTTTCACCCATAACCCCGTGTTTCTTGCTGTATTCTTATTTAAAGTAAGGATATAACAGTGGTAAAAAAAAAACATCTTAGTGATGTTAGGCTGTGTAAGGTGTTAACTTTGGTCAAAATCGCCTGTTCCTTCTTTCATCGGATTATTACAATTATTGTTTCGATATTTATTGAAGACATGCTGATACAAAACCTATCCAAGAACACTTTCAGGCACATAAAGTATGTTCGTGTGAAACTTCATAAAAATCGATCCAGCTGTTTTCGAGTCCATAGGGAACGAACTCACAGACACACAAAATTCCTTTTATATGATGGTAGAGACGAGATAGAGATGATTTTATAAAATCAACAGTAGATTCTCTACAGTGCAACGTAGACGACAATGCATTGTAGACTAAGTCATTGCAGGGACGCATGTGAAGCTTTCTCCCAGTTTGACAGAAAGATTCCCGAGTTCGATATGATGCATAATTCATTCATTTCGTACGAATCAGATGATTCTGTTGTTGGCATTCATTTTCTCTGATATCTTTTTGAATTTGAATTCTTACATGAGGGATTACATGAAGGTTGTCAACATTCGTAAGGTAAAGTGTTTCTGTGGAACGAACTGGATTCGAACTTGGCACAGCCAGGTCGTCAATCCGTGTTATTAACCATTTAACTATTGTCACCTTCCAGTTGGAGGTTACATCGGCTGAAACGTTTTGATTACAGTCGAACTAATACAAATTATACTTTTCTCATCTTGGATGTTAATCTCACAACGTTTCAACCGATGTAACCTTCAAACACATTCAGATGAATGTTATTGAACTCGGGAATCTGTTAATGTTGGGACGATTAATTGGAAATCGGAGAAATCGGAACATTTTGGGTATCAGTCGGTATTGGAATCGGAAAAAATGGTGTCTATTTTCCGATCCCCAAAACGATTCTTTTAATCGGCGTTTTTATTTGATTTTATTCAAAACAAAATCTTCTACTGGTGATAATAATGATAAATATTTATTTATTTCAAACTACCAGTAAAACTAAAACCGATAGATCACTTCTCATAAAATGTATTTTAATGTTTGAGAAAAAATATCTGCGCATTTGACATGTGTTTTTTACGATAATCGCGAAAAATAACAACTTTATAGCAGAAATCACTATCAATAATTTCCCCCACTCTTTATCTGTACCTAAACTTAAACGTAGATTCCATGAACAAAGCTTCTTTATTAGAACTGCACGCCTATGGAATTGTCTTCCGTTTTCCTGCTTTCCAGCTGATTACAATATGGTTGTGTTCAAGTCTAACGTAAGCAAGTTTTTGATGAGCCGTTCCATATAAGTTAACAAATTCACCAAATTTTCATTATTAACGATTACTATATTGTCCAATTTCTACTGTACACTCTTATCCTCGAGTGGCCTCAAGTCCTTGATAAGTGGTGATACCCATGTAAAAAAAAAAAATATTTACAGATTTATAAAGAATCGGAATCGGTAATTGTATCAGAATCTGGAATTTAGTATGGAATCGGTAATTGTATCGGAATCGGTAATTGTATCGGAATCGGGTAAAAATATTGGAATCGTCCCATCACTAGAATCTATACATTAAAATATTGGATTCCCGAGTTTGACCTGCAGATTTATTAAACTTGGTTTTATATTGTACAGATGACGATGAGAAGCACCTGGCAAAGGTTAAAAGGTACATCGGTTGAAACGTTGTGAGAAAACACCAAAGATGAGAGCTCATCTTTCTAACTCCTTGGCCTAACATTCACAGACAACATGAATTGGAACAAATATATTGAGGAGGTTGGGCTCCCTCTACCGTGTTAGAAACTTATTCATACCAGAGACTATCACATGCCTTTGCAAAGTCACAAGCCCATGCAAGGAGTACTGTTGCTACATCTGGACATCTCTCACTCTTAGACAGGATCCAAGAAAGCATCTAAAATCTAATGTCCCACACTATCGGCCATACTCTAACCTCTGTCCCATCGCCGCAGTATCGCATCCTATTGCCTGTTTTACAAGTACTTTAATGAGATGTGCTCTGATGAATTCATAGCACTTGTACTCCCTCAACGTACATACTTCCAACTGCTCTAAGAAGCAAAGTTCCACCCCGTCACTTTTGAGGTCCCAAGATGCCAGGGAGCCTTTTATATTAGTTTCTTTTCTCGCATTGCTAGACTTTGGAATTCCTTCCCTGTTTCCTCAACTGTACTAACCTGCAGAAGTTTAAATGTAATGTGAACAAACATCTCGCTCCTTGACTCACCATAGTTCCCTGTTAGGTACGATCTCAAATAATAGCCCTTTACGTCCAAGTGGCAATATGATTTGTTTTGGGTGAAAAGGACTAAAAAAAAAAAGTGGTTGTAATAATCGAAATTATCAACCTTTATCTCAAATATTTCGGGGGGGGGGGGAAACAGTGTTTGAAATGGATGACATAACATCCTTTTCAAACCTTTTTTGCCCTACTTTATGATTCAATATAAAAAAAAAGGGGGAGAAAACTCTTCCTGCACAACAAATGCATCCACGCGTCATGATTAAAGGTTAGGGTTGGGGTTAGGGTCATGATTTTTGTGAAAATCTTTCTGCGAATGAGACATTTTCTTTTTAAAGCAAAAACAAATAAAAAGACTGAGATTTTGAAATGTTTTAATCGATTTTCTGCCGACATCGAACTCCATTAAAATAAATTATCTTTAAGTGAAGAGAGTTTTTTTTTGTTGTTGTTTTTTTTTTTTCACTTCGTTGTTTGGAGTTGAGTAGTCGACCTAGACGTGAAAAAAAAAAAAACGTTAGTTTTACCTGTTTTATTTTTTCTTCTTCTTGGCTCTTAAATTCGTCAATGTTCTTTTCGTAATAAAATCAACAATCGAATCTACAGGAAAGGAAAAAAGTTGCCCAGCGTCTTTCCTATTCAGAAAATGAATTTATTTCATTTCCAACTAAGAAAGGAAGAAAGAGAAATGAATAATAAAAAAAAAATAAAAAATAAAGATGGTGGCCATATTGAATTTGTAGATGGCGGCCATGTTGAATTTGTAAATGGCTGTTGGTGGATTGATGTTTTTTTTTTTTGACAAAGGAGTCACCACTTATCAAGGCCTGGAGATCACTCGAGGATAAGGTATAATGCGTGTAAGATGGGCAGTGAGACAACAACGTAGTAGTGGAAATTGAATAGAATTTGATTATTTAAGAGAACGTCTCGACAAAGAACTTGTTTAGAAGGGACTTGAAAACGATCATGTTGTAGACACCTGGAAAGCAGACCCACGATACAGAGTTCCACAGGCGGGCAGTTCTATGAAAGAAACTGTGTTCATAGAATATGCGTTTAGATTTACATGCAGAGAAAGTTGGGGAAATTGCTGACAATGGTTGTAGCCAGAAAAGTATTTGTGAAAAGAGTGGGGGCATAGATTGAAGCTCAGTTGATGACTTGCCATGCAACTAATGGAGATCAGAGATAGACTCGCAACGTCTCTTCTGAGGAGAAAAGGACATCGTCTACTAGATTTCAAAGACTGTTTTGAACCATGTCAAGGCAGGAAAGAATGCTCTGAGCAGCCCCCCCCCCCAGATGTGGGAACAGTATTTTTCTCCAAGACATTCCATTAAAAGGCATTATTGGCTTTTTGTCGCTTGTACATCATGCCTTCTCACATGCGTCACAATTTTGTATGCGAGCGCACGCATGTACACACACACACACACACACACACACACACACACACACACACACACACACATCCACACACACATACAAAATCATATATATGACCACACATTCATATACACAATTACACACGCATAAACACACAGACGCACACACACACACACGCACACCCACACAAATCACTAACACATACACACACACACACATTTACACACACAGACACATGCAAATCAGACTCGCAACGTCTCTTCTGAGGAGAAAAGGACATCGTCTACTAGATTTCAAAGTCGGTTTTGAACCATGTTAAGGCAGGAAAGAATGCAATGAGCAGTCCCCCCCCCCGCAAGATGTGGCAACAGTATTCTATCTTTTTTTTTTTAACAAAGGAGTCAGCTCTTATCAAGGCCCAGAGGCTACCCGAGGATAAGGGTTAATAAGTGCACAGTGGAATGTGAAGCTTCCTCCAGATGCATCGCGATGGATCCCCAATAAATCGGTTTGATTGAAAAATGAGCTACGAATATTTCATCGATTTCGATGACAATAAAAATATGGGAGTGTGAAACATTCATTGATCATTATTTAATCCCGGGGAACGTCAGTTTATTCTGCTAGTAAAAAATAAAATAAAAAAATGAAAATTTTATTAGTAAATGTGTTACGCTTCCCTCCGCCTAATATAGTTGTCAGACATATACATCTTTCCTCTCCTCCTCCTCCTCCCATATTCAGTAAATGAAATAGCCAAACAATTTGTACAAAAATTATTGGCACAAAAAAAAAGAAAAGAGAGAAACCCTGCAACCTCTCTCCCACAGAAGAGACGTTGCGAGCCTATCCTTGTTTTATCGTTATTTCCATGGCAGGTGCTCGTCTGAGCTCCAATCTCTGGTCCCCCCTCGCCAATCTTTCACGAAAAACACCCGTCTAGCTGAATCCACTGTGAAAAATTTCCCCCACTCTATATCTGTGCCTAAATCAAAACGCGGATTCCATGAACAAAGCTTCTTTCTTAGAACTGCACGCCTGTGGAACTCTGTTCCGTCTGCCTGCTTCCCTACGGACTACAACTTGGATGTCTTCAAGTCCAATGTTAACAAATTCCTAATGAACCGCCCCCTTAAGTAAACACTTCATCAAATCTCCACACTAACGTAATGTACTTGCAATAACCCTTATCCCTGAGTGGCTTCCGGACCTTGATAAGTGGTGATCACTGTGTAAAAAAAAAAAAAAAAAGAGAGAAAGAAAGCGGTCGTATACGAGGGGCATTCTAAAAGTACTGCCTTCTTTTTATATCTTCAAATATTTATTCATGGTGTTTGGTTTGGTGGTTTTGTTTTACAGCATATCAACTAGTGTTGGGACGTTTAATCGGAATCAGGAATCAGAAAAATCAACAAATTTAGGGGTATCGGAATCGATATCGGAATCGGAAAAATTGATGCCTATTTTCCGATGCCAAATCGATTCTTTTAATTGTATTTTTTATTTGATTTTGTTTAAAGTAAAATCTTCCATTGCTTGTAATAATGATAAAAAATAAATATTTATTGATTTTAAAATACCAGTAAAGCTAAAATCGATAGATTGTCCTCCACAAGTGTAATTTGACGTTTAGGAAAATATCTGCATATTTAAGCTGTGTTTTTTTTTTTTTTTTTTTTTTTTTTTTACAGAAATGGGGAAAAATAACAGCTCTATAGTTAAATATTTAGAGATTTATAAAGAATCGGAATCGGAAAAAATATTGGAATCGTCCCATCACTAACATCAACCCTTTTCAGGTTATTTAATGTGAAATCCAGTAATTTTGAAAAAAAAAAAAAAAATTATGCTTAAAGTTGTTTATATCTTCGAATATTTATTCACAGTGTTTGGTTTGGTTGTTTTGTAGAAGAAAATTGTTTTTGTTTTTAACTTTGCAGAACATGATTGAGTTTTGCAAAGAGAAAGGAAAAAAATAAATAGTATCATCCATATTTGGTGCATTTTAGGTCAGGAAGCCAGTGTTTTTTTTATTTGAGGGGGGGGGGTCACCATTATTATTATTGCATTTAGCAAGGCCTGAAGTCCACTCGAGGATAAGAGTTAACAAGTGTCAGTTGGCCAGTGAAACAACAGCACGATTATCGATAATGGTAAAACTTGGGTAATACTTATTCATATAAGAGGATAGCTCAACAGAAACTTGTCCATGTTAGAATTGAAAACGGCAATATAATAGTCAGCTAGGAAGCAGCCCCGCAGTAATATGTACCACAGATGGGCGGTTCGAAGAGAGAAACTTTACAGTGAAGATATAGCAACGGAAGTTCATCTTGAAGTTTTGGGAGACGGTTCAGTTTACTTGCAGAGGCAATTGGCAATCATTTATTCCTTTAACATATTGTCCTCCTCTTTCCGAAACATGCCCCGGAGTCTTTACTTCAGTATGAGAGGGATTGTCAAATATTGGACGAGTAGACCCGCTAGTATATAAAATATATGAAAATAACAGAAAATAGAGGTTTAGTTTTGAAGGTTAACTTAATGAACTTGAAGGTTAACTTGACCTATGGTTGGAATTGATAGAAAAGGAAGTGACACCACATGGCTCAACAAGAGAGTGAGAAAGAAAAGTTGTTAGTTCGATTGGAAACTTAGTAGTGCGAACATGCCACTTTATAGTGTCTTGATAAGATGGGATTATCAATTTTTCTCTGCCTACAAATCTACAGGGATTTGAAACAAGAATAGGGCGAATAAACCTCTTCTGTTTTCAACAGATTTGTTTTGAAATACACACACATACATACATATACAGGAGAGAACTTGAATGCCTACTGGAGAGAACTTGAATGCCTACTAGACACTATCTTCGAGTGTCTAAGGTCTCTCTGTACAGGGGTTTGTCAGGGCAACCTTGCATGAGGACACTTTTCCCTGCAAATAAACCCTGACTAAATATTCAAAATCACGTAGTATTCGCAGCCCAAATAAGATCTCAGTATGGCTAACCCACACTGGCTTTTAAAAGGAACTAGCATGGATACTTGGCGTTGCCTGGGTGGACATGAAGTTCGGTTTGAACAGAGCTGCTATACTGAGAATATTGAGCCCCCCCCCCCGCCGCCGAAAAGAACGGAAGAAGTGGGTGACAACTTTCTCACCAGTCCCCCTAAAAAAAAAAAGAATGTATCAAAACAATTTTTCTTTCAGTCAAAATAGCAGTGAGTGCTCGTGCGACGGCAAAAAAAAAAAAGAAAAAAAAATATCATCTTCTCAACCACTTTACTAAGTTGGTGTTTACAAAATTTTGATGGAATTTTCGAATATCTATGTACCTCATATAGAGATCAAGTGTTGGCACAAGGAAGGGAGCCCCTTGATTTCTGAGAACTTCGACTGACTGAAACAGGAGAGAAACACACACGTACATACATACATACATGCATATAGAGACACATACACATACATACATGATGATTGCAACGTCTTGTCAGACGAGTGCCACTCCCTCAGACATTTAAAATCCATGAGCCCAAATGTCTGAGGGAGTATCTATACAAATATGATGTTACAGAGTCTTAGCTTTATGCGACAGCTAAGTCTCTCTCTTGGTTCAAAATGTTGAGATCCAGCAACAAGCAAGAGCAAGATAGCCAGCAACAAATTAAACTGCGGACCAGCTTAATGCGGGTACAGGTCTTCCGTTTTATGTTTTTTTTTAAATCAGAGATTTGCTTCTCCTAGAAAGGTTGCCTTCACCACGGCTTACGGGAGCCCTCTCCACCCCAATACACATACACACACACAGAAATATACACGGTGCTAGTTGGCCGTTGACCCAGAAAAAGAGTTCATTTGCCCTTTGGATACATACATACATACAAACATACATACACACATAGATATAGAGACACATACACACACACACATACATTATATGTATGTATGTATGTATGTATGTATGTGTGTGTTTATAAGTAGAGGGGGTTCCCCCATCCACAACCCGGGGACACACTGGATGGCCGGAGGAAGGATGACACACCAGTATGTATGTGTCTCTATATCTATGTATGTATGTATGTGTGTATGTATGTGTGTATGTATGTATGTATATGTGTGAGACACATACATACTGGTGTGCCATCTTCCTCCGGCCATCCAGTGTGTCCCCCTGGGTTGCGATGAGGAACAACCATGAAAAATGCCAAATAAAAGGAACTCAAACTGGACGGCCGTCGCCCAGGATAAAAAGGGCCCCTCAACCTGTTTATGCACCAGGCAGGAAGAGGAAAGAAATGGTGTGAATCTTCTTGCCTCAAAAGGTGGTACCGCAATCACCTCAGAGGTCACACAAGGACAGCAACCAGTCCATGACCAAGATGGACCAAGCATCCTTTCTCCATCTTGCTTGACAGACCCCAAAAGAAACAGAAGGGGGATTAAAACCCAGTCATGGTCTGTCGAACAGAAGAAGGTTCTTCTGCACTGCTACCACTACTCAAGGTTTGAGAAATGGGGACGTAGCGCAGGAGAGATGCTTACCGAAAGAATAAAAGCATCGAACCTCCCAGCGGAGAAAAAGGGCACATCGTTACACAACCTGCGATCCCTCATCTCACAGATGGGAAGATATATCCAACAAGAGGAGATAGATACTATTAGATGTGAGGCTCTGAAGACTGCAGAAAAAGACTACCAGAAGGTAGAGGATGAGACGACAAAACTTAGACAGGAGGTGGTATGGGAAAGGGAAGAGAAGTGGACACTAATATGGGCATCGGATTATGCTAAACAAAAGCATAAAAGACAAAAAGAAAGAACAGCAACCTGGAGGGGGATCTTTTTTCATTTTTATCCTGGAAAAGCAAACATCCCTCCAGGAAAAATTACAACACAACGATACAACAGCATGAAACTGTTCACCACAAGAAAACTAGGCTACATGTCTTCAAAAATAATAGCTCTTTTCGTGAACAACAGATGTCCCTTGGAAAACCCAATAAAAATTCCCACAATAGACCTACTCCAACAACAACCACAGACTTTACCATCAGAACCCATCCAACTGTTCCAGCACATGTCCAGCTCTCCTGGAACTTCTGTGCCACTGGAGTCTCTGGCTGACATAACACCTGCCCTCACAAACTCTCTGCTGGAAACCGCACAAACACCAACACAGGAATCTACATCACCTACCAGGATACCATCACCTGCATCACCACCACAATCACCTAGACACCCACCATCATCAGTTGTACTCCCAGAAGCAGATGATGAACAGTTAGATTTGGAGGAGGAGCTCAGCAACACAATTGAGGAGGTGAGGTGTATGAGAATGAAGGACAGACCACGTTTGTCCAAGATCCAAGCAGCTGGAAGAGCAAAGACTGTTATAGCCAAAGTTAACATCGCTCTGAAGAGGCTAATACCAATAACAGTAACGCCCACAGAACTCAACGATATCACATATGCAGCTGGACTCTATATTGACAGAAAAATTAACCCTCGATCATTCAGCTACAATCATCAAATAGGGCCCAGAGTCTCTAGATAAACACCTTATTAGAAGACCAAGCTGCAAAAACAACTGAACCTCTGCAGGGAGGAACTAAGCCAAATAAAACAGTTCCTTGCAGATCCCTCAGTACAGGGTCGACTTAAAACCACCATCAGAAAACTCTGTACCAAATACCACCATGAGAGCATTGAGGGGTTGCATAATACAGCTAGGGAGTTGGAGGGAAAAATTCCAGCACTTGTCCAGAGGATTAAAAACCAGGAGAACAAGATCAACTCCCAGATTCAAAATAGGCAGTTTAAAACAAACCAAAGGACTTTTTACAGGCAGCTTATAAGGGACACCATTACTGCAGAGGAAGACCTGGAAAACTACTGGAGGCCTCTATTTGAAACAGAAGGCAAATACAATCAAAAAGCCCAGTGGATTGAAGATATTATTATTAAACTCAACGAAACGAAGCCTCAGATGCCAGAACCAGTCATAACTCCTGGTACGGTAAGAAGAAAACTGGCACAATTATCCAACCACAAAGCACCTGGCATCGACAATGTCCAAAACTTTTGACTGAAACAATTGACTGCACTCCATCACCACTACAGTGGTTGCTTCAGCAGGATGCTAAGAGGTGAAGAAGCAACACCACCCTGGCTGACAGAGGGGGACACCTGCCTCATACCTAAGACCAAGGAGACACAATTCCCAAATAAATACAGCCCAATATGCTACCTAACAACTACCTACAAGCTTTTCACTGGTCTGGTAGCCGACGATATATATGACCACCTATCTTCTAGGACCTACCTTTAAAAAGAGCAGACAGGGTGCAGAAGAAAATGCCTCGGTACTAAAGACCAGCTATTGATCAACAAGACCATCTTGGAAAACTGTAGGAAGAGGCAAAGAAACCTGAGCATGGCATGGATCGATTACTAGATGGCATTTGACAGCGTGCCACATTCATGGTTACTTCGGTGCCTTGAGTTATACAAGATCCACCCGATAATTAGATGAACACTGGCGGCTCACCTTCAGATGCGGAAAACCACAATATCATTAAATCACAATGGAAGAAAGACCATCATCCCTGAAGTAAAAATCAAAAGGGAAATATTCCAAGGTGACAGGTTATCTCCCTTACTTTTCTGTATGGCAATAGACCCACTCAGCAAACTCCTGAATAACAACCCAAGTGCCTATAATTTGAGTCAGGGACGCCATCGAGATCCAAGCAAGAAAGTAAACCATCTGCTCTTCATGGATGACCTTAAACTGTATTCCAGCTCTGACATGGATCTGCACCACCTTCTGCAGGTAGTACACACGTTCTCCAGTGACATCGGAATGAAGTTTGGCCTGGATAAATGTGCCAAATATACACTCAGAGCTGGGAAGAAGACCCACACAGAAAATATGCAGCTTAATGAAAACATTGACATCAGGGTCTAGAAGAGCACGAGCTTTATAAGTATCTTGGCATTGAGGAAAACGAGAACATACAGCATGCCAAGATGAGGGAGAAGATTAGTAAAGAATACGTCGGGTGAGGAAAATCTGCAAAACACAGCTCACAAATAAAAATAAAATGCCATCAACCAGCTTGCTATGCTTTGGTATCATTGGCCACAAAAATACATCAACCGGCTAGATGTAAAGACACGGAAGCTACTAACGCTTCATAAAATGATATATAGAAATCAGTGTCTACCAAGGCTGTATTTGCCCGGGGAAGAAGGAGGTCTGGGCCTCTCAGGGATCAATCATCAATAGAGGGCAGTATCTAAGAAGCTCCCAGAACCACACGCTCTCAATATTATATGAATATCAAGAGACAAGAGACAACAGAACAATATCAGTCACCCAGCTGGCCAAGCATTTTGGTCAGGGCTGTCTCTCAGATGAGGATGAAGCACCAAACAAGCCTGCCACAGAAATAGCAAGAAAAAGCCGGCAGAAATATACCGAGATCTTTCAAAGGATGAACCTTAAAGAAAGGGACCAACATCAGTGTGCAAAGTATTTTTTGGGAGAACTCTCTCAGGAATACATAGATAAAGAAAGTTCCTTGGACTGGCTCAAAAGGGGCCCCTCCACCACGATCAGGAAAGGGTCATAATGGCTGCTCAAGACCAGGGATTGATGACCAATGCATTCAAGAAGATGGCAGGTCTCAGTAATGACAACAAATGCAGGTTCTGCCATACAGAATTGGAAAGTGTTGGTGATCTGATATCAAGTTGCAAGGTTCTTCTAGGGGATGGCTACTATACAGCGAGACATGATGGAGTATGTAAGTACCTCCACTAGACCATCTGTAAAAAATTAAACATCCAGTGTAGAAGCAAGTCCTGGGAACATCAACCTGAAAGAACAGTTGGAAATGACTTATATACCATACATTACGACCATGTAATCCCTACAGCCACCTACTTTGAAAATGCTGCTGTGAAACCTGACATAGTTATATGGAATAAATCAGAGAGCGTTGCTACCTTGATTGAAATGAGTGTCCCTAATGATGGCGGTCTGAACAGAGCTGAAAGAGAGAAACAGACCAAATATCAAGGTCTCATGTACGATATGAAAAGAAACGTGAATCTTAAGGAGATATCAATGATACCAGTTATTATAGGTGCCACATGGCTTATAAAGAAGAACCTGAAGTCCTACCTAACTAATATTCCTGGTGAACCAAGTGCAAAAGAGATTCAGACAATTGCACTTAAGGGAACAGCGAGGATACAAAAAAGAGCTCTTGGTTGGTTTCAATAAAAAGCAGGGCAATATTGGCAGCTGGTTTGGCTGCCGCATACCCAGCATTACAATCTTCAAAAGAAGAAAATAAAAAAATAAAAATACATACACACACATACATACATACATACATACACATATACATACATACACACATAGATATAGAGACACATACATACACACACATATAGTGGCTTCTTCGGTTTTGACAGACCCAGTCTTCACAGATCCATGTAAGGGTGCCTGCGTCTTGACAGATCCAGTCTTCACAGATCCATGTGAGGGTGCCTGCCATTGTAAGGGTGCCTGCGTGTCGAATTTTTTGCGGCAAGCGTTGCACAATCTCCAACCACACCTTTCTTAAATTGATATTGTTAAATACCAGTGGCAAGTGAAAGTTCAGGACGCCTGGAAACAATGCCGAGATAAGCAGAGAGCACATACAGCGCCTAGAATTTCCAAACGGTCACCCATCTGATACTAGCCAGGCTCAACCTTGCTTAACTTTAGTGACCTGACAAAAACCGGCGTATCAACGTGATTACACACATATACAGATACATGCACACGCACATACATGCACAAACATACACACACCAGTTTTGTTTTGACTTGTCCCTTTCCTTGAGGTATGAAAGAACGCAACTGCAGGATTAATTTCCTTGGTCTGGCAAGATTACATTAAAACGCACGCACAGGAGCAAGAAACACAACGTTTCATTCCAATGCTGTTTTGTGTTGCTTTTTATTTCGACTAACAAATAAGCCAACGATAAGTTTCCACAGATTTCGACCTAGAAAACAGCAATTCTTCCCCCTTTGTCAGATACATCGCTCATGGAATGTGAGGACTAAAGGACGAAATAAGTGAAGCGAGAGTCATGAGTTGCTAAAAAGACACCGCTTATCAAGGCCGAGATGCCACTCGAGGACGAGGGTTAATGAGTTTGTAAGGTAGATGGTGAGACAGCATCACGAGGATTTGATTATTTTTAGAAGATTGCTCAACAAGAATTTGTTCACATTGGACTTGAAAACGACCATGTTGTAGTCAGCTGGGAAGCAGCCATACGGGTGGTTATTAGAAAGTAACTTGGCTTCTGGTGTAACGTTGTCGCTAATATGTACAGTCTGTGGCAATAACAAAGAAAGAAATTCGACTCAGCATTTTATTTTTTTTTTCAGTTTAAAAAAAAAGTCATTTATTCTTGGTATTTCCAACAACGCATTGCATCATTTTTTTAAAGCAGCTCATTTAGTTTATCTCGGCTGCCATGTCTTGCTCAACAAGAATTTGTTTACATTGGACTTTAAAACAACTATGTCGTAATTGGCTAGGAAAAAGCACCGTGGTATTACGTTCCACAGGTGGGCAGTTCTAGAGAGAGAGATCAATAAGCGCGATTCAATCATAACTTTTCAAAGAACATGTTCACATGTGTTGTGCTCCCATCGAACTGCTGATTTTGCTCTCTCTCACCCTCTCTTTGAGCCGTGTGACATCACATCCATTTCCATTAATTCGCACGACCAAGTAAACAAACTTTGAGTGAACTTTTATTTTCTGCGTTTTGATTTATCTCCGTAGAAGTTAGACATAAGGTCAAGGTTTGAAAAGCCAGCGTACTAAATTAATAAACTCTGTCCCTCCCCCTCCCAAATGCCTGAGTATCCTTGTTGGGATTCCCTGGTTGGAGCACCCCAGGTGATTAGCAATTTGTAACTTTATACACTTTTTTAACGGTTTAGAATAAACTCCCGTAACATTTTAACGGACCCAACACGTTGTAGATGAAAGTCTCACAAAAAGACAAAGGAAAGGAAGAAAAAAAAAAATTTTACTGATCATTTTTTTAAAGTTTTAACAAAAGTCATTTATTCTTGGTATTTCCAACAACGCATTGCATCTTGTTTTAAAACAGTTCATTTAGTTTATCTCGGTTGCCGTGACTTTTTAAGACGCTCTCGTCACCCATGTGGTTCGCTCGCTGTCATTTTCCAGCGATGTCTTGAACATGGGCATCTTCCGGCGCTTCTCTAGCCACGTGTGCATTTTTGTCTCTTCTTTCTCTTTCCCTTCCCTGTGATGTCACATCACACAGCCGGCTTGGTCATTTGCATATGTTAGCTGTCATATGGCTGCTAATAGTGCTAGCAGTTCTGTTACACTGGAAGCTCCATTTGGTTTTAGGTATACAGAGGGAGAAACGAAAATTATTTATAGTGGCTGTATCTAAACGAGTACTTGCTGTGAATTTTTTATAATAAGTCAACGCTTATCAAAGCCGAAATGCCACTCGAGGATAAGGATCAATGAGTTTGACGATGAGACAACAAGCATGAGGATTAGTAAAGATGGATGAAACTGGACAGATTTTGATTATGTAAGCAGAGTGCTCAACAAGAATTTGTTTACATTGGACTTGAATTCAACTGTTTGGTGAATTATTTAAAAAAAAATTATACTTACTTAAATTCGGCAGCCATTTTTAAAGCTAACTGCTCCAATTATTCTTTAAACTTTAGCATGACAGAATAATGAAGTCTAAAATAAAAAAAATGTTTGTGAGATACAATGGAGAATTAAAAAAAAAAAATTGTGATGGGGGAAAGGAATATGTTGCAAAGTTTTTAGATGAAAGAATAGACTTTTGGCAAAAATGAATTTCTTGGAGAAGTTATGGGAAAATGTCGAAATGATATTTGTTCTAATGTCAAATTAAATTTATTGACAGATTTTTCTCCAAGACATTCCATTAAAAGGCATTATTGACTTTATATCGCTTGTACATCATGCCTTCCCACATGCGTTACAATTTTGTATGCGATCGCACACATACGCACGCACACACACAATATCCACACATACTTACATACGTACACACATGCACACACTCACATACAGGACCACACATTCATATACACACTTACACACATTATAAACGCATACACACAGATGCACACACATACACACACACGCACACAAATCACTAACACATACACTCACACACACATTTACACACACACACACATACAAATCACTCACACACATGCACATATACACACGCACACATATCCACACGCACTCACATACGCACACACATGCACACACTCACATGCACGACTACACATTCATATGCACACACAAACTACACACGCATACACACAGACGCACACACATACACACAATTCACTAACACATACACTCACACACACATTTACACACACACACACACACATACAAATCACACACATACACATACACGCGCACACTCACATACACAAAATCAAAATTATACACTCACAAAAAATCTCTAGGAAAAAAACTAAAAAAAAACTACATCAACACATGGAATATCACATGACAACTGAGAGTTTATTGTTCTAACTACTCGGGTTTGATTCTTAAAATACCCGGATTTAAAACTTTAAGTTTTTTCGGTACTTGTACAGTTTAATCAAGACATTAAAAAAATGAAAATATCGAAAAAAGGTTATATTGTACGTATCCGTTATGGAATGAAGTTCTCCGAAAAAAAAATTTCACTTAATTTCATCAAGTGGTTTTTGTTTTACAGCGAAAAAACAAGTTAATCTGGAAGAAAGAGAGAGCCTGTTTCTTCCGTTTGACTGTAGGTGGCGTTACTGTCTGTCCACCCAGTTATGGAAGCACAAAATGTATATAATGGCACCCTTGAAATAAAAATAAATGTTTTTGTTATATTTTAATTTTAAACATTTTTTTTGTTTTGTTTTTTGCAAACATATTTAAGTTTTTTTTTTTCAAACATATTTACGTTTTTTTTTTGTTTTTTTTTTGCAAACATATTTAAGTTTTATTTTTTCAAACATCTACGTTTTGTTGCTTGTTTATTTTCAAACATTTACGTTTTTTTTTTTCGTTTTTCATATTTATTTATTTTGTTGTTGTTTTTATTTGTTTTGGAAACATTTACGTTTTTTTTTTGTTTTTCCAAACACATTTACGTTTTTTCTTTTTTTGCAAACATATTTTTTTTTGTTTTTGTTATTTTTTTCAAATATTTTTTATTTTATTTTTTTATTGTAAACATGTGCAATCTATTACGATCTTTGCCGCCAATTAACCCTTGCCAAACCACATAATGGATGCAATTATTGATAACATTTTACCTCTAAGTGACATGTGTTTTCTTGAGTATTCCATAAAGGATGTTCTCTTAGAAACGTAAAAAAAAAAAAAAAAAAAAAAAACTCGCGGAAAAACGGTTGTACCCATAAATATGTTTAAAAGAAAAATATAGCAAAAACATTTAATTTATGCTTGCAAAAAACCAAAAAAAAAAACCATAAAAACAAAAAACAAAAAAAAAACGTAAATGTTTGAAAATAAACAAGCAACAAAACGTAAATGTTTGGAAAAATAAAACTTATGCAAAAAAAAAAAAAAAATAAACACAAAGAAACATGTTTAAAATTAAAATATAACAAAAACATTTATTTTTTATTTCAAGGGTGCCATTATATACATTTTGTGCTTCCGTACCTGGGTGGACAGACAGTAACGCCACCTATAGTTAAACAGAGGAAACAGGCTCTCTCTTTCTTCCAGATTACCAAAAACAATTTGTTATGATACCGAGCAAAAGGTTCGATTTTTAGGAAAAAAAGCTAGTATTAAAGATGGGGAGGGAGTGTCGGCGCTTTAAATTGAGTTATCTCTTCATGGCGTGTCTAAACTCCAAACAAAACTCAAGAAAAATTCCAAGATGTCTGCCTTCAATGCGCTCTCATAAAAACGTGTTTTTCTGCTGTAAAAAAAAAACTATTCCATCAAATTAAATAAAAAATTTTTTTCGGAGATCTTCAATTCAAAACGGATACGTACAATATAACGTTTTTTTTTTTTTTTTTTCGATATTTTCATTTTTTAATGTCTTGATTAAACTGTACAAGTGCCGCTTTTTCTACGGATTTTTGTCTAACTCATCATGTTTTCTAGATTTATCTTAAATCCATTTAAATATATTTTCACCTGTTTATTTTTGCATTCTCAGAAACTTTTTTGGCGCTTCTTTCTACACAACTAGGACGAAATTTCAGAAATCGTAAGATTGAATTTTACATGAAAATAATGGTATCTATGTATTCCTCGTATTTTTAAGATGGTTATATCCAAAAATTAGGAAAATCGATAAAGTAGGACATTATTTATTAAAGAAAATAAAAATTAGAATTTGATGAAAACCATCGTAAGACGCAGGAGAGTTCAAAAGGGGTGTAATTTTCCGTTTCGATTTAAACGAGATGGCCGAAAATGTTCACCTGCTAACACGCTTAAAATTTTTTTTTTTTTTTTTTAATAATTCAGTAATATTCAGGTTATTTCAACTGCATAATTTGGAAGCTATCATTTTAACTTATTAGAATTGACAAAAAAAAAACATCAGTAGAAACTATTGTTTTTTTTTTTTTTGTTTTTTTTTATCTAAAAACTCTATTTATGGACTACAAAATCTCGTCCCAATTCTGTAGAAGCGTCACTTCTTTTTTATTATGTTTATTATGCAAATATGATTCGCTTCATATAAATTGTTATGTGATAAAAAATAAGAAGTAAAACAGTAAGTAGAAACCCACCCGATAAATGTTACGGTAACATTTATGGGGTGGGTTGGGTTTCTACCTACTGTTTTATTTTTTATTTTCAGTTTTATACTCATTGTCAAAATTTCAAAGATGTAAAGAGAATTCGCGACTATTTTTTTCTTCTTCACACATAGCGTTCAATACTACTTGTTTTTCAAATCGAATAAACATTTTGCATTGAATAAAAACACTAAAAACTTATGTAGTTAGGTGGAAAAATTACTTATCTTGCCTTTGATAACATTTATTTGTTATATATTTGTTTGGGGTTTGTTTGTTTTTTGGACAACTTTTTCGCACCTCTGTGCGTGGATTGTAAAACAAGCCCTATTTTCGTATATTATCGTGTCGTTATTCTTTTACACACAACATAAATACAACGGTAATAGACAGGCAACGCGGAATGACCTAGTTAGTTTTTTTTTGGGGGGGGGGGGGGTCAATCAAACAAAAAGCAGCCCAAAATATCTTTCGCAAAAACAAGTTACAGATGCGTGAAGAAAAAAATGTCGGTATCCTAGAGAAAGATGGGGAAGAGAATGGAACGTTGCAGGTAAGTGCCGATTTTCGTACCATGATGGCATCTTCATTTCGGAGAAAATGATGAAAGCAATGGATGAGGGGACTGTTTAACTTGTTTCCTTTGATGTCGACTGGAGTTACTGATAAGCGATAACTTTCTTCTTCGGAATGGCAGACATCTTGATTATTAATTCGGTTTGAATTCGTCATTAAAAAAAAAAAAAAAAGGCAAAATGTATTTTTAGTTAATGAATTGATAACCGGAAACGTTGCTCGCCTTACAAGTTGTAAAGTTATTTTTCCTCCACTTCTATTAAAAAAAAACAACAATGATTATATATATATATATATATATATATATATATATATATATATATATATATATATATATATATATATATATATATATATATATATATATATATATATATTAATGTTGGAACGATTCCAATATTTTCCCCGGTTCCGATACAATTACCGATTCCGATTCTTTATAAATCTCTATATATTAAACTATACATTTGTTATTTTGTCCCGATTACTGTAGGGGAACCCGGTGAAAAACAAGATACTTAAGGGAAAAAGAACTTTCGAGTCAAAGGTAGCATTGACATATAAACCATATTCTGTGCACTGAACATTCAAAGTATTGGAAAACAATGCCACAACAACAAAAATAGATGAGAAATTATTTTCAAAAGAAATACAGACGATTTATTCAGCTAACTATATTGTCCCGTTTTGCCCCATGCTTGGGGCAAAACGAGACAGATCTTGGTCTGAATAAGTCAGTCTTCACAGAGCTCACAAATGAAGATTGGGGTCTTGTTGCATTCGTCTAGACCTGCACAGCCGTAGTGTGACCATTTCCTACAGTCCCCTTGACAGGCTACCCAGCTTTCTACACTCTCAGAATACAGTTCGTCACAGATCAAAATAGATAAATTTTGAATACTTACCCCTTTTTGATGTACGGGGCTGAATAAAGCAATGGCAGACGTTGGCGGCAAGGCGTTACCACGTGATCTCTTGATCAGGCTCCTCACGAAAGGGCTCTCTCTCTCTCTCTCTCTCTCTCTCTCTCTCTCTCTCTCTCTCTCTCTCTCTCTCTCTCAGTTATAGGTGGTGTCTCGTTTTACTCCGCTATCTCATTTTGCCCCAGGTTCCTCTAAAAACACATCTTAAATGTACCTATATTTTCTAAAACGTAGAACCACACTTGTGAGGATGTGATCTAGAGACTTTAGTCTTACTGGAAGTTTGAAATCAATAAATATTTATTATTTTATTATTACTACAAGCAATGGAAGATGTTTTCTAAAAACAAAATAAAATAGATAATTAAAGGAATCGGTTTTGGCATCAGAAAATGGGCTCAAATTCTCCTGATTCCGATACCGATTCCGATACTCCAAAAAGGTCCAATTTTGATTCCGATTAATCGCCCCAACACTGATATATATATATATATATATATATATATATATATATATATATATATATATATATATATATATATGTATATATATATATATATATAATTATTTTTACTAAAATAATTAAATACCTATATATATATATATATATAATCATTGTTTTTTGTTTGTTTTTATATATATATAATCATTGTTTTTTGTTTGTTTCTGAAAATGCTCTAAGTTATATATATATATATATATATATATATATATATATATATATAGAGAGAGAGAGAGAGAGAGAGAGAGAGAGAGAGAGAGACAATAAATCTACACAAATTCAGACAATTTCAAACATTATGTTATTCGAAAATATTCCAAAACAGCCTCTCTTCAGACGGCAAAATACACTATTTATACATATATGAACATATTTCTAATCCCTATTTAAGAGATCAAGCAGAACAAACGCTACACTATCCTCCTTCCCTCAAAAAAGGAGAATATAATCTCTAGGACGATGATAATTATTTACCCCCTTCTTTCAATCATCTGAAGATGTGACAAAAGGTTAGAAAAGACTGTCAAAAAGTACTTTAGTCCCACCCCGTCGGCATTCTTCAGTATTGGCACATTCCAGGCTATTAGCAATAAACTAATCTCTTCTCAAAGAGAAAAGTTAAAGCCTGGGAGCATGGAACTCCTAGAACTGTACAGAACCACATCTCAGTCGAACATACGCAAGGTCATCACTAACTCAGAAATGACACAAACTATTGGACTGATTGTTGAAGACGTATCCTTGATTTGGTAGGACAGAACCTACTCGAGCTGTTCCAGATAAGTATTTCTGGAAATGGTATCATGACGAATGAAGATATACTACACTACATACATCCCCACCCACCCCAAAAAAGGAAGAGATAATACCTGGGAGCAAGATTGCATGACAACATTACGGATGCAACACTATCCTCTCTCCCAGAAAAAAAAGCAAGGACAAGGTAATCCCTGGGGGGCATCATAATCATAGTTCTAGATGTCCAACTTCTCAGATTTTATCATCTGAATTGTCTCTACTAGGAAATATCAAGGGGGCTGCTCAGGTATTTTTGTGAGCCAGAGTGCACACGCCTCATGTGTGTTCACTTTTCAGTCCCTATCTCCTGGCCCTTGGGTCACATCTTCCCATGGTGGAACAAAGGTAAATATTATTCTATATTTTCAATATTTTTTTGTGCTTATTATTTTTGTGTACTCACTTGGAGTTTTCACACAGCTCATTATCAGAGATTACTCACTGATAATCGAAGACGTTCTCTGGAGTACGGGTGACATCAAGTCTTCCCAGATTTCCAGTATTCTGCACCTCTTTCGATAACCTTTGCAAATGACTTTACACGATCAAAACAGCCATTTACCACATATATAACAGTGAGAAAAACTAAAACAAACAGAAAGCAAGAAACCTTAACTTAAATTGTTGAATAGAAAACGGGGATCATCAGCTGTTTGCCATGTAGCTGTTTCGAGATTTGATAATAGTTGATTTCTGCTCGCTTGTCATCGTAGGGCCCATGATAATAATACAAGTTTATGTAAAGTAAAGCCTATTTACAAAACTATTTTACTTTAAAAATTTAAGTCTGCCAGTGAAAATACATTGAATCATTTTAAAATTGTCAGTCGGCTACTTGCAAAGTTGGAATATTGTTAGTTTTTCAGTCTGCTTCAAATCATTGTCATAAACATTTGTTTGACTTGTTGGGTGTATTCTAAGAATTGTTTGTTGGATGTATTCTAAGAATTGTTTGTTGGACATATTCTAAGAATTGTTTGTTGGATGTATTCTAAGAATTGTTTGTTGGACGTATTCTAAGAATTGTTTGTTGGATGTATTCTAAGAATTGTTTGTTGGATGTATTCTAAGAATTGTTTGTTGGACGTATTCTAATAATTGTTTGTTGGATGTATTCTAAGAATTATTTGTTGGACGTATTCTAAGAATTGTTTGTTGGATTATTCTAAGAATTGTTTGTTGGATGTATTCTAAGAATTGTTTGTTGGATGAATTCTAAGAATTGTTTGTTGGATGTATTCTAAGAATTTTTTGTTGGATGTATTCTAAGAATTGTTTGTTGGATGTATTCTAAGAATTGTTTGTTGGATGAATTCTAAGAATTGTTTGTTGGATGTATTCTAAGAATTGTTTGTTGGATTTATTCTAAGAATTGTTTGTTGGATGTATTCTAAGAATTGTTTGTTGGATTTATTCTAAGAATTCTTTGTTGGATGAATTCTAAGAATTGTTTGTTGGATGTATTCTAAGGATTGTTTGTTGGATGAATTCTAAGAATTGTTTGTTGGATTTATTCTAAGAATTGTTTGTTGGATTTATTCTAAGAATTGTTTGTTGGATGAATTCTAAGAATTGTTTGTTGGATGTATTCTAAGAATTGTTTGTTGGATGTATTCTAAGAATTGTTTGTTGGATGAATTCTAAGAATTGTTTGTTGGATTTATTCTAAGAATTGTTTGTTGGATGTATTCTAAGAATTGTTTGTTGGATGTATTCTAAGAATTGTTTGTTGGATGTATTCTAAGAATTGTTTGTTGGATGTATTCTAAGGATTGTTTGTTGGATGTATTCTAAGGATTGTTTGTTGGATGTATTCTAAGGATTGTTTGTTGGATGAATTCTAAGAATTGTTTGTTGGATTTATTCTAAGAATTGTTTGTTGGATTTATTCGAAGAATTGTTTGTTGGATTTATTCTAAGAATTGTTTGTTGGATGTATTCTAAGAATTGTTTGTTGGATGTATTCTAAGAATTGTTTGTTGGATGAATTCTAAGAATTGTTTGTTGGATGTATTCTAAGGATTGTTTGTTGGATGAATTCTAAGAATTGTTTGTTGGATTTATTCTAAGAATTGTTTGTTGGATGAATTCTAAGAATTGTTTGTTGGATGTATTCTAAGAATTGTTTGTTGGATGAATTCTAAGAATTGTTTGTTGGATGTATTCTAAGAATTGTTTGTTGGATGAATTCTAAGAATTGTTTGTTGGATGTATTCTAAGAATTGTTTGTTGGATGAATTCTAAGAATTGTTTGTTGGACGTATTCTAAGAATTGTTTGTTGGATGTATTCTAAGAATTGTTTGTTGGATTTATTCTAAGAATTGTTTGTTGGATATATTCTAAGAATTGTTTGTTGGATTTATTCTAAGAATTGTTTGTTGGATGAATTCTAAGAATTGTTTGTTGGATGAATTCTAAGAATTGTTTGTTGGATGAATTCTAAGAATTGTTTGTTGGATGAATTCTAAGAATTGTTTGTTGGATGAATTCTAAGAATTGTTTGTTGGATGTATTCTAAGAATTGTTTGTTGGATTTATTCTAAGAATTGTTTGTTGGATTTATTCTAAGAATTGTTTGTTGGATGAATTCTAAGAATTGTTTGTTGGATGAATTCTAAGAATTGTTTGTTGGATGAATTCTAAGAATTGTTTGTTGGATGAATTCTAAGAATTGTTTGTTGGATGAATTCTAAGAATTGTTTGTTGGATGAATTCTAAGAATTGTTTGTTGGATGTATTCTAAGAATTGTTTGTTGGATTTATTCTAAGAATTGTTTGTTGGATGAATTCTAAGAATTGTTTGTTGGATGTATTCTAAGAATTGTTTGTTGGACGTATTCTAAGAATTGTTTGTTGGATGAATTCTAAGAATTGTTTGTTGGACGTATTCTAAGAATTGTTTGTTGGATGAATTCTAAGAATTGTTTGTTGGATTTATTCTAAGAATTGTTTGTTGGATGAATTCTAAGAATTGTTTGTTGGATTTATTCTAAGAATTGTTTGTTGGATGAATTCTAAGAATTGTTTGTTGGATGTATTCTAAGAATTGTTTGTTGGATGAATTCTAAGAATTGTTTGTTGGATGAATTCTAAGAATTGTTTGTTGGATGAATTCTAAGAATTGTTTGTTGGATGAATTCTAAGAATTGTTTGTTGGATGTATTCTAAGAATTGTTTGTTGGATGTATTCTAAGAATTGTTTGTTGGATTTATTCTAAGAATTGTTTGTTGGATGTATTCTAAGAATTGTTTGTTGGATGTATTCTAAGAATAGTTTGTTGGATGAATTCTAAGAATTGTTTGTTGGATGTATTCTAAGAATTGTTTGTTGGATTTATTCTAAGAATTGTTTGTTGGATGTATTCTAAGAATTGTTTGTTGGATTTATTCTAAGAATTGTTTGTTGGATGAATTCTAAGAATTGTTTGTTGGATGTATTCTAAGAATTGTTTGTTGGACGTATTCTAAGAATTGTTTGTTGGATGTATTCTAAGAATTGTTTGTTGGATGAATTCTAAGAATTGTTTGTTGGATGAATTCTAAGAATTGTTTGTTGGATGAATTCTAAGAATTGTTTGTTGGATGAATTCTAAGAATTGTTTGTTGGATGAATTCTAAGAATTGTTTGTTGGATGAATTCTAAGAATTGTTTGTTGGATGAATTCTAAGAATTGTTTGTTGGATGAATTCTAAGAATTGTTTGTTGGATGAATTCTAAGAATTGTTTGTTGGATGTATTCTAAGGATTGTTTGTTGGATGTATTCTAAGAATTGTTTGTTGGATGAATTCTAAGAATTGTTTGTTGGATGAATTCTAAGAATTGTTTGTTGGATGTATTCTAAGAATTGTTTGTTGGATGAATTCTAAGAATTGTTTGTTGGATGAATTCTAAGAATTGTTTGTTGGATGAATTCTAAGAATTGTTTGTTGGATGAATTCTAAGAATTGTTTGTTGGATGAATTCTAAGAATTGTTTGTTGGATGTATTCTAAGAATTGTTTGTTGGATGTATTCTAAGAATTGTTTGTTGGATTTATTCTAAGAATTGTTTGTTGGATGTATTCTAAGAATTGTTTGTTGGATGAATTCTAAGAATTGTTTGTTGGATGAATTCTAAGAATTGTTTGTTGGATGTATTCTAAGAATTGTTTGTTGGATGTATTCTAAGAATTGTTTGTTGGATGTATTCTAAGAATTGTTTGTTGGATGAATTCTAAGGATTGTTTGTTGGATGTATTCTAAGAATTGTTTGTTGGATGTATTCTAAGAATTGTTTGTTGGATTTATTCTAAGAATTGTTTGTTGGATGAATTCTAAGAATTGTTTGTTGGATGTATTCTAAGAATTGTTTGTTGGATGTATTCTAAGGATTGTTTGTTGGATGTATTCTAAGAATTGTTTGTTGGATGAATTCTAAGAATTGTTTGTTGGATGTATTCTAAGAATTGTTTGTTGGATGAATTCTAAGAATTGTTTGTTGGATGTATTCTAAGAATTGTTTGTTGGATGAATTCTAAGAATTGTTTGTTGGATGAATTCTAAGAATTGTTTGTTGGATGAATTCTAAGAATTGTTTGTTGGATGTATTCTAAGAATTGTTTGTTGGATGTATTCTAAGAATTGTTTGTTGGATTTATTCTAAGAATTGTTTGTTGGATGTATTCTAAGAATTGTTTGTTGGATGAATTCTAAGAATTGTTTGTTGGATGAATTCTAAGAATTGTTTGTTGGATGTATTCTAAGAATTGTTTGTTGGATGTATTCTAAGAATTGTTTGTTGGATGTATTCTAAGAATTGTTTGTTGGATGAATTCTAAGGATTGTTTGTTGGATGTATTCTAAGAATTGTTTGTTGGATGTATTCTAAGAATTGTTTGTTGGATTTATTCTAAGAATTGTTTGTTGGATGAATTCTAAGAATTGTTTGTTGGATGTATTCTAAGAATTGTTTGTTGGATGTATTCTAAGGATTGTTTGTTGGATGTATTCTAAGAATTGTTTGTTGGATGAATTCTAAGAATTGTTTGTTGGATGAATTCTAAGAATTGTTTGTTGGATGTATTCTAAGAATTGTTTGTTGGATGAATTCTAAGAATTGTTTGTTGGATGAATTCTAAGAATTGTTTGTTGGATGAATTCTAAGAATTGTTTGTTGGATGAATTCTAAGAATTGTTTGTTGGATGAATTCTAAGAATTGTTTGTTGGATGAATTCTAAGAATTGTTTGTTGGATGAATTCTAAGAATTGTTTGTTGGATGTATTCTAAGAATTGTTTGTTGGATGTATTCTAAGAATTGTTTGTTGGATTTATTCTAAGAATTGTTTGTTGGATGTATTCTAAGAATTGTTTGTTGGACGTATTCTAAGAATTGTTTGTTGGATGTATTCTAAGAATTGTTTGTTGGATGTATTCTAAGAATTGTTTGTTGGATGTATTCTAAGAATTGTTTGTTGGATGTATTCTAAGAATTGTTTGTTGGATGAATTCTAAGAATTGTTTGTTGGACGTATTCTAAGAATTGTTTGTTGGACGTATTCTAAGAATTGTTTGTTGGACGTATTCTAAGAATTGTTTGTTGGATGTATTCTAAGAATTGTTTGTTGGATGTATTCTAAGAATTGTTTGTTGGATTTATTCTAAGAATTGTTTGTTGGATGTATTCTAAGAATTGTTTGTTGGACGTATTCTAAGAATTGTTTGTTGGATGTATTCTAAGAATTGTTTGTTGGATGTATTCTAAGAATTGTTTGTTGGATGAATTCTAAGAATTGTTTGTTGGATGTATTCTAAGAATTGTTTGTTGGACGTATTCTAAGAATTGTTTGTTGGATGTATTCTAAGAATTGTTTGTTGGACGTATTCTTAGAATTGTTTGTTGGACGTATTCTAAGAATTGTTTGTTGGATGTATTCTAAGAATTGTTTGTTGGACGTATTCTAAGAATTGTTTGTTGGATGTATTCTAAGAATTGTTTGTTGGATGTATTCTAAGAATTGTTTGTTGGATGAATTCTAAGAATTGTTTGTTGGATGTATTCTAAGAATTGTTTGTTGGATTTATTCTAAGAATTGTTTGTTGGATGTATTCTAAGAATTGTTTGTTGGATTTATTCTAAGAATTGTTTGTTGGATTTATTCTAAGAATTGTTTGTTGGGCGTATACTAAGAATTGTTTGTTGGACGTATTCTAAGAATTGTTTGTTGGACGTATTCTAAGAATTGTTTGTTGGGCGTATTCTAAGAATTGTTTGTTGGACGTATTCTAAGAATTGTTTGTTGGATGTATTCTAAGAATTGTTTGTTGGACGTATTCTAAGAATTGTTTGTTGGATGTATTCTAAGAATTGTTTGTTGGATGTATTCTAAGAATTGTTTGTTGGACATATTCTAAGAATTGTTTGTTGGATGTATTCTAAGAATTGTTTGTTGGACGTATTCTAAGAATTGTTTGTTGGACGTATTCTAAGGATTTTTTGTTGGACATATTCTAAGAATTTTTTGTTCGACGTATTCTAAGAATTGTTTGTTGGATGTATTCTAAGAATTTTTTGTTGGACATATTCTAAGAATTGTTTGTTGGATGTATTCTAAACTTATTTGTTGGATGTATTCTAAGGATTTTTTGTTGGACGTATTCTAAGAATTGTTTGTTGGACGTATTCTAAGAATTGTTTGTTGGATGTATTCTAAGAATTGTTTGTTGGATGTATTCTAAAAATTATTTGTTGGATGTATTCTAAGGATTTTTTGTTGGATGTATTCTAAGAATTGTTTGTTGGACGTATTCTAAGAATTGTTTGTTGGACGTATTCTAAGAATTGTTTGTTGGACGTATTCTAAGAATTGTTTGTTGGATGTATTCTAAGAATTTTTTGTTGGACACATTCTAAGAATTATTTGTTGGATGTATTCTAAGGATTTTTTGTTGGACGTATTCTAAGAATTGTTTGTTGGACGTATTCTAAGAATTGTTTGTTGGATGTATTCTAAGAATTTTTTGTTGGATGTATTCTAAGAATTGTTTGTTGGACTATTCTAAGAACTCGGCAACCATTTTCTTTCTTGGCCACTTTGTCTACAAATTACTAACAAGCGGGAAAAAAGGGAAAAAAGAAAGAAAGAGGAAGAAAAGAAAAAAGGAAACGATATTGTTAAAACATTTATTTTTTAAAAAATTTATTATGTATTACATACATTTTAAATTTATATTTTTAATTTTTTAATTTTATATTTTGTTATTTTTCAATTTAAAAAAATATTTTTATAGTTTTCTATTAGGTTTCTCTTTCTAATTTTAAATACTCTCCAGTTACTGAATCAAATAAAATTTGTAATCGATGAAAACGATTGTGATTTCATTTTTTTTTTTTTACAATAAACACAGGGCGATACTTATCAAACATTACTGGATAGTTAGAGTCAAACATCGAGTCTTTCTGATGCATTGATACTTAGGTTTGTCTTTGAAAATTCGAGAGGATAGTTTTATATGATTCCTTTCTCGAATTTGAAATAATCCTTATCTGATCACTAGGTTCGTGTCTCCGTTGTTAAGAATATTGGTTGTCCCAGACGATTTAATTAACTTCCATTGAAACTCGAAAGAGAAAGAATTGGAGTATTTTCGATAGAATCGAGTCGAGTGAGAGAGAGAAAAAGGAAAACAAGATAAAAAAAAAAATGCATTCCTGAGATATGTCCATTTAATATGTGTGGTTAGCAATGAAAATGTAAACACACAATAGTGGGCATGAGAGGGGGGGGAGATGATCTATTGATTTTAACTTTACTGGTATTTTAAAATCAATAAATATTTATTATTTTATCATTATTACTAGCAATTGAAGATTTTGCTTTAAACAAAATCAAATAAAGAAAGACATCGGAAAATAGGTGCAAATTTTTACGATTCCAATACCCCTCCCCAAATGTTCCGATTTTTCTGATTCTCAATTCCGATTAATCGTCCCAACACTAATTCCAATATTTTTCCCGATTCTGATATAATTACTGATTCTGTTCTAAATCACTGATTATGATTCAGTGTATATTTTTTTAAAGTTAATTATGAAGAAGTTTTTTTGTTTTCAGATTACCGTCATGACTCCATGTAATACGTGCATATATTTTCACAAACGTAAAAAGACATTTGTAGTGATGGTGGTGGTGGGAGGGCGTAATCTATAAATTTTAGTTTAAAATCATTAAATATTTAGCAGTTTATCATTTAGTACAAACAATGGTAAATTAAATTTTAAACAAAAACAAACAAAATAAAAACAATTAAAAGAATCGTTTTCGGTATTTAAACTATTTATGGTATTGAAATTTTTTTTCCGATTCCGATACCCTAAAATGTTCTGATGTTTTCGTCATCAATTTCTTTTATTTGGACTAAAACTGCGAGACTGGATATAGTGTACAGTCAATGAACTCTCGATTGGAATGGTAAACAGTAGATATAATTAATGTAATTGGCTGGATAGCCAAAATTAAATATCGATTTATTAGAATTTTCTTTCTACAAATGAGTCAGCACATATAAAGGCCAAAAGCCACTTGATGATAATGGCAGGTTAGATATTCAGTTCAATAATGGAACAGAATTATGAAACGGTTGAAAATTGATTATGATGATAATGATGATCATGATGATGACGATGATTAGAATATAAACAACGATAACGATGATGATGATGATGACAATGATTATTATGATGATAACGATGATGATGATGGTGATGATGACAATGATAACAACAATGATGACGACGGTGATGATGACAATGATGACAACGGTGATGACGACAATGATAAGAACAATGGTGATGATAACGATGACAATGATGACAACAATGTTAATAATGACGACAATGATGACGACGACTACGATGACGATGATGATAATGATGATCATGACGATGATAATGATGATGATGATAACGATGATGATAATGATGACGATGATGATGGCGATAACCATGATGACAACAATAATAATGATGATTATGACAATGATGATGACGAGGAGGAGGAGGAACAGAGAGAGGAAGACGATGATGATGATGATGATGATGATGACTTATTGCATACATATTTTTAACTTCTAAGTTCCATTATGTTCTTTTTATATTAATGATGTGCAACTAAGGCCAAAAGCTACTCAAGGATAATGGTTAGTGAGATGTTCAGTTGAATGGTGTAACAGTACTATGAAGCAATATGTTGACAATAATTATAATATATAATTACAATATATAATTACAATATATAATTATAATATATAATTATAATATATAATTAATTCACAGGACAACTTGACAGGTAATTGCTTTCGTATCATTTGAATTATTCGGACTACTGTTCTCATCTTGAGTGTTATTTTTACAACGTTTCGATTGATGTAACCTCCGATCTTCTTTAGGTATATCTTATCAATACAAGGACCCGTAGTGTAGTGGATAAAGAACTTGGTAAAATTCAGTAAAATTACACTTTCCTAGAGGTTGAAGGTTCAATCCTCAGTGCGGGTGACACGAAAAATACAATCGCAAAATTACTCAGGACTTGTACCCAGTCATGGCTGATGGAACGAGAACAGGCTACCACCGTGGATTAAATAAATTCTGTGTAGATTCCCGACTTCAACAAGATACACATGAAAAAGGTCGGAGGTTACATCAACTGAAACGCTGTGAAAATAATATTCAAGATGGTGACAGTAGTTTGAAGAATCCAAATAATACGAATAACCGATCCTCATCTCAAAAATTGGAAGGTGAGATGGACGTTCCATGTTTGTATTCAGTTCGTTCAACAAAATCACTTTCGTTTAAGATGTTGGCAACCTTCCTGTGGTCGTCTCCCCACCTCCTTGAAAGTCCTCGATATTTATCGAGGAATAATTTTGACTAGAAAAAATATCGGGGGAAAATGAATAGCAACAATAGAATCTCCGGATTCATACGATGCTGCTGCTGCTGCTGCTGCTGCTGCTGATGATGATGATAATGATAATGATGATGATGATGATGATGCGGCTGCTGATGCTGCTGCTGCTGCTGCTGCTGCTGCTGATGATGATGATGATGATGTGCTGCTGCTGATGATGCTGCGGCTGATGATGATGATAATGATGCATCTGATGATGATGCTGATGATGAGGGTGCTGATGATGATGGTGCTGATGCTGCTGCTGCTACTGATGATGATGATGATGATGATGATGATGATGATGATGATGATGATGATGATGAAATCGTTCACATTAAAAAAGCCGGTTGTTCAGGATGATGCTGTAGCTGATGATGCTGCTGATGATGATGATGTTTTGACTTCCTAGTTACTTTAAACTCATTGCCCTCCCCCCATTGTATGTCAATACATTCTAACGAGATGAGTAAATTTCATCTTTAAGACGAGTGCAAGGTCCTCGGGGGTCTGAGCGGAGGGTGGGAATAGAGTGGGGGGGAAGGACTGCGTGAGTCTCATTTCAACCCTATAACCTTTCGTCCAGTCTTCTATATAATCTATTCTCAGCCGTGTTTTTTTTTTCGAACCTTGACCTTTTATGGAACACAGTCAGCCATTTTGATTGATCATCCATTTTTTTTTTAAAGATACGTCTAATGGTAGGCGTTGTCAGTCAGTCCGTCATTTTTAAGTCTTAGAGAGCAATTTTGTGGATAAATGCATCCATCGCGTCGACTGAATGGAATCAGTGGTGATGATGATGATGATGATGATGATGATGATGATGATGATGAGGAGGAGGAGGAGGAGGAGGAGGAGTGTGATGTAGCTGCGATGAACGTTGGTAGTTTCTTGTCAGCCAGAAAACAACTCGCGACACAAACTCGTTGGTTAGAAAAATATAAAAATATTATTTTATTTCTTGCCTCGTGTGCACATTCCCAAAGCCATTGACGGAAGAGGGGAAGCAGGAGTGGGGGTGGATTCCACAGCGGACTTGTTCTAATGCCGCTTTCTGACTACCAGCTTCTGCTTCCATTCTTATATATATATATATATATATATATATATATATATATATATATATATATGACCTGCTTTCTAGCAGGTGTTTCGACCTGACAGCTGTAGGGGTCAATACCTATTCACCTCTGGCGACATCTGTTTTGACAGCTTCACTCCCATCGCTCAGTGCATTTTGGATACCAACTGTCATGCATGTATGTGCATGTGTGCACAGTCTTAATAGGTGGCAGGAAGAGGAAGAGGAGAAGGAAGAAAGAGTGTAACAGAGCGCAGATGCGTGTATAGCAGCAGTAGCAGCAACAGCCCACATATGCAAGTGTCAAACTGTGTGCGAGGTGACGTCACAGCGAGGAAGCAGGAAAAGAAACTGTTATGAAAAACAGAAAAACGTGGACCTTTGATATGACAGGATATGATAAGAGCAAGATAAATCATTTTGGACTCAAAATAATTTCTAATGCTATTGATAACGTTTATCCTTTTATTTATTTATTTTTTATTAGACGTGTTACAGAAGTGGCCTGAGAGTGACAAGAAAAGATGCGGGCTAAACATGGCCGAACATATACAGAGTACCATTTGTTTGACACAGCCCAGTCTTGTTAAGCACATTGGAGTGTGAGAAGACATTTCAACAAGAGAAGAGGCAAGGTGCTATTTAGGAAAGTACCTGTAAATAAATGTCTGCTGTTTCAGTGAAAAAAAGTGTGAGTCGAATTCTTTTTTTGTCTTTGTTTCCTTGTGACTGTCTGCATACAACGTGTCGGTTCCGAGTGTGGACATGTAACGACTACGTTACAGGAGGAAGAGGAGGAGGACGATGACGATGAGGAAGAGGGAATGAAAATAAGTAAAAAAAAAGCAATGCTCCCTCCTGTGATTGCATATTTTTGCTAGTCTGAGAGGATTCTACAGGGTGCGGCAGAAATATCTCCCACATTTTGACATACTACCTCCTCAGTCCATTTTCCATTTTATTTAGGGTTATCTTGAGGATTTCTTTGCTGATTTTATTTGCTGTGACTCTTCTTTCATGTCTTTCAGCCATTCTTTGATCCATGCCATGGCTAAGTTTTTTTTTTTTACTTTTTACCTGTTTCAGGATTCTTTGATCTATGTATAATAAATCATGTGTTCCGCTTTTTCCTTTCTGGCATCCTTTCTGTTACTCTGAGAGTACCTATTTACAATGCCTCCCCATGGGATAAAGTTAGACACCAGGGTCGTTTTTTAACGTGGAGAAAAGTTACAAAAATAAAAAATTGTCTCAGTCGTGAAGGACTGCTCTTTCACCAAAGAGAACAAGAAATGGAAGTGCAGCATCTGAAGAACAGATACTACACTTTGATCTTGAAGTCAGCGTCCAGCGGTTCTGAAAAGAATGATAAATTTGTTCCGTCAGTTGTGCTGTAAGCATTTTCTACATTGTAGGTAAGCATGTTATTGGCCGGTAGTTACTGGGAGTGTTTCCTTTTTCTGGGTCTTTTTGCACCAGTGTGTATCTTTGGTCATCCATTCTGGCACGTCTGCTTTGTAAATACATTTTTTCAGCTTCTGAATTAGTCTTTCATGTAGTGCTGCAATTTTTTTAAACCAGTACGCATGTATTCTGTTGTGGCCTGGTGCTCTCCAGTTTGTCACTTATCGAAGGGTGGTCTTGAGTATTTCCTTCTCTGTCCCTTCTTTGATTTGCTGTGATTCTTCATGTCTTGCAAAACCATCCAGCATCTCTGTTATATCTTACTCCGTTAGTGTTTTGTTTCTGGTTTGGATATGTTTTTACATTTACACAAAATTGGCTTTCATTGTTTTCAAAGGTTATTATTATTGTTTCAGAGTAATCTCAACTTTTGGATGTTTTTTGTTGGATTTTTTTTTTTTTTTTGAACATCAGGTCAATTCCTTTGACTTTAGACATTCAAGTTGTGCCTTAACACTTTCACTGTTCTTAATAGACATGCCCTTTTCAGAATTGGAAAAGAAATTGTCTCGGCAATCTGATTAAGCCATTTATGGTAGCTTTTTGTTATGGTCCCAAGCATTCAAATTACAATGGAATCATCTTGACTTCTTTACATTTTCATAATCTAAATAATTCTCATTTCGGATCTTGATACTTTTTATTTATTCACACACACACACACACACACACACACACACACACACACACACACAGATATATATTTATAAATAAATTTCTTTGTCTCACTCTGTTTCCATTTTACTACTGATGGTGATGAATTTGACCTAAATAAAATTTTCTCTTCGAAAACGTAGTTTATTTTTCTTCATGTTAAAAATTATTGCCCTTCCCCAATTTTTTTTTTATTTTACTTCAGTCGAAGTTCTCAGAAATCAAGGGGCCCACAACCAGGGGCTAACACTTGAAGTCTATATGAGATACATAGATATTCGAATGTTCCATTAAAGTTCTTTATCTCTCAAGCACTGAGTTAGTAAAGAAATTGAGAACATAATTTTCTTCTCCCCAATTAACCATTTTTATACGTTGTAGTATATCTTTCATGTTGGTCTCTTGGTCTTACTGGATTCCAGGATAAGAATTTATCTAGTCTGGTGGAGTATCCAGCTTCGTGCTATTACTTGAGGTAATATCACTTGGAGAAGATGCACCATTCCTTGGAAAAGCTGTGGAGTAGCCGTAGTGAGGAGATCTTATTTGGGCTGCGAATACTATGTGATTTTGAATATTTGGTCAGGGTTTACTTCTATGGAAAAAGTATCCTCATGCCAGATTGTTCTGCCAAACCCCTGTACAGAGAGACCTTAGACACTCGAGGACAGTGTCCAGTAGGCATTCAAGTTCTCCCCAGTCCCCAACACGAATGTGGACACGTATGAATATTAAAGTAGTTTATTGATATAATCTACTTGGGTCTACACCACATACGATTATATAAGCTTTTGCAATTGGATCTTGTGTAGTTTCTGACATCCTACTGAACGCATATCACAAACAGAAAATCTTCCCTTTACTCGACATTGCCCCGGGGCTAAAGTGTAACACATTTCTATTAAAACTTCTATCTCACTATCCCTATCTTTCTCTCTTTCCTCCTCACTCTCTTCTTCCCTCTTTCTTCTTCGCCCATTCCATTCCTCTCTCTCGACACACACACGCATACATACAGACAACTCGTTTTTTTTTGTTTTTTTTATAAATTCCTTGAAGCATGAATCGATATAAAGAAATTAACTGCTTGATTAAAAAAAATCAGTTACTTCTCTTCACTTAGTATAAGATGGAACGATAAAATTGTCGCCCTAGAAAAGATGACATGATTCCATTTCCGGTTTTCTTTTTTTGTTGCAGACCATCTACTAGTTGGTCAGTTGTGGACAAATCTCAGCAGTGACAGGAGATTTTTATCATGTCTGAAAGTTACACAATGTTCAACGAGTGAGATCGAAGATGTGCCACTGTATAATAGCTCATGCTCTCGACCAATCCAAATTATGACAACAGGACGATGGCCAGCACCCTTAAAATGCATCGCTGGATTGCCATGAATAACAAGGATAGGCTCAGCATGATAAAAACAAAGTTTTCGGCCACAATTATGGTCTTTGGTGTGGTCGCAAGTGATAGTCACATCATGCCACCTCACATCTTTGAAGTCGGCCTAAAAGTCAATACCAAAGTGCACTTGGATCTGCTGAGGAGTGTGGTGATCTCTGGTGCAATCAGGTGGTTGCTGGCAAACTCTGTGTGTGACAACAGGACCCCAAAGAGACCCAGGCTTCGTCTAAGAAGGAGTGCTATGACTTTGTACATTTCTCTCACTGGCCTCCCTCCTCCTCCGATCTGAACCCACTGGACTACTTTGTTTGGTCATACATCAATAACATCACCAACATGACCTCCCAAAACACCAAAGTCAGCCTGATTGCTGCCATATGCCGAGAATTGGACAAGCTGCCGCCGGCACTTGTGGAAAGGCATGCTCCCAGTTCCGGACCTGTACTGAGGCAGTGATTGAGGCTGAAGGCGGCTACATTGAACAACATAATCAAGTTACCTGAATTGATTTTCCAATAAAATTTTAAAAATAAAGCTGTAGTGTTGTTTTCTTTAGGGCGATAATTTTATCGTTCCACCCCTGTGTATAATATGGCTGGAAACTGCCTCCCCCCCCCGCCTCATGAAATCTGCACTAGTTTAGGGAGAAAGAATTTATTTTTCTGGTGCAGTACTGCAGCAGCACCCATAAAAATAATGCTAACTTTGTGGGTATTCGTTTTTTTTTTTTTTTTTTTTAGCTGAAAATACAAACATACACATATATAAACAGACAACTGCCCTTTATGTAATAGAAGACAACCACGAGAAACGTGCTGCAAGATTTTTTTTATTTTATTTTCTTTCTTCGCATCACTCTGCTTCTTCCCCCCCCCCCCTTCCTCAGGACACGCACCTTCCTCCACGCCCTTGACAATCTGCACGCATCGTTCGTCATATTCAAAGTGAGAATGTTTCGTTTATGTCTTCGGGGAATTGTTTACAGAATCTCCGGAATCATCGGAGGGGGAAAAAAAAAACATTTGTCATTCGGAAAATAATGCCAACTTATTTTCCGATCGATTTGAAAAAAAAATTCTGTCAGAAAATAAGGAAGGAGGGAGAGAGAGAGAGAGAGAGAGAGAGAGAGAGAGAGAGAGAGAGAGAGAGAGAGAGAGAGAGAGAGAGAGGGGGGGGGAGAAAAGATAAAGATAAGACAGGGAAGAGCGATATTTAAAATAGAGGTAAGAAAGAGAGAGGGGGATATAGATTAGAGAAAGAGGGAGAGAAAGAGAGAGAGAGAGAGAGAGAGAGAAAGAGAGAGAGAGAGAGGGGGGGGAATAGATAAGACAGGGAAGAGCGATATTTAAAATAGAGGTAAGAAAGAGAGAGGGGGGATATAGATTAGAGAAAGAGGGAGAGAAAGAGAGAGAGAGAGAGAAAGAGAGAGAGAGAGCAAGATATAAAGAGAGATATTATGGGGATAAGAGAGACAAGGTAAAGAGAGAGAAGAGAGATATACCAGGAAGAGAGAAAGAGACAGGAATACATATGTGTGTGTGTGTGTGTGTGTGTGTGTGTGTGTGTGTGTGTGTGTGTGTGTGTGTGTGACTACTTCATTTAATCACATAAATTAATATACGAAAATATAATTGTATGCATGAATTTTTCAGTATTTACTTCAACAGTGTTCAATACATAGGTAGAGCTATGTACATGGCAATTAAGCTACACAGAATATTCCGCGTTTCATTCTCGTGAGAATTCGTCAGGATTACGAAATATGCATAAGCCTGATCAATTGTCACGAGAATGAAACGCGGAATATTCTGTGTGGCTTAATTGCCGTATATATATATATATATATATATATATATATATATATATACAGAGAGAGAGAGAGAGAGAGAGAGAGAGAGAGAGAGAGAGAGAGAGAGAGAAATAACTTTTGAAACATTCCTAAGAAATTAGCGTCAATTTTTTCAAAAAATTTGAAAGTAATTTTGTTAATAATTTTAAAGAATAGGCCAAGGAAAAACGTATGGAAAATATCTTACCTTGAAAAAAAAATATGTGCGTTGTATGTGCTATCTGCCGGAAAAGAAAATCATAATGTACGCTTAAATATGATATTTTAATTTTAATTTTATAGTCAATTCTCTATTGATTATTATATTGTACCCAATATATAGTGGTGGTCACCCAGCGTGAGCCGGGCGTAAAATACGCTTAAATATTTACATGGGTCCCACTAGTTGAGATAAATACTTATACAATTTTAACAAAAGGGCTACAATAATATTGCGGGGTCAGTGGAGGAGAAATCCTTCACGACTGAGAAAATTTTTATTTTTGTACCTTTTCTCCACGTTAAAAAACGACCCTGGTGTCTAACTCTGTCCCGTGGGGAGGCATAGTAAATAGGTACAATAATATTGCGGTGGAGGAGAAATCCTGCACGACTGAGACAATTTTTATTTTTGTACCTTTTCTCCACATTAAAAAACGACCCTGGTGTCTAACTCTGTCCCGTGGGGGAGGCATAGTAAATAGGTACAATAATATTGCGGGGGGGGGGGGGTCTTCATTCATGCGGAACATCCACAGAATGCCTAGCAACAATATATTACACATGCCTTCGGGACAAGATCAAAGGGTAGTACCTGTTCTGATGCCACACTTTACTTTTTCTGTCCTTGTTCAGTGGAGGAGAAATCCTTCATGACTGAAGCAATTTAAATTTTTTTTTTTTTCCTATCCAAAGTGTCCCATTTTGGGGAGCTGGATTTTTCCCCATATTAAAAACCGACCTTATGTCTAACTCTGCCCTCGTGGGGAGGCAAGTAAATAGGAACAATATATTATATATGAATTGTGGAATTTCTATAGGTCCTGCTGGTCTATATTTGCAGCATTTGGTATGCTGTTATAAGATAGGGAAACATAAACCCATCATTTGCGTGGATAAATACGTCTGCAGGTTTAACAAAAGGGCTACAATAATATCGCGGGTCTTCATTAATGCTGAACATTCACAGAATGCCGAATAGCAATATAGTACATATGAAAGATGCCGCTGTGGAGTTTTTTGTTTTTTTTTACACAGAGATCATCACTTATAAAGGCCCGGAAGCCACTCAGGGATAAGGGTTATTGCAAGTACATTACGTTAGTGTGGAGATTTGATGAAGTGTTTACTAAAGGGGGCGGTTCATTAGGAATTTGTTAACGTTGGACTTGAAGACATCCAAGTTGTAGTCAGGTGGGAAGCAGGCAGACGGAACAGAGTTCCACAGGCGTGCAGTTCTAAGAAAGAAGCTTTGTTCATGGAATCCACGTTTTGATTTAGGCACAGATATAGAGTGGGGGAAATTTTTCACAGTGGATTCAGCTAGACGGGTGTTTTTCGTGAAAGATTGGCGAGGGGGGACCAGAGATTGGAGTTCAGACGAGCACCTGCCATGGAACTAACGATAAAACAAGGATAGGCTCGCAACGTCTCTTCTGTGGGAAAGAGGTTTCAGGGAAGAGAAAAGGGCATCCCCCACTAAGCCACGAAGTGTATTTTGTACTCTGTCAGGGCAGGATAGGCTGTTTTTAGCAGCTCCTGCCCAGATATGGCAACAGTATTCCATCCTTGGACGTACTTGGCTTTTATATAGACAGAGAATTGCATCAGTAGTGAGATATCTTCTGGAGCGGTAGAAGGATCCCACCATCTTTCCAGCGACCTTGGCAACAGACTTGATGTACGTGTTCCATTTCAGATCAGGAGTAAAGGTCAAACCCAGAAGCTTGTCAAAACACGGGGCCTCACCCAGACGAGAGCCATCCATCACAATTCCTGATAGTTAAAACATAAACTAATTTAGAGATCTTTTTGTGATTGCCTGTTAAGATAGGCGATGAGTACACAGCGCTATTTCCTGCATCGAATGGTCGTCAAATAGAGCGGAATCAAATGGCTTTTAATTTGGGTAAATATTGATAATGTCCTATAAATAAAACATCTTTCGAAGCATTCGGAAAATATTGATTATCCTCGGAGATTCCTCCTTTAATCCAAATCTCTCAGCGAACCAATAGATAATTGGATATATTTAATGAGATGTACAATTTAATCGAAATCATTTCGAACAATGTTCGAATATTGAATTTGACAAAAATAAATAAAATAAAATGAAAATAAGATAAAGTACAAATTATGCCAACCTATCTCTGCGTTGATGCTCGCACGTGTTTTGCACCTCAGTGAGTTTCTATAGCAACACCAGCATCAGTACAGGAATCAGGCTTCGTGTAACGACTTCGATGTGTGTGTGTGGGGGGGGGGGATATCCGATAAATTTTATTTCAAAACTAGCTGACTTTTGAAGACTTTGCAATGCTCCCTGCTTGAAATGGCTCGCACATTTGTTACGTCAATTTATGAAATATGGGTTATGATAAGTCTTTCTTTTTTTTTTTTTTTCCTTTGAAGATTGTAATGCTGGGTATGGGGCAGCCAAACCAGCTGCCAACATTGCCCTGCTTTTTATTGAAACCAACCGAGAGCTCTTTTTTAGTATCCTCGTTATTCCCTTAAGTGCAATTGTCTGGATCTCTTTTGCACTTGGTTCACCAGGAATATTAGTTAGGTAGGACTTCAGGTTCTTCTTCATTAGCCCCGTGGCACCTTTAATAACTGGTATGTGTGTGTGTATTGTTATAAATTATCATAAATTCCAAATTTCATGAAAGTCTTTCATAAAAAATTCAGATGTAGCAAAGTAAACCGATGGCTATGATCACTTACCAAAATCATTGCCATTTAATAGTTTCTTCCCTAGAACTGTTAGACTTTGGAATTCCCTTCCGATTTCCTGTTTCCCTGACTATACTGACATACAGAAGTTTAAGTGTAATGTAAACAGACATTTTGCTGCTCTCCTCCCTACTTAGTACTCCTACAAGTTATACCCCAGATAGTACCCCCCCCTCTCCAAAATAAAAGTAGCACTGTGCCTTGTTTGGGGTAAAAAAAAAAAAAAATTAAAGTTTCATTGACTTGGTAGGTCGGAGGAAGGCTCAAATTTTTTCCCGTGCATAGTAGGGATATACAGATGCCACAACTGTTGAAGAAGACACTCATTGTGATTTTATCACTCCACTCGTCTCTATGGCAATCAATGAAAATATAAATTTTTTCAAGATGATCGACGTATGTTTTTTTTTTTTTTTTTTTTTTTATTACATTTTCACACCAAACAAGGCACATAGCCACTTTGGTGTAGGGGGCTACTATCAGGGGAAACATCTACTGAGGTACTATGTAGGGATTTGGGCAGCGAGATGTTGGTTCACATTGCACTTGAACTTATGCAAGTCAGTACAGTTGGGGAAGCAGTGACCTGGAATGGAATTCCAAAGTCTAGCAGTTCTGGGGAAGAAACTACTGGAGTAGAAAGATCTTTTACATCTAGGGATCTCTACAGTGTGGGGGTAGGATTTTGCAGCTTGTCGGGTCTCTCAAGGGTGTTTACGTCGTGGGGGCACAAGTGATTGCAGTTCATCAGAGCATTCACCATTATAATACTTGTAGAACAGGCAGAGGTATGCAACGTTTCGACGATGGGACAGAGGCTGAAGCTTACATGCCAGTTCAGGGCCTATCAGATTTGCGACTCTCTTTTGAACCCTGTCAAGGAGTGAGAGACTAGTAGCTGATGCACGAGCCCAAATATGACAGCAATATTCCATACATGGGCGAATAGTGGCCTTGTAGAGGTACAGGATACTTTCGGGTGTTAGAAGTTTTCTAGCACGGTAGAGAGAGCCCACCTTCCTCGTAGCGGCCCTGGCAATGCTCTCGATGTAATTGTTCCAGCTCATGTTTCCTGTGAACGTTAGGCCAAGGAGCTTGAGAGACGTACTCTCAGATAAAGAGTCGTTGGCCATTGCTATAGGTGGTAGAGAAGGTTTCTTGTAATTATTGAATGAAACCAGTTTTGTCTTGGTGGCATTGAACGTGACCATCCATTTTTGTCCCCATTCCACTACTGATTGGAGGTCATCCTCTAGTGTTTCTGCCATTATTTTAGATATATGTTCATTTGTTTTTCTGTCGTGCCTGCTATAGAGTGTGGTGTCATCAGCATATATACCCATCTCAGAGTCAATTTTGTCAGGGAGGTAATTTATGAATATCAGGAACAATAGAGGTCCAAGGATAGAACCCTGGGGCACCCCCGCATTTATATCATATTGTTTAGATGTACGACCGTCGAGGACAACCTGGATTTTTCTCTTATCTAAGAAGGATTTAATTATGTTAAGTATTCTACCAGTGATACCGTATGATCTTATCTTCCTGAGGAGACCCTCATGCCATACCCTGTCAAAAGCCTTGGATATATCTAGAGCTACCGCTCTGCCCTCTCCCGCTTTGTCCAGTGAATGGTATATGCGTTCAGAGATTACAGTGAGGATGTCTGCCGTGGAACGGGCTTGTCTAAATCCATATTGTTGGTCGGTCAGAAGTGTAGAATCTGTAAGGTGCTGGACTAGAGCATGGTTAATTAAGGTCTCAAATATTTTGGCAAAAAGTGGGAGGAGGCTAATAGGGCGATAATTTAATGGGTCAGTTCTTTCGCCAGAATTCTTGAATACTGGTACCACAGAAGCAGTTTTCCAGCAGCCCGGAAAGCAAGATTCATTAAGGCTTTTATTGTAAACTGCAAGATTCACTATGTGCTTTTATTGTAAACTAGTTGGACTACCTGGCATTGCCTGGTCGTAAAACACGCTTAAATACATTTTAATTTACTGAGCTGTCGTACAAAGCTAAGACTCTGTAACATCATATTTGTATAGATACTCCCTCAGACATTTTGGCTCATGGATTTTAAATGTCTGAGGGAGTGGCACTCGTCTGACAAGACGTTGCAAATCATCATGTGTATGCATATGTGTATATATGTTTGTGCATGTATGCATGTATATATGTGTGTATGTATATGTACCTGTATGTGTAAGGAAAGTGTAATTGGAGAAAATTAATCATTGAAGGATGATGCAGAAACTTTGAGGCAAATCTTGCTAAGCATGCTGTATTGAAATGTGCTCTCAGAAAGCAGGATGGATCTGCAGTTCCTGACGATTTTCAACAAGAACTGAAATGTACAATGTGTGGCAGATTTCTGCTGGTTTGGTGAACCACGTGAAGTCATACAATGTTAGACAAGGTCAACAATTTTATGAGGATGTGCTGCCACCCAGACGACCCAAGTATTGTTGTAATATCTGTGGATTGGTCTGTAAATCTGTAAGCGGTTTGACTAGACACTCAAAGATGCATGATATAGCCCCGCTGCAAGAGCCAACAAATATTGACAAGTTCTCGTACCACAACTGTGAAGGATTATGTAAGAGGGTAACTGGGCGGAAGAGCCATCTACGCACATGGACGCCCGACATCAACTTCAAGAGATGGCAAGCTTCTGTCAAGAAGTAGCAATCATCATGTATGTATGTATATGGATGCATGTGTGTACGTGTGTGTATGGGTGTATGTATGGCTGTATGTTATTGAATGTCAAGACACGTTTTCAAGAGCCTCAGGGTCAATCTTGCGTTACTCAATTTGATTGGCTAAAAAAACAAAAAACAAAAAAAAAAACAAAGAAGAAAAGCAAAACACGAAAACTACCTTTTAATGCAATGTAGTCACAAGCCGTAATAACGCTAAAATAATAATGATGAAAATAAAAAAATAAAAAAATAAAATAAATAAAAAAATAAATAAATAAATACGCCTTTCCCCTTCCCGGTATCCAGGTTGAATGCAATGAGACGTGGAAAATACAAACTCAAGGCAATTCATCTGCTCGTGATTTTTAAAAGCAGCCGAAGCATCAGGAAATATTTAAAAAAAAAAAAAAAAAAAAAAAGGAAAGAAAGAAAACGCACGGAGCACAAAAAAAAAAGAAAAGAATTCTTTTATAAACTAAAGACATCAGGATAGCCTATGGCAGTTATCTACCGTGATTCACTCTCCAGGAATAAAGGAGAGAATAGTGTAGCTAAACAAAACCAATTCAAAAATCTCCTTTTTTTTTAATCCATTTTTGTTCATTTGATTTAGATACGTCTTTGCATATTAATAAGAGGCTTCGTCTGTTGGTTTGTCTGTTATGGTTCAGCTTGAAATAGTAGTAGTCTGTCATGTTTAAGTTTCAAATACATTTCCACTGGTCTGTCACATAACATTTTCTTGATTCAGTTTGAAATAGTATTTTATTTGATCTGTCATACTTATGCTTGAAATAAAAATTCTTTGAACTGTCATATTTATTTACTGAGTTGGCGTACGGCTTAAATAGACAAAACTTAAGAATACCTGTTCTTGTTTTGGACTTTTGAAATTTTTATTTTTAATTTTATATCTTTTTTTTATTACAATTTTTTTTTATAAATTGAAAAAAGAATTTTTTTAATCAAAAATTAAAATTCTTCTTTACTTGCGAAAGCACATGTAGAAACTTAGACGACCCGTGTAGACTATGATTGAATGAGAAATTAGCTATCCTAAACTAAAGTTAAGGATAGCTAACTTCTAGAATTCCAAAATTTATTGAACTGCAGGAATGAAATAGCAAATGTATGTATAAACAAAATATACTTTACCTAAGCATAACAACACACACAAAAATATAAATAAATAATAATAATAACAATAACAAAAATGATAATCATAGTTATGATAATAATTAATAAATAGAAAAATACATAAACAAATAAATTAGTATAAAACAAAATATAAGTGAAAAAAATCCAGATTAAAACTAGTTCAGTTCCCAACAAAAAGAAAAGAGTAACTCTATCTCCGCCAAAAAAGACAAAGAAATAGATAAATTAGAGGTCAAATTACCATTACCTGATGAACGAGCGCCCATTGGCTATCATAAATGGGTATTTAAATAACAAAGAATCTGATTGGCTGACTAGTAAACCCAATACCACTTGTATATATAAAAAACACACAGCAACATCTGTTCCATGCAATAGTCTGATGAATTCTTAATTTTTAAATATTTTTATTTAAGTTTAGACAATCGAAAATAAAAAAAAATGCATCTTTCTACAAATTTACATTCTGGACTTCAGTCTCACAAGTTCACCACAAAATCAGTTTTTATTTCCATTCGGAAAACACAATTGTTTCAGGCTTCTTCATCTTCTTCCTGTGTCGTGGCATGTTTATGCCGTAGATGAAATCATGGTTAGTGTTTTCAATAGGCTTCGGTCCATTGCTTGTTCTCAGAGTCCGATGGAACTGCCCGGCACATCCAGTCTCATATCCTTAACCTTTGCCTTCCCCTGGCTCTCTCCCCATCAGTTTTGTTCTCCAAGATGTGCCGTTCGATCCTCTCTTTTTTTGTGCAAAAATTGTCCAACAAAGTAGCACTGCCTTTCTTTGATGGTCCGCATCAGCAAGCGATTGACCTTCATTTTTCTTAGGATTTCAACATTTGAAACTCTCTCTGTCCAAGAAATGCTAAGCATTCGTCAATAGAACCACATCTCAGCTGCCTCCAAGCGTCCACTCATCACTTTGTTGATTGTCCAAGACTCACACCCGTATGTCAGAACTGATCAGACATAAACATTTTAGCAGCCTTTTTCTTGATTCCAAGACTCAGATTTCGTGCACCCGAAACGCCTTTCATATTCATAAACTTTTTCTTTGCAACATCTATTCTGCATTGGATGTCTGATTCTGATCGACCAATCATGCTTCCCAAGTATGTAAAGCTTTTCTTCTGATATATCGCAGTTCCATTCACTGATAGATGACGAGGTATCTTGAGTTTTCTTACTGCAAATCATTGAAAACGTCTTTTGACAGTTGATTGACAGCCCTATCTTCACACTTTCTTCGGCTGCTATATCCAGCAATTCTTGTAGTTTTTCCTCTAAATCAACAATGAAGGCGGTATCATCCGTATAACCGAGATTGTACTTCCTATCATCAAGCTATACAATCGGTTTTCTCGTCAGTTTCGACAGAGCAGCCTAACACCATAGAAATAAAAGGAGGACAAAAAAATCTTCTCAAAGCAACTTGTTTGTTGTCTTTTGTGATTTTTTTTGCTTAAGTGTCTCTTCTGAAAACGAGTTTTGGTGGACATCTGATGAGCTGCATAAATTGGAATATGTCTCGTTTCCTGGTTGTGTGTGCGTATCTATATATATATATATGAAGATGATGATTGCAACGTCTTGTCAGACGAATGCCACTCCCTCAGACACTTAAGGTCCATGAGCCCAAAAATGACTTCCATCACCACAGGACCATTTTAATAGACAAATGCCTGAGGGAGTATCTATACACAGATGATGTAACAGAGTCTTAGCTTTGTACGACAGCTAAGTCTCTCTCTCGGTTCAAAATGTTAAGATCCAGCAACAAGCAAGAGCAAGATAGCCAGCAACAAGTTAAACTGCAGGCCAGCTTAAAGCGGGTACTGGTCTCCCGCTTTATGGTTTATTAAATCAGAGATTTGCTTCTCCTAGAAAGGTTGCCTTCACCACAGCTTACGGGACCCCTCTCCACC
>NC_136522.1:68811611-68981611 GCF_053919585.1 Euprymna scolopes
GTATGTGGTCGTGTCACTTCTAGTGTGTGTATATATTTATGCAATACCTTTTTTTCGGTTTCTTAGTCTTCTCTGGGGTCGGTTCTTCTCGTCACTGGTTGATGCTGTAAGTAACATCTGATGAAAACATAACGCCGATTTTATGGCATGGATTCTTTATTCGTCTATGAGTGAAGTGGAGGATAGAAGCCATTGCATTGTTGACTCAAGCTTTCTTTTTACGTTTCTTTTTTCTTCAACACATTCTCGCATCCAACCAGATACGTCTGTTTCACCCAAAAATTGAAAGTTAGACTTGCATGCGAGTGAAAAGATATCTTCCTCTAATTTATTCATGCTCTCTCTCTCTCTCTCTCTCTCTCTCTCTCTCTCTCTCTCTCTCTCTTTCTCTCTCTCTCTCTCTCTCTCTCTTTCTTTCTTTCCACATTTTGTTTCACACGGACCGAATGACATTTTTCATGTGTCATCGTTGACCCAACCGACAGCGTTTGGCAGACGTCAGCAACTTAACCTTTTGAACTCTTCTCACACTAACCAACCTGCACAACAAAATCACAATTTTCAACATGTGTTACCTGGGATATATCATGTAGAGCTTTTACTATTACCTTGCTTTGCTTAAAGATTGTATCTTTATCAATTTCATTATATATACTCATATATGGACTTCCAATGAGCTGCATAGATGACAGATCCCTGAAATATGCCGTTTCTTGGTTGTTATATATATATATATATATATATATATATATAAACATTGTTAATTCACTGCCCACATAGCAGCATCCATATAGCGCAATGGTTAGAAGCTTGGACTATCGTTTGGGTGATCGAGTTTCGATCCTGACTTGAGGTAGTTGCTTGTCTAGCCGCACTGATGAACTGTGAAACAGCAAAACAGTATTGTATGTGGATGACTATATATATATATATATATATATATATATATATACATACATAGATATATCATACACCTTTTATATATGCGCAAATATATACACATATACATAGACATATATACACATATGCTTACATACACGCACACACATATTACATATATATTGATTTACATTTGTCGATTTCTTATTGAGATGGTTCAAATAAAAATGTATGTTAGATCAAAATGATAAATTCCGATTCCATTCTATTTTTTTTTTTTAAATTTTGGTTGACTTTTTTTAAATCATTCTTTTTTTTTTTTAAATTTTAGTTGACTTTTTTAAATTCATTCTTTTTTATTTTATTTTTAAGTTATAAATACTAAAAGAAGAATTTCGAAAATTGCAAATTCGTCATTTTTTTTTTTTTTAGATTGCTTTCGAAATTAAAATTGAGCTTTACCGGCATCCAATGACTCAACCTCGTTTCCTTTCCAAAGCACCTGCTCCTCTCTGCTCGATAATAAGCAGCCATTTTGTTGTTTATTTTTTTTTTATACGGATTATTTGGAAATATAAACATTTGATAATTATTCCTCCCATGCTTTACCTTCTTTCTTTGAGAAGTGGTTAATTTATTGCTAATCGCCTGAGGTGCTACTAGATCCTTTGGATTCTGGATGATGCCGTGGCATTTTTCTAATCTAAAAAAGAGACGGGAGCAACAGCAATCTCTAAAATTTATCCTCATACGATTGCTGTTGCTCCCGTCTCTTTTTTAGATTTTATCATTATTCCAATTTTGATGAGTGAGGGCGAAACATGTCAATTGACTCGTTTTGATTTTTTTTCCTCTATTTCCCTACTTTTATTTTTTAGTCGCTATCCATTTTCCTTTTTTCCTCAGCCTTTTTTTTTTTAATATAAAATGAATTCCGAAAGAATACGTCTTCCCTTCATGATTGCCTCAATATAAATTCGTTTTTTGTGTGCATTGAAAAAAAAAAAACCCTTTTTTATATTAGTATTTATTTGCTTTCCCACTAAAGCAAAATGTGACACGAGGTCGTTTTTAAAGTGGGGTTAAACCAGCTCCCCGAAAAAAAAGGGAAAAGGGGCACTCTGGTTGGGTCCAAAAATAGTGATTGTCCCAGTATAGAGGGGTTCCCCTCCATTGACTGAGACAAATTACCTTTGCTAGAATATATATATATATGTTCATGTATTGACTTTTAAAAAAATTTTTTTTTTATTACATTTTCACCCCAAACAAGGCAAATTGCCACTTTGGTGTAGGGGGCTACTATCAGGGGCAACAACTACTGGGGTACTATGTAGGGATTTGGGCAGCAAGGTGTCGGTTCACGTTACACTTGAACTTCTGCACGTCAGTACTGTTGGGGAAGCAGGGACCTGGAATGGAATTCCAGAGTCTAGCGGTTCTGGGGAAGAAACTATTGGAGTAAAAAGATCTTTTACATCTAGGGATCTCTACAGTGTGGGGGTGGGATTTAGCAGCCTGTCGGGTTTGTCGAGGGTGCACACGTCGTGGGGGCACAAGTGATTGCAGTTCGTCAGAGCATTCACCACTAAAATACTTGTAGAAAAGGCAGAGGGATGCAACATTTCGTCGATGGGACAGAGGCTGAAGCTTACATGCCAGTTCAGGGCCTATCAGGTTTGCGACTCTCTTTTGAACCTTGTCAAGGAGCGAGAGACTAGTAGCAGATGCACCAGCCCAGATGTGGCAGCAATACTCCATACATGGGCGAATGGTGGCCTTATAGAGGTACAGGATACTTTCGGGTGTTAGTAGTTTTCTAGCACGGTAGAGAGAGCCCACCTTTCTTGCAGCGGCCCTGGCAATGCCTTCAATGTAATTGTTCCAACTCATGTTTCCTGTGAATGTACGGCCAAGGAGTTTGAAAGATGGACTCTCAGATAAAGAGTTGTTGGCCATTGCTATGGGTGGTAGAGAGGGTTTCTTGTAATTATTGAATGAAACTAGTTTAGTCTATGCAGCATTGAACGCGACCAACCACTTTTGTCCCCATTCCACTACAGATTGGAGGTCTTCCTCTAGTGTTTCTGCCATTTCTTTAGAAATGTGTTCATTCGTCTTCCTTTCGTGCCTGCCATAGAGTGTAGTGTCATCAGCATATATACCCATCTCAGAGGCAATGTTGTCGGGGAGGTCATTTATGAATATCAGGAACAATAGAGGTCCAAGGATAGAACCCTGGGGCACCCCCGCATTTATATCATATTGTTTAGATGTACGACCGTCGAGGACAACCTGGATTTTTCTCTTATCTAAGAAGGATTTAATTATGTTAAGTATTCTACCAGTGATACCGTATGATCTGATTTTACTGAGGAGACCCTCATGCCATACCCTGTCAAAAGCCTTAGATATATCTAGAGCTACCGCTCTGCCCTCCCCGCGTTGTCCAGTGAATGGTATATACGTTCAGAGATCACAGTTAGGATGTCTGCTGTGGAACGGGCTTGTCTAAATCCATATTGTTTGTCAGTCAGTAGTTTAGCATCTGTAAGATGATGGACTAGAGCATGGTTAATTATGGTCTCAAATATTTTGGCAAAAAGTGGGAGGAGTCTAATGGGGCGATAATTTGATGGGTCTGTCCTTTCGCCAGAATTCTTGAATACTGGTACAACAGAAGCAGTTTTCCAACAGACCGGAAAACAAGCTTCATTAAGGCATTTGTTGTAGAGTTTGGAGAGAACTGAAGCTACTTCGGCTGAGCACTTTTTTAATAGCACAGCTGGGATAAGATCGGGTCCACATGCTTTTGAGGTATCAAGGTTTTTTATGATAGCATGCACCTGAGCATGGGTGGTTTTCAGATCGTCTAGTGTGGCGTCTGTCTGCATAGGAAAGTCAGGTAGGGGGTGGTTGGAAGGGTCCAGTGTGGAGTTTGAGGCAAACCGACTGGCAAGCATGTTAGCCTTGTCGGTTGCCGAGGAGACAACCTCGTGATTGTTGGTTAGTGGTGGAATTGTTGATTGCCCATTATTTACTACACTGTTGTAGATTTTCCAGAAGTCTCGAGTTCCTAGTTTTTGTGCTTCGATGCGCTTTTTAATGGTTTCCGTAAATTCTCTCTTAGCTGTCGCTATTTCTTTCTTAACGTTATTTCTAGCTTCTATATACTTACGTCTGTTTGAACTGGACTTATGTCGGTTAAACCTACGGTATGCATGCTGCTTTTGAGCAATGGCAGTTGCACAAGTCGACGTAAACCATTGGGGAGAGTGGGGCTTACTATAAAATTTCCGCATGGGAACATGCGCTTCGATTGCAGTTTTGAACCAGTCAGTGGTCTCGTTTGCACATTGTTCAGCAGGGAGAGAGAAAATAATTTTCCATGGAGCATCTCTAATTAGTTCCCTGATGGCTTCCCAGTCAGCCTTATTATAATATCTCGTTGTTTTGAGCACTGGCTCTTCAGTTTTGGGTCTAGAGTTTAGGGCGATTTCAACCATTATCACTGCATGATCAGCGTTCCCGAGTGGGCTTTGGACCTTCGTTATGCAGTCATCGGGAACTGTGGTCAAAAACAGATCTAGAAGTGATGTGTGTTGTTCTTCCTGCTCAGGGAAACGGGTTGGAAACGTAACAATTTGTGATAGGGAGTGAGATATAGCGAAGCTATGGGTTGTGCTGCCCGCTGCATCTGTGCGAGTAGAGAATCCAAGCCAGTTTTTGTGGTGGACATTAAAGTCACCAAACACATGTATTTGTGCGCTAGTGTCGACGGTCAGTGCCGTGTCTATGCTGTCAGATACTTTGTTTATTATGGAGCAGTCCTGAGTCGAGGGAGAGCGGTAGAGAAAATAATAGTAGCTAATATTGTGTTGCATGTTTAGTCTAAAGCACATAAAGGCTTGATCATCTGTTTCTAGGTTTGTTTCTCTAGTCAAGGGAAGGGTATTACGAATGTAAACTCCAAGTCCGTGCATATGTCTGTCAGAGTCCTTACGGCAGAGTGGGAGATATCCAGGCATGTTAAAGTGGTTAGAGGGAATGGAGGAGTGTAGGTTAGTCTCACTTAGTGCTAAGATATCCGGGGTATTTGTTAAGAGAAATGCTTCAACATCAGCTAAGTTAGTTCTAAGCCCACGGATATTTGTGAATGAGAGCCTCAAGGGAGGAGGCAAGTTGAATTTGTTTGTCCCTAATCCTGGTTTAAGCTTATTTTTAGATTGTACTGTCGTCATATTTTTTTTTTTAAGAGTTTCGGTAAGGGGGAGCTAAACAAGAGGTTATGCGGAGCTTCAGACATGCATCACAAGTAGACCATCAGCTGACCTTTCTCCAATTAGGATTGTGGCCTCAGGAAAGCCCATCGGGGATGAGTGCAGGGTCCCTTTCCATGCGCGTCATGGCACTACAAACAACCCGATATTATTCAACTGTTGATGGAGCAGCCGCTCTAAGCGCTAACAAAGAGTTAGGGCACCTGTACTACCAGTCGGGAACAGCAGCCAGGAACTGTCAATCCGGTACCCTCAACCCTTTAGAAGAAGGTCAACCCAATCTAATCGCTCAGTCATATCTTATACTCCAGCACTCCCAAATGTTCAGTATTAGGGGTGGGGCATGCTGGGAATGGGGAAGAACGGCGTTCATTGCCCTAGCCAGGAAACAAGATCTACCGCTGGGTGTTTCTGTCGAATCACTGAGATAGTGTCTCTGCGCTTGACTAATAGGCAAAGAAGGAGTATGGAAGCCGGGCGATAGACAGAGCCTATCTACTCCTTAAGCAATTTAGGTTTGCAAACCGGTGAATTTGTTTGAGTCACCAGCTCTAGGAAGGTTGTCATCCAAGACTGAAGAGGCCTCTCTCCCCTTTGGTTTAGTTTCAGAGTTTTCCTTCTCCTAGACGGATGATCTGGGAAGACCTACTGGGTCCGTCAGCCCCGAGAGGGTTTTCTCCGCGCCTAGGTTCTAATCCAGGTATTTCTGCGACCCTGCGTGGTTAGTGTTACTGGGTTAGTTTGTGGGGGATTATATCTACTGATTAGTTACACTCCTCAAAGTGATTTAGGGACATGCTATTTACTTGTTAATGGATAAAGGGGGTGGGTGAAGTTCATGCAGTGTAAGCATCTATGATTGTAAGAGGGCTTGTTAGGGAGGAGATAATGTGATTTTAGTCTTACCCCTTTTTTTTTATTATTTTATTTATGTTAGCTTAGGTCTAGGATGATGTTACAGTATGAGTAGGTATTAAGAATTGAGCTACGAGTTGTGCCCGAGATAGCGATTCCACTACAGATGCGGGGCAATGTGGGAGTTTAATGGCGGATAGGTTGGAAGGAGTAGATTGTTAGCGTTCAAGAGAAGAGGGGTTATTTATTTACAGATAGATTTCCATTAGGATTTGAGTTACAGGAAAGGTTTAGTTTGAAGAAGGGGGAACTTTTTTTTTTTTTTTTTCTTTTTTTGCATGCAGGTAAGACAAACGCAATCGTCTTGGAGGTAAAATGTATAAGATTTCGTAGCTAGCTATTAGGTTTTTTTCTCCCAGTTATAGGAACAGCTAGTTCGTTGGGATTTGGAATTGTAGTCATTAAGGTCAGGCGCAGAGTGTTGCATCTACTCATCTTCTATTATTATAAAATTATAAAGAGCTGTTGAGAAATACCACACTCAAGGGTCATTAATATTGAAGTCACGTACTCATGTCACAATTGGGCTGGTGTATCTGCTGCATGTCTCTCGCTCCTAGACAAGGTTCAAAAGAGAGTCGCCAATCTGATAGGCCCTGAACTGGCATCTAAGCTTCAGCCTCTGTCCCATCGACGAAACGTTGCATCTCTCTGCCTGTTCTACAAGTATTTTAATGGTGAATGCTCTGACGAACTTGTGCCCCCACGACGTAGACACCCTCGACAAACCCGACAGGCAGCTAAATCCCACTCCCACACTGTAGAGATCACTAGATGTAAAAGATCTTTCTACTCCAGTAGTTTCTTCCCCAGAACCGCTAAACTCTGGAATTCCATTCCAGGTCCCTGCTTCCCCAACTGTACTTGACATGCAGAAGTTCAAGTGTAACGTGAACCGACATCTTGCTGCCCAAATCCCAACATAGTGCCCCAGTAGCTGCTACCCCTGATAGTAGCCCCCTACATCACAATGGCAATGTGCCTTGTTTGGGGTGAAAATGTAAAAAAAAAAAAAAAATGTCAAAGTCACCAGTGTTAAAGATAGGACATTATCAAAAGAGAGAATGACAAAAGGGGGGAAAAATAAATAAACAAATAAAACACACAAACTGACTCCATGCCTGATGAAGATGTATATCGTCGAAACTTAGTTGATTTGAAATTTTTAAACAAATATATCAGTGTTTATTTAGATTTGTACTATATATAACGAACATTTTAAGTAAAGCAAATACAGAAAAATCTTTATGATGTAAGTACCCATCACGGAACGAAGATGATGAATCGGAAAAGTCTGACGAGTTGCACAACAAAGTTCACTCTACACAGGTTGAACGCTTCTGCCTACCCTCCCCCCAAGCAACCTGTTTTTATGGTGCCCGGGCACACCTCAAAATCACGTGTGAGACGCGATTTATTTTTCAAAAACTGTTTGAGACGGTGGACATTAAAAAACGACAGTCGCCATCTTGAATCTTTTCGTTTTTCCTTCTCACCCCGCACAACAGACCCAAGCACGTTTTTGCGGTAAGCCTTCTCTATCTTCCCCACAGACAACATATTCCAAAAATCACGTAATTTGTTCAAGTATTTTTTTCATATAAGAAAATCAAAATTTATGATGTGTTCTATCCGAGAGAAACCAGTCGCCATATTTGATAGAACTTAAAATTTATCACTGTTCACCTCCCCCTTAATAACCTCTTCACAATCAAGGGTACATTAATGGCTGCTAAAAATACTTATCCGGTAAAAATTGTAAAATTGGATATTTTTTTAAATAATAAAAGAAACTGTGTGATCAATTTTTATGATTTTTTGGAATATAACATCTTCGTGCCGTGCCAAGTAGGTACACCATAAAGTTTTTTTTTTTTGCCTTTTTCTTAAATGTTTATAAGTGTTTATAAACACCAATAAATCTTCTTTTTTTTTTTTAATCTGCGTTTGAATTCTTAATTTATAAATTCCAATTCAATTCACACCTATATAAGAGTCAGGTGCGTCCAAGGATGCAGTACTATTTTCACATCTGGACAGGAGCTGCTAGAAAAATCTCATCCTGCCTTGACAGAGTTCAAAATAGACTTTGTAGCCCAGTGCGGGATGCCCTTTTCTCTTCCCTGCAACCTCTTTCCCACAGAAGAGACGTTGTGAGCCTGTCTTTGCTTTATCGTTACTTTCATGGCAAGTGCTCGTCTGAGCTCCACTCCCCCCTCGACAAACTTTCACGGAAAACACTCGTCTAGCTGTAAAACACTATCCATAATTTCCCCCACTCTTTATCTGCGCCTAAACCTAAACGTAGATTCCATGAGCAAAGTTTCTTTCTTAGAACTGCACGCCCATTTTGCCTACTTTTCAGCTGATTACAATTTGGTCGTCTTCAAGTCCAACATAAACAAATTCTTGATGAACTGTCCCCTTAAGTAATCCAATTTATCAAATTTCCACTACTAATGATTAATACGATATTGTCCCACACTCATTAACCCTTATCCTTGAGTGGCCTCCGGGCCTTGATAAGTGGTAACTCCCATGTAAAAAAAAACAAAAAAACAAAACAAAAGCGAAAAAACAACGCTTACATCGAGGGGATTTTTTTTTTTTTTTTAATATGATATGCCATAAAAGATACATTCAAGAGATATTCTGATTATTGATATAATATGGAGTAACGTGGAGGAAAGAAAGATTATATCACTTTTGGTATTCCATAATTTCTTTCAGTTCACCCTAAGATATAACAAACCAGTTGCGTGACACAAAAGCTGGACAAGTTAATCGACCTCTATTGGCTGGTGACTAACCTGATATATCTGAAGACAGTTTAGGACACGCGAGTTATTGTGTGCCGTATCTCTTCCGTCTTCACGCCAGAAAAGAGGTCGTATACAATGACAAAAAAGAATTTTTTAAATTTTAAACCAAAAAAAAAAAAAAAAACAACAACAACAACAACAACAAAAAAACAATCACCTCTTTGTAAGATCAGACTTGGTTCGGCTTCTCTATTTTACGATACATAAACAGTTTTGGGTCATTTATTGACAAAACATAATCTGTTGTTCAGATTGCTGAAAAAGAAAGTGGTTGCATCATTCTATCGCTCCAGAAAGTATCTGTCTTCTGATGCAGTACTCTACTTATGTAGTAAGAAATAAGAAAAAGAACAGAAAATCAGACAACGAGGGGGGGGGTGTACAGGTAAAAGTCAAAAACTATACAAGACACAAAAAGCTGATCAATTCAATCAAGTTGCAACAATTTTGCAACAAAGTATGTTTGACTTGTGATGCCATGTGACAAGATGACAAGATGCAGTGAAAGAAATCGGTACTTGTACAGTTTAATCAAAACATTAAAAAATGAAAAAAAGGTTATATTGTACGTATTCATTATGGAACGAAGTTCTCTGAAAAAAAAAAAATTTTACTTAATTTCATGAAGTAGTTTTTTTTTTTCTTTTTACAGCAAAAAAACAATTTGTCATGATACCGAGCCAAAGGTTCGATTTTTAGGAAGAAAAGTTCGTAATAAAAATGGGGAGGGAGTGTCGGCGCTTTACATTGAGTTATCTCCCCATGGCATGTTCAAAAGATTCCAGAATGGCTGACTTTAATGCGCTCTCATAAAAACGCGTTTTTCTGCTGTAAAAAAAAAAGCAAAAAAAAACAAAACAAAAAAACTACTCCATCAAATTAATTTTTTTTTTTTTTAGATCTTCAATCCAAAACGGATACGTACAATAGAACCTTTTTTTTTTTTTTTTCGATATTTTCATTTTTGAATGTCTATATTAAACTGTACAAGTACCAAGAAATCAAAAAAAGAATGAGAATACGGCACAGTGTTAACTATTATTACATCAAGTGGCTTCATGCTTTGTCTGGAGCGATTTCCATAAAAAGAAAAGAAAAAAGAGAAAAGGAAACAAAAGAAAAGAAAAGAAAAAGAAAATAAATAAATAAAGAAAGAAAATAGAAAAGGAAAGAAAAAGTCTAAGAGAAAGGTGAAAAAGAAAAAAGAAAAAAAGGAATAGAAAAGAAAGAATCATCATTGCCTTTCAGGACACTTCACCACCAAATTCACAAGTATTCTCCAGTTCTCTCAATCTCGCAAGACAGTTTGCAGGTCTCAAACACTTTTCCAATCCTGTGTCCTGTATCAGGTTGTCAATGTAGGTCATTCTTCTTCTACCATGGTTTGGATGTCCATCTGTTGGCTTCCTCTTCACTGTCTCATACAGTGACCGGCTACTCTCATCCTTCTCTGCTCTAGTTTCTGTAATAATGGTGGTAGCTCACCATAAAGCTGTTGGTTTGCTGCGTGACTCCTCCATAATGTATTGAGGGCCATCCTAAGCATCCATGTGTAACAGCCATCCAGTCCCTTCTTCAGCACATTTGTAAGAGTCCATGCCTCAGCATCATAGAGAAGGACTGTTTCTACTGTGGCAACAAAGAGTCTTAATTTCAAATTTTCTGAGAGAATGGATGACCATATCTTCCTCAACTTGTGACATGCATTCCATGTCAGTGCTTTTCTCACTTCAAAATCTTTTTCAGTGCTCTCTGAGCATGCTCCAAGGTACTCGAAGTTTCTCTGCTGTACTTTCAGTGATACTGGTGGTAGGTCACCATAAAGCACTGTATAAACTATAATTTCGCTAAAGCTGAGTTAATCAACGTTTGCTTCTGCTGTGGCCTTAAAAGAGTGAAAAGAAATAAGACAACAAGGCGGTAGAGTTAACAAGAGAATTTATTTAGTAAAAGTACAGAAATAATGGGTTGCCAGAGATTCCTTCTAGATTGATCATGGCGACTCTGTCCATTACATCCATTATCACTATTCATAGTTTCCGGAAGAGTCCATGTAGTTACACAATAGGGTACATCATTATGACATTAAGACCATTCAGTTGTAGCAGGTGTCTATATGTTGTCTTCTGGGTTGGTCACAACGACTGTTTGTATCACTATTATTTCTTTTCATAATTTAAAAAGTTGTGACTTTAAAAGGTTGAAAAGAAACAAGACACCAAGAAGGTAAAGTTATCAAGAGTATGTATTTAGAGAAAGTATTGATATAATGGGTTGTCAGAGATTGTTTCTGGATTGGTCATGGCGACTGTCCATTATCACTCTTTGTATTGTCAGGAAGAGTCCATGTAGTGACACGATAGGGTAGCTCACCATAAAACATGGGAGATGACGATGGCTAAGTAGTTAACAACACAGACTGGCAACTTAGATTGGCCAAGTATGAATCCAGTTTGTTCCACAGAAACACTTCCACACATTTGAATTGGAATCCAATTATCTCCCTTTTTGTTGTGTGTTAAAGGACTGAAAAGAAATAAGACAACAAGGAGATAGATTTAATAAGAGATTATATTTATACAAAGTAATGAAGTAATGGGTTGTCAGAGATTGCTTCAGGATTCCCCCTCACTCTATCTCTCTCTGTCTATTCTCTCTCTTCATCTTCTTGCTCTCTTCTTCTTCCCTCTATATTTTCTGGGTTTTTTTTTCTCCCTTTTCTCTGTCCCTCTTTTCCTCTTCATATACATCCTTCCTCTCTCTCTCTCTCTCTCTCTCTCTCTCTCTCTCTTTCTCTCTCTATCTATCTATTCTCTCTCTTAATCTTCTTGCTCTCTTCTCCCCTCTATATTTTCTGAGGTTTTTCTTCTCCCTTTTCTCTGTCCCTCTTTTCCTCTTCATATACATCCTTCCCCCCTCTCTCTCTCTCTCTTTCTCTCTCTCTATCTATCTATCTATCTATCTATTCTTTCTCTTAATCTTCTTGCTCTCTTCTTCTCCCCTCTATATTTTCTGAGTTTTTTTTTTCTCCCTTTTCTCTGTCCCTCTTTTCCTCTTCATCTACATCCTTCCTCCCTCTCTCTCTCTCTCTCTCTCTCTCTCTCTCTCTCTCTCTCTCTCTATCTATCTATCTATCTATCTATTCTTGCTCTCTTCTTCTTCCCTCTATATTTTCTGGGGGTTTTCTTCTCCCTTTTCTCTGTCCCTCTTTTCCTCTTCATATACATCCTTCCTCTCTCTCTCTCTCTCTCTCTCTCTCTCTCTCTCTCTCTCTATCTATCTATCTATTCTCTCTCTTAATCTTCTTGCTCTATATTTTCTGGGGGGTTTTTCCCCCTTTTCTCTGTCCCTCTTTTCCTCTTCATTTACATCCTTCCTCTCTCTCTCTCTCTGATTTCCATTACTATTAAACTGACGCGGCCTTAAAGAGCTGAAAAAAAAATAAGACAACAAGAAAGTAGAGTTAACAAGAGAATGCATTTACAGAAAGTACAAAAATAATGGGTTGTCAGAGATTGCTTCTGGATTGGTCCGTAGAAACACTTCCACACATTTTAATTGGAATCTAATCATCTCCCTTTTTGTTGTGTGTTAAACGACTGAAAAGAAATAAGACCACAAGGAGGTAGAGTTATCAAGATTGTGTATTTACAGACAGTAATGAAGTAATGGGTTGCCAGAGAATGTTTCTTCTTGATTAAACACAGTGGCTCTCTCTGTTACCAACATTATAATTATCCATAGAGTCTGAAAAGAAATAAGACAACAAAGAGGTATAGTTAACAAGATTGTGTATAAATTTTCGTACTGTGTGTGTGTGTGTGTGTGTGTGACGCGGTTTATCTCAGCCTAAAGGCCACCCACCCAGGCAAGTAAGGTACCGAAATGAAGCTTATGACCCAGCGGATGTTTTAGTGATATTTATATCCATGTTTGGTGTATGGAAATGCAAAAAAGAAAAAATGCAAAAAAAAAATAACTTTTTACTAAACAACGTTTTATTTACTGGATATTTTTCCGGTACAAGGATTTAAGTTTGCCCAGCTGGGCAAACTTGGGTTCTTGTTTAGTAAAAGTACAGAAATAATGGGTTGCCAGAGAATGTTTCTTCTTGATTAGTCACAGTCGCTCTCTCTGTTACCAACATTATAATTATCCATAGTGTCTGAAAAGAAATAAGACCACAAAGAGGTAGAGTTAACAAGATTGTGTATTTAGTAAAAGTACAGGAATAATGGGTTGCCAGAGATTGCTTCTTCTGGTCACAACGACTCTCTCTATTAGAACCCTTATTACTATTCATAGTTTTGGGAAGAGTTCATGTAGTCATGCAATAGGGTAGATCATCATGGCAGTTAAGAGACACCATTCAGTTGTAGCAGGTTTCTATGTGTTATCTTATGTGTAATGCACGGTTACGGAATTTAGAAAAAGATGCCATGCTTAAAAGTGGAAAATGGATGCAGTTATTTTGTACTTAAAAGAAAAAAAAAAGAAATTAGACACCGAGGAGGTAGAGTTAACAAGAGTATATATTTAGTAAGAATACAGGCTGGAACGATAAAATTATCGCCCTAGAAAAGACAACATGATTCCATTTTCGCTTGATGAAAACTGGTTTCCCTTTTTTGTTGTAGGCAATCTACTAGTTGTTCAGTTGTGTACAAATTCCAACAGCAATAGGAACCTTGTATCATGCCTGAAACTGACACAATGGTCAACGAGTGGGATTGGAGATGCGCCACTGTACAACTCATGTTCTCTATTGATCCTAGTTATTACAACAGGACCATTGCCAGCACCCTCAAAATGCAAATCCGGATGGTTGCACAGCTCAACAAAGTTTCCAGCCATGGTTATGACGTTTGGTGTGGTTTCAAGTGAGGAAACAACATTACCATTGCCACCCTCAAAATGCATCGTTGTATTGTCACAAATAACCCAGGGTGATGAAAACAAAGTTTCCAGCCACGGTTATGATCTTTGGTGTGGTTTCAAGTGAGGGCCACATTATGCCACCTCACATCTTCGAAGTCGGTTTGAAAGTCAACACCAAAGTGTACTTGGATGTGCTGAAGAGTGTGGTGATCCCCTGGTTCAATCAGGTGGGCGCTGGCAGACCCTGGGTGTGACAGCAGGATTCAGCAATGGCCTATATTTCCAAAGAGATCCAGGCTTGGCTTCAGAAGGAGTGCTACGACTTTGTACCCTTCTCTCATTGACACCCTCCCTCCCCCGATCTTAACCCATTGGACTACTTCGTTTGATCATACGTTGAGAACATCACCAACATGACTTCCCACAACACAAAAGCTAGTCATATCACTGCCATCCGCTGAGTATTCACAAAGTTCCCACTGGCACTTGTGGAAAAGGCATGCTCCCAGTTCCGGACCCATATCAAGGCAGTGATTGAGGCTGAAGATGGCTACATTGAATAGATGTCAGCTCTACTACATAATCAAGTTGCCTGAATTGATTGATTGAGGCTGAAGGCGGCTACATTGAATAGATGTCAGCTCTACTACATAATCAAGTTACCTGAATTGATTGATTGAGGCTGAAAGCGGCTACATTGAATAGATGTCAGCTCTACTACATAATCAAGTTATCTGAATTGATTGATTGAGGCTGAAGGCGGCTACATTGAATAGATGTCAGCTCTACTACATAATCAAGTTATCTGAATTGATTGATTGAGGCTGAAGGCGGCTACATTGAATAGATGTCAGCTCTACTACATAATCAAGTTACCTGAATTGATTGATTGAGGCTGAAGGCGGCTACATTGAATAGATGTCAGCTCTACTACATAATCAAGTTACCTGAATTGATTGATTGAGGCTGAAGGCGGCTACATTGAATAGATGTCAGCTATACTACATAATCAAGTTACTTGAATTGATTTTTTTAACAAAAGTTTTAAAATAAATCTGTAGGGTTGTTTTCTCTAGGGCGACAACTTTAGAAAGTACCAAAGTAATGGGTTGTCAGAGACGGCTTCCAGATTGATCATAACGATTCTGCCTGTTATCGCCATTCATAGTATCATGGAGAATCCATGTGGTGACCTATTGTTAATAAACAAATATTTCTCTTTTTTGTTTATCCTTGTGTCAGACATAGGCAGACATACGCATGACGAATGTATGCCTAGTAGAAAATTCCGATCAGATGTGAGATGCCTTGAATAAGTTTCCAGATTATTTTTGTATGGGTACTTTTATATAAATACTACCCACATGAAACTCCCCTTCAAAGTAATCTCCTTTGGCTGCAATGCACTTGTACCGTTCTAACAACTTCTGGAAGACCCCATGGAAGTCCTCTTGTGTTAGCATATCAATGGCCCTCATCACAGCGACTTTCATCTCCTCAATTGTTTCATAACGACAGCCTCTAAGGTTTTCCTTGAGCTTAAGGAATAACCAATAATCACAGGGAGCAAGGCCTGAACTATAGGGTGGGTGAGAAACTGTCTTGATGCCCATTTTGGTCATTATGTCTTTCTTTCTGATCTTCTCTGAGCACACTTGGGACAAACTTTACACAAATCTTCCACATCTTTGCAAATAATTGTGACAGTTCCCACACTGACATCAAACTGTGCACTCATTGTCTCTATAGATACACAACAGTCCTTATCTATGAAATTCTTTATTTGGCCAATCAACTCTGGTGTTCTGACTTCCTTACACCTCCCACTCCTCATCTCCCTTACAGGCTCTCTGCCTTCCTTGAATCTCTTATGCCACTCAAAAACTCATGCTCGATTCATGCAAGATGGTCTAAAAACAGTCTGAAGCATTCCATACGTTTCTGTGTCATTTTTTTCAAGTTTAAAACAGAATTTTATTGCATATCGTTCTTCCCAAGTGTCCTCATATCCAGATTACATTTTTGAAATTCACCAGCTGTGACAATCAGACTTTAGTAGAGTGTATTCCAATTCCTGCTGTAGCTGTTCATTTGAACCTGGAATCATAAAAATTGGTCAGTCATCTCATAAGACGAATAACAACAACATACTGAATTTTCAAGAGTCTACGACAATTTTAAATGCCTGTCAAAAAAAAAGTCTGGAAACTTATTGAAGGCACCCTGTAGAATTTGAGTTGAAAATAAAAATGAACTAGAATCGCACGATGTTTATCATGAGAAATCAATAATTTTACTCGTCGCAGACAAAAGCGATATTTTCGATCTTTGAATGCCGTGCAATACGTCTTTCTGTAAATACATTGATCTTCAACTTAACCTAAAAATAAAAATCAAATCTTATTCTTGATGGATCCACACATTTGTATAAGAGACTCCGTCTGTCTGTCCATCCTGCTTCAGTTTAGAAACGACATTAAAAAAGAGTCCCTTACCTAATCGGTCCTGCGCTGTCACGCAAGCTCCAACCCTTGTCTCATCTCCGCAGCATAGCATCGCTGCGTCTATTGTACAGGTACTTTGATGTGGTTATTTCCACTCCCAAGAGCAATAGGAACCTTCTATCATATCTTTTTTTTTTTTTTTTTTTTTTTACACAGTGGTCACCACTTATCAAGGCCCAGAAGCCACTCAGGGATAAGGGTTATTGCAAGTACATTACGTTAGTATGGAGATTTGATGAAGTGTTTACTTAAGGGGCGGTTCATTAGGAATTTGTTAACGTTGGACTTGAACACATCCAAGTTGTAGTCAGGTGGGAAGCAGGCAGACGGAACAGAGTTCCACAGGCGTGCAGTTCTAAGAAAGAAGCTTTGTTCATGGAATCCACATTTTGATTTAGGCACAGATAAAGAGTGGGGGGAATTTTTCACAGTGGATTCAGCTAGACGGGTGTTTTTCATGAAAGATTGGCGAGGGGGGACCAGAGATTGGAGTTCAGACGAGCAGCTGCCATGGAAATAACGATAAAACAAGGAGAAGCTCGCAACGTCTCTTCTGTGGGAGAGAGGTTGCAGGGTAGAGAAAAGGGCATCCCCCACTAAGCCACAAAGTTTATTTTGTACTGTGTCAAGGCAGGATAGGCTGTTTTTAGCATCTCCTGCCCAGATATGGCAGCAGTATTCCATCCTTGGACGTACTTGGCTTTTATATAGATAGAGAATTGCATCAGTAGTGAGATATCTTCTGGAGCGGTAGAAGGATCCCACCATCTTTCCAGCGACCTTGGCAACAGACTTGATGTACGTGTTCCATTTCAGATCAGGAGTAAAGGTCAAACCCAGAAGCTTGTCAAAATACATATCTAAAAGAAACCAAAATTAAAATAATAACAAGTGAAGCATACATAGTCCCCCGTGAGTGCACAGTTAAGAAGACATAAAGAAATGACTAAGTTCAGCATTTGCCTTACCCCACCCCATTTAACCCCAAAAGTCCCAGGGGACGTCAAATCCTGGTGAAAACGAACAAACGGTGCTGTTTTAGGCCTTAACATATGTAAATTTGAGTTCTGCACCATGCAAAAAAAAAAAAAATTGCCCCCAAATTTAGCCCCAAAAGTCTCCAAGGCCTTAACATATTTAAATTTGAGTTCAGCACCATGCAAAACTGCTAAATAGACATACACAGAAAATTTGGGACAAATATGGTAAAATAGTCCCAAAAATGGAGCGTTTTTATTAGCCATTAAAGAGCCCCTTCCGCACACCCAAGAGTTATCGCAAAGTATAGACAAACAAAATTATATAGAAATCAGTTAGTTACAACTTTTCAGAAAGTTTTATAAAAATCGAAGGCATCAATTTTGTTTAATAAGCAAAAAGGTGTCAATTTCTATGCATGAATCTAGATGAATGATTATACAGGCTTGTTGAAAGAGTGAATTCATGGATATGTGTTGGAGTTAGTAGTAGAAGCGTGTGTCCATGTATGGACAGGGACAAGAGATTAGACAATCCTGTGGGAGAAAAAGAGTTCATGTGTGTGCGGTTGAAGTTATCATTCAGCAGTAGCTACAATGGATTATTTGTCTTCGCGTCTTAGTTGAACCCCGGGCCCAAAGTGAGTTCTGTTGCATCCCCTGAAGAGAAGTTGAGGATAGGTCCGAGCTCTGTGAAGAGTGTTGCTAGTCCAAGAGCAGAGATAGGGGGGTGGGGGAATGTGTGTGTAACATAGCGTGGACGTGTGAGACATACATGATGATTGCAACGTCTTGTCAGACGAGTGCCACTCCCTCAGGCATTTAAAATCCATGAGCCCAAATGCCTGAGGGAGTATCTATACAAAGATGATGTTACAGAGTCTTAGCTTTGTACGACAGCTAAGTCTCTCTCTCGGTTCAAAATGTTGAGATCCAGCAACAAGCAAGAGCAAGATAGTCAGCAACAAATTAAACTGCAGACCAGCTTAATGCGGGTACTGGTCTCCCGCTTTATGGTTTTTTAAATCAGAGATTTGCTTCTCCTAGAAAGGTTGCCTTCACCACGGCTTATGGGAGTCCTCTCCACCGCAATACACATATACACACACACAAATATACACGGTGCTTGTTGGCCGTTGACCCAGAAAAGGAGTTCATTCGCCCTTTGGAAGGTCTTGTTTTTAATCCTTCAGACATACATACATACATATATACATACATTTAAACAGACAGGTGAGATTTATATTATAGAAGATGGCAGTTGAAGTTTAGATACTGTCCAGTGAAAGTTGGCTTTCGATAAACAGATGACAAAAACCCGTGACTAGTACGAGACAAGTAAATAGGAACATTAAAATGTTAGACAACCTAATAATTGACATCTTTTAATTCTTTTTCTAGTTTAATCACTTTTATACATTTTGCAATTTTAATATTATATCCTATACCCTAGATATGGTATTAGGAGAGTAAAGTAGTTAAACCTAAGGATTCTAACCATTCCTTATAATTAAGATCTTTATAGGCAACAAACGATTCCTTTATTTAAATTAAATGGATGGTGGCAGTTGAAGTTTAGGTACAGTCCAGTGAAAGTTGGCTTTCGATATACAGATGACATGTACGAGTTATCAGTTCATTTAAGAACGATAATTTGTTATGTGAACTGTGTAGATCGGCAGATCGCGTTCACATGGTTTGAACATCTTCTTTGTGGGGCCAGAGCATAAATGTGTCATCTACAACTACATTAATGCCTTTAATGGTGTTGATCCTAATGCCATTTCCTCAAAATATTCCAGTACTGGGGACAATGGTGATCCCATCGCCAGACCTGCTTTCTGCTAATATATATCAGATCCCATCACAAAGGGTTCCCTTTGAAATTCCGTGCAGATTCCCGAGTTTGACAGAAAGATTCCCAAGTCTGACAAGATACATACACCTGAAGAAGGTCATAGGTTACATCAACCGAAAAACTGTGAAAATAACTTTTATTTTGTACACATTTTTCAATTTTAATATTATATCATATCTCCTAGATAGGGTATTAGGAGGGTAAAGTAGTTAAACCTAAGGATTCCAACCATTCCTTTTAATTGAGATCTTTTAATTCTTTTGCTGTGTGGAACGATAAAATTGTCGCCCTAAAGAAAACAACACTTGTTTATTTTAAAACTTTTATGGAAAAAAAAAATCAATTCAGGTAATTTGATTATGTAGCAGAGCTGACATCTATTCAATGTATCTGCCTTCAGCCTCAAGCACCACCTTGACACGGGTCTGGAGCTGGGAGTATGTCTTTTCCACAATCGCTGGCGAGAGCCCGGTTTTCATCAAACAGACATGGAATCATGTATATATTTTTTTTTTTTTTTTTTTACAAAGGCATCAACACATTATCAAGGCCCAGAGGCCACTCAAGGATAAGGGTTAAAGAGTGTACAGTAGAAGTTGGTCAATATAGTAATCATTAGTAATGAAAATTTGGTAAATTTGTTAACTTATATGGAACGGCTCATCAAGAACTTATTTACTTTAGACTTGAACACAACCATATTGTAGTCAGCCGGAAAGCAGGAAAACGGAAGACAATTCCACAGGCGTGCAGTTCTAAGAAAGAAGCTTTGTTCATGGAATCTACGTTTAGGTTTAGGCACAGATAAATAGTGGGGGGAATTATTGATAGTGTTTACAGCTAGACGAGTGTTTCTTGTGAAAGTTTGGCGAGGGGGGACCATAGATTGAAGCTCAGTTGAACACTTTCCATGAAAATAACGATACATCAGAGACAAACTCGCAACATCTCTTCTGTGAGATAGAGGTTGCAAGGAGGAGAAAAGGACATCTCCTACGAGGCTACGAAGTCTATTTTGAACTCTATCAAGGCAGGACAAGTCCTTTCTAGCAGCTCCTGCCCAGATGTGGCAACAGTATTCCATCCTTGGACGTACCTGGCTCTTATATAGATAGAGAATAGCATCAGCAGTGAGATATCTACTGGATCGATAGAAAGATCCCACCATTTTTCCAGCGGCCTTGGCAACAGATTTGATATACGTGTTCCATTTAAGATCAGGATGGTTTTGTTGTTGTTCCTTCTTATGAAACGGATTTTTAATTTAATTATAATTTGATTTTTAAATTTTAAATTATCAATCACATTACTTAATATATATATATATATATATATATATATATATATATATATATAATTATTTTTATTTTTTTTTATTATATATATGTACCTCTAGATTTTTGAAAAATAAAAAAGAAATAAAAATAATTTTTTATTTTCGTTTTTTTTTCTCTCGTGTGTTTCTGTGTTTCTCGTCTATTCGTAACTTTGATAAAATTTTGTCTTTTATTAAAAAATATTTGAAAATCCGTAAATTTTTTTTAACAAATTATTTTTATTGTTTTTTTTTTTTGTTATTTTTGTGGTTATCTTTACGATTAGTGTTTCCAATTCACTTCCAGTTGTTTCTTCGTTTTTAGTCGAATTTTTTTCCGGCACAGGATGGAGGGATCAATTCAGGTAACTTGATTATGTAGTAGAGCTGACATCTATTCAATGTAGTTGCCTTCGGCCTCAAGCACCACCGCAATACAGGTCTAGAACTGGGAACATGCCTTTTCCACAAGCGCTGTCAGGAGCTGGCTTTGATATTGTGGGAGGTCATGTTCTTTCTTGCCTTATGACCAAACGAAGTGGATTCAGGTCGGGGGGGGGGGAAAAGCGGGGACAAGTGAGAGAAGAATAGTAAGTTGTAGTACTTCTTTTGAAACCAAACCTGAGTCTCTTTGGACTTGTGGGTGGCTGCGGAGTCCTATTGCCACACCATGAACCAGGGGATCACCACACTCTTCAGCACATCCAGGAACGCTTTGATGTTGACTTTCAAGCGGACTTCTTAGAACTGCACGCCTGTGGAACTCTGTTCCGTCTGCCTGCTTCCCTCCGGACTACAGCTGGGATGTCTTCAAGTCCAATGTTAACAAATTCCTAATGAACCGCCCCCTTAATTAAACACTTCATCAAATCTCCACACTAACGTAATGTACTTGCAATAACCCTTATCCCTGAGTGGCTTCCGGGCCTTGATAAGTGGTGATCGCTGTGTAAAAAAAAAAAATTAAAAAAAGATGTGAGGTGTCATGACATGGCCCTCACTTGAGACCACACCAAAGACCATAACTGTGTCTGGAAACTTTGTCTCCATCAGTCCGAGCACATCTTTGTTATTAGTGGCAATCTAGCAATACATTTTGAGGGTGCTGGCAATGGTCCTGTTGTCAAAACTCGGATCGATAGAGAGCAGGAGTTGTACAGCGGCGCATTTCCAATCTCACTCGTTGAACTTTTTGTCACTTTCAGACATGATAGAAGGCTCCTATCGCTCTTGGGATTTGTACACAATTGGCAAACTAGTAGATAGTCTGTAACAAAAAAAGGACACCGGTTTTCATTAAACAGAAATGGAATCATATTGTCTTTTCTAAGGAAACAATTTTATCGTTCCACCTTGTATTAGTTTAATTCTATTTTGTATACATTTTTCAATTTTAATATTATATCCTATACCCTAGATATGGTATTAGGAGGGTAAAGTAGTTAAACCTAAGGATTCCAACCATTCCTTATAATTGAAATCTTTTAATTCTTTTGCTGGTTGAGGTACTTTTCTTTGTACGTTTTCCAATCGCTAATATCATATCACAATTCTCATGCCTAGTTGCAGGTGTCCAGGATTGCGTACAATATTCTAGATGAGATATTAATAGAGTGTTCGATATTCTTTGTTTGGCTTCTAATTTTAATATAATATTCCAGTTCTCATGTCTAGCTACAGGTGAGGACAATATCCGATGCATTCGTTTAAGAAATTACACAAAAGCTGTTATTCAGAATACGAAAACATAGGAATTCATTTATCGATATTCGTTATACTCAATGTACTTATTAGTGATGGGACGATTTCAATATGTTTCTAGATTCCAATACAATTATCGATTCTGTTAAAAATTCTGGATTCCGATACTAGTATCGATTCTGTTATAAATTCCCAACTCTTATGCAATTATTTATTCTGTTTTAAATTCCCGATTCTAATACAATTACAAACTTTGTTCTAAATTCTCGATTCCGGTAAAATTACCGATTCTGCTCTAAATTCCCAATTCCAAGACAATTATCGATTCTGTTTTAAATTCCCAATTCCAAGACAATTATCGATTCTGTTCTAAATTCCCCATTCTGGTACGATTACTAATTCCATTCTAAATTCTGGTTTCTGATATCATTACCGATTATGTTCTAAATTTCCGATTCTGATACAATTATCGATTCTGTTCAATATTCTCAGTTCAAATTCAATTACTGATTCTTTTCTAAATTCCTGATTCCGATACAATAATGAATTCTGATTTAGTGGATCTTTCGATTTGTTCTTGAATATTTTAATTGATAAGAAAATGGTGAAGCTGCTAAAAATTTATTTCGTTTTTAAACAAAGCCAATTTGCAATAGTCCGTTGTAAGTTGATTAAATGTTAGAATTTTTCGTAAACAATTGGACACAATCAACTAAACATTTTTAGTTAAACTTTTTTTAAATGAAAAAAATGAAAAAATGTAAAGAAGAAAACTATTTCATTATTATTTCTTTTTGAAAAATTACAAAGTATATATCTCTTCTTCTTCTATCTATATAAATAAAATGAACTCATTTTTTCCCGTCTGATTTTGACATTAATAGGATTAAAAATCAAGATATTTCATGCAAATATAATATGCACAAACGGCAGAACAATATCTGAGGTGTGTTATAGGCTTATTATTTCTCAAATTCCTCGATAATCTTAGATTTCTATACTTTTTCTGCTGAGAAGTCACGGCCAAAATCGGTTAAGATCAATGGAAGTGGTAAAATATTTTCTCTCTAATAAATTCCTCCTCCCCCTGCCACCACTTAACACCGTTTGGGATCGTTCACAAGGAACAGTTGAGAAGAGAACACCGGTTTGGCTTCGTAGTTCTTTCATGTGAAGCTATTTAAAATCACTAAACTAAGCTGCAGTGCTCTGTGGCGTAGTGGTTAGCGTGTTGGACAATTCACATTATATTTTCACGTTCGCGCCGACCTACCGTAGTCGTTTTTTTTTTTTTTTTTTTTTTCCTAAACAACTGGAATGGACTTTTCTTGGTGGCCGAACTGTTAACGTTGCAGATGTATTTTTTTGTTTTTTTTCACACTTTATTTTCCTACTTTTACTCATGACTCCGGGTTTGATCCTTCCTACTTACCTACCATAACATTTTTTAAAACTCCCCCCCCCCCCGTCCCGGAAACAAACACTCGGGCAACGCCGGGTACCCCCGCTAGTCTATAATATAAAGCTGAATGTGTGTGTGTGTGTGTGTGTGTGTGTGTGTGTGTGTGTGTGTGGTCACGAATAGGCTCCTATATGGTTGACTATTATAGAAAACTGATTACATATAATGATAGAAGATGTATCGAGACACAGGAATGGGTATGTTTGATCTGGCAGAACGGTGGTCCATTAAAATTGTGCGATCTGCGTTCATACCTGATCCACAAAGTATAGGAATAAAAAATTTTAAAATAAAAAAAAACCGTTTACAAGTGTTTTTGATATAGATGTACATAAGAATACTTTGATAAGTATGTTTTAACGTAAATAGGGATGGTATAATAAAATTGTGGGGTTTGCATTCACGCCTCGCCTCCATAGAATGGAAATAGGCACAAACTTTAATAAAGACTTTTCATATCTATCTGCGTAAGTATACTTTGATAATTATGTTTCAGTTTGAAGAAATATGGTATAATAAAATTATGGGGTGTTCGTTCGCGCCTGACCTCCATAGAATGGAAATATTTCACAAAGTTTAACAAGGTTTTTTAATATAGATCCACAGAATATTGTGATAAGTGTTTCAGTGTGAACAGGTATGGTATAATAAATTATGGGGTTTATCTATTTTATTTTTACTTTCATCATATTTTCTTTGGTTTTGATACCCCCAAATTCGAAGCTATCTCTTTACAACCCTTCCTTTTCATAACCTATCATACTTTCATAAATCAGAGTCCATTTTCTGTAGACTGTTTTCAAACCCAGTGAACGACGTGTACTTTTGCTAGTATATATATATATATATATATATATATATATATATAAAGCTTCCTTCAGTCTTGACAGACTATGGATGCCCACTGTAAGGGTGCCTGCATGTGAAATTCTTGTGGCAAGAGTTGCACAATATCCAACCTCACCTCTCCTGAGTCGACATTGTTGAATACCAGTGGCAAGTGAAGATTCAGAACGACTGGAAACAAATGCCAAAATAAACAGAAAGCACATACAGTGCCTAGAATTCTCAAATGGTCCCCCATCTGGTACTAGCCAGGCTCACCATTGCTTAACTTCGGTGATCTGACGGGAACCAGTGTGTCAACATAATTATGCCGTGATTATATATATATATATATATATATATATATATATATATATATATATATATATATATATATATATATATATATATATATATAATTTTAATTTGAATCGCCACTTTAACACTTTCATTTGCCTCATCCGTTACTTTTTTAAAAAAACGTTTTATATAAAGAAAATTGGAACTTCACTTCTCCATGATCTGATGTTTTTTTCTGGAAGCTGTAATTTACCCTGGACATATATAATTCTGTTTTCTTATGGATCACCAATGGATTTTCAATGGATTCATTTTGGATTTATCGTGTTCTGGATGTTACCGTCTTTCTCATTGGATTTTTACCACATCCTTTTTTTCTATTTTCCCCGTTTCTTGCTTTCTTAATCTTATTGAATCTCTATAAACTGTCACTAACTGTTAAATAACTTTTTTCACAAGAATTGCATTTTTCAAAACTCCATGGAATAAGGGTTTTCTTGTTTATTTGTACTCGGATAATTAAAATTTTGTATACCTTCCTTACAGGTTTATAACGTTTTTTTTGTTTGTTTTTTTTTTTTTTTAATTCATTCAAATTTTCGATATCAAGAGTTTTAACAAAAACCAAGACTTCAAAGAATGGATTGATAGCAACAAATGGTGTATTTCATCGTTAAAACAATATACGAATGCTCAATTATGAAATATGATGATTTTGTAGTTTACAGTTTAAGTTATCTCTTTTTGGCTTTAAATTTATTGGTATATGAACGATTACTGAAGTATATAAACTCAGTAAATTCAGAATACTACAAATAAGACTATATATATACATATACACTGATGTTTAAGTTCTTGCTGGACATCCTTCTTCTCCCCCATCTCATCATTATTTTTTCTTTCGTTCTGTTTGTTTTTCTGCCATATTGTCTATTTCTTACTTTTTATTTCTTTTAATTCTTTTTTTTTTTCTTTTTCAACTTGTTGGACTTTTTTTTTTTTTTTTTTACTTCTGCGCTTTTTTTTTTTATTTTTATTTTTTTCTGTTCACGTTTCCATATTGCCATTTTTTTTTTTTTGACTTCTGTGCTTTTTTTTAATTTTAATTTTTTTTTGTTCACGTTTCCATATTGCCATTTTTTTTTTTTTACTTCTGTGCTTTTTTTTTAATTTTAATTTTTTTTTGTCCACGTTTCCATATTGCCATTTTTTTTTTTACTTCTGTGCTTTTTTTTTTAATTTTAATTTTTTTTTGTTCACGTTTCCATATTGCCATTTTTTTTTTTTTTTTTTCCCCACTCCTTTCCGGAATTTTTATATCCGGGGCCTCGAAAATCAACAGAGATTAAACCGTTCCTGTAATGATCCAGTCCCTGTTGATTTTGCGGTGGGAGTTTAGTTATGTGCAGTTCTAGGAGGTCCACCCTCCCATTTGCCATCTCTCTTTGAGAAGGAGTTTATTGCTAACCGTCTGAGGCGCCCTCACCGAGGAATGTCGAGGGGGCTGCCCGGGCACTTTTTGCAGGTCAGAGTGCCCTTTCCTCTGGAGCGCTGACTTCTCAATTCCGCTTGCCGATCCTGGTGTCTAAGATCTTGCAGTGGGAGAGAATTAAATACTTCTACTCTTTCTTGTTGGACTTTCTTCTTCTCCATTCTTCTTTTTTTTTTTTTTTATTTTGTCGCCCACCTTCTCCTCCTTTCGTTAGATTCTTTTTGCTTGAGCTCCAACCAAACAAAAGCTCACCATTTAATTCGTAACCAGTTGAAAAACAGGATAATCCACTCCATTCCTTTTGCTGCCCAACAAAGTATCATTATACCCCCCCCCATTCATACTTTATTTTTTATTATTCTTATTTAATTAGTTCTTTTATTTATTTACCTATAATATACTTAAGTAAATTAAGTTGAAAATCGAAAAAAATGAAAAAGAAATAAAGAAAATTGAAAAAAAAAAAAAACGAAAAAGAAGAAAACGAAAAAGAAAAAAAATGAAAGAAAAGAAAAAAGAATAAAAGAAAAAAAATTTTGCATGTTAAAATATCTTCAATTAAACAACTGTTCGTCTAAGGGAGATAACTTGTTTTTTTACATAGGGGTCACGATTTATTAAGGCCTGGAGGCCATTCGAGGATGAAGGTTATTGAGTGTACATATCTCTACTCTTTTTTGTTGGACATTCTTTTCTTCCTTCTTCTTCTCCATTTTCAAAAGAAAAAAAATTTTGCATGTGAAGATATTTTCAATTAAACAACTGTTCGCCCAAGGGAGATAACTCTTTTTTTTTTACATAGGTGTCACCATTAATCAAGACCCAGAGGCCATTCGAGGATACAGGTTACTGAGTGTACAGTAGTCAATGGGAAAATATCGTAGTAATCGTTAGTTGTGGAAATTTAGTAAATTGGATTACTTAAGGGGACGGTTCATCAAGAATTTGTTTATGTTGGACTTGAAGACAACCAAATTGTAGTCAGATGGAAAACAGGCAAACGAAAGCGAGTTCCACAGGCGTGCAGTTCTAAGAAAGAAGCTTTGTTCATGGAATCTATGTTTTGATTTAAGCACAGATAAAGAGTGGGGAGAATTATTGACAGGGGTTTCAGCTATGAAAGTTTTGCGATGGGTGGGATCATAGATTGGAGCTCAGTCGAGCACTTATAATGGAAATAACGATAAAGCAGAGACAGGCTCACAACGTCTCTTCTGTGGGAAAGAGATTGCAGGGAAGAGAAAAGGACATCCACCACTAAACTACGAAGTCTATTTTGAACTCTGTCAAGGCAGGATAAGCTGCTTCTTGCAGCTCCTGCCCAGATGTGGCAGCAGTACTCCATCCTTAGATGTACTTGGTTTTTATACATGTAGAGAATTGCATCAGCCGTGAGATAACTACTGGAGTGGTAGAACGATCCCACAATTTTTCCAGCGACCTTGGCAACAGATTTGATGTATGTGTTCCATTTTAGATCAGGAGTAAAGGTCAAGTCCAGAAGCTTGTCAAAACATGAGGCCTCTCCAAGACGAGAGTCATTCATTTCAATTGATGCCAGATGGGGATCAGAGCGTTGATGATGTAAAGATATAAGCTTGGTTTTAGATGCATTAAAAGCAACCAGCCACTTTTTTCCCCATTGTACCAAGTACTCAAGATCAGAGGAGAGAGAATCAGAGAGAATTCGGTCATTTACAGCTTGTATGTGCTACCAAAGATAGTAGTGTCATCAGCATAAATGTCTATGAATGATCTAAGGATGTGTTTTGGGAGATCATTGATGTAGATCAGGAAGAGAATTGGCCCCAGAATGGAATCTTGACGGACTCTAGCATTAATACTGTGAGCTTCCGATTTCTGCCCATCAACCACTACCACTCTTATGAACCTATCAGAGAGAAATGATTTAATAATTGAAAAGATTTCCATCCATACCATAGATGGAAATCTTGTGAAGTAGGCCTTTATGCCATACCCTATCAAAGGCCTTTGATATGTCCAGAGCAATTGCCCTAGAAAGGAAGCCTTTGTCGAGAGATTCACTAATCCTATGAGATATAACTGTAAGCACATCTGCTGAAGATCTAGCAGAACGGAAACCATATTGCATGTCACTAAGAAGGCTATTTCTGCTGAGGTGGTTGACTACTTCTCTATTTAATATGGATTCTAGCAGCTTACTCATGATACACAGGAGACTTATGGTATGTATTGAGAGGGAGATGACCGATCACCTGAATTCTTAAATACAGGGCATACTGATGAGGTTTTCCAGGGTGTTGGGAAGCAATTCTCCTTAAGACAACGCTTAAACAGCTTTGTAAGTATGGGAGCTATTTCTGGTTGAAGCTTTTTCAATACTATAATTGGAATGCCGTCAGGGCCAGTTGCTTTACTGGAATCAATGTTCTTTATTGGCTTGGTAACATCACGCACAGATATGTGTATGTCGCATAGCGTGTTTTCTGTTTCAAGGGGAAATTCGATGGGTTGATGGCCTTAGTCATATAGGGTAGAATGAGCTGCAAAGTTCTTGACAAACAACTAAAACCTTTTCCAGATAGGTAGAAGAGTAACTTATCTTGCCTTTGGTAACATTTATTTGTTATATATTTGTTTTTTGACAATTTTTTTTTTCGAATCTATATAGTAATACAAACCCAAAATTTCTATTCTAAACTACAAAAAATTGATATGATATTTTGAATTAATCAGAAGGGACTTTTCTTTGCAGTACACCGGCAAACCGGAAAACGGAAGTTGAACAGAAGCTGTTTTAGTTTTAAAAATATATATATATATATATATAATCCGTATAGCGATGTCTGAAAACGTCTAAAATAATCCACGTCTATCCACTCTCTATTAACCAACCTCACCACGAGGATTAAATTAGACTGCGTATAAAAAGGGAGAGGGGGAGGGGGCAACTCGTCCGTCGATTCATTGGGACAGACATGAGAAAGAAAAGCTTTTTGTTTGAACAGGAGACATTTTTTTTTTTTTGTCTTTAAGAAAAAGAAGAAAAGACGTGAGACAAAAGTCAGTAAAGTTCTCACCCCAAAATGGAATTAAAAACTTCTGGTAATTTGCTAAGAAACACATGAGGATTAAAAAGAATTTCGTCCTTTTTTCTTTTTTCTATTGATGGGAACCCGGTTACCAACTTTCTCTGGAATTATTTCTATTCGGTTAAAAAAAAAAAAAAAAAAAAAATACTTGGTCGTATCCGAGATGCGTCCAATCAATGCAAGCATTGGCAATCTTGACAATTGTAGGTTCTGTGTCGAAACACAGACAACATGGACTCCAAAATGTCATATGACTTAGGAACACGTTAAATGCGGCCCTGGCAAAAAAAAAAAAGTGAAACGAAATACGTTTAAATGTTGTATACTAGGGGAGTATATATTATGTACGTGTGTCAAAACCTGTACATCATCTAGTGCTATAAAATGTTCTTCTAATGAATGTGTGTATGCAGAGAGTATATACGTTTGTATATACGTGTCAGTCGTGTGTTGGTCTAGTTTTTCTACTGTTCGCTGAATGGATGCGTGTATAACGCTTACCTCAGTGTTGAGATATTAACAAATACAGTTCAACAACGGACATGTAACGTTTACAACAGGAAGAGAAAAATAAGAGTCCCTGTCGTTCTATATCGACCAATGGGAGAAACGTACCTGATTCATCTTTGGTCTTGTTTGATGAAAACCTGCAAAGAAGATTTGTCCGAACGAATCAGCAAAAAATCTCGAGTTGTCTTTTCAGCAACTTTATTACCGATGTTTCCCCATTGGAAAGCTATAACGATGGTCCTAGACTATCGCCATTTCTGGTCCCCTCTACTGGGGGCCATGACGATCTCAACACCGTCTCTGTCCCTCCTCGACTCCGACTCGATCTGCTCTTGACTAACAAAATGATACGTGTTTTCAAGCTCTACCCTAAGTTTTTTCTTGTTTTTTTTTTTTTTACACAGGCGTCACCACATTATCAAGGCCAAGAGGTCACTCAAGGATAAGGGTTAAAGAGTGTACAGTAGAAATTGGACAATATAGTAATCATTAGTAATGAAAATTCGGTAAATTTGTTAACTTATATGGAACGGCTCATCAAGAACTTGTTTACGTTAGACTTGAACACAACCATATTGTAGTCAGCCGGAAAGCAGGAAAACGGAAGACAATTCCACACGCGTGCAGTTCTAAGAAAGAAGCTTTGTTCATGGAATCTACGTTTAGGTTTAGGCGCAGATAAAGAGTGTGGGGAATTATTGACAGTGTTTTCGGCTAGACGAGTGTTTCTTGTGAAAGTTTGGCGAGGGGGGGACCATAGACTGAAGCTCAGTCGAACACTTTGCCATGAAAATAACGATACATCAGAGACAAACTTGCAACATCTCTTCTGTGAGATAGAGGTTGCAGGGAAGAGAAAAGGACATCTCCTACGAGGCCATGAAGTCTATTTTGAACTCTATCAAGGCAGGACAAGTCCTTTCTAGCAGTCCACATCAGTTTAAGTGAGCTCTGTGTAAGACTACATCAGACGCTAGAGATCAAGCTCTTTTTAAATTATTGTTTGTGCTCTGGCGTTCTTTTCTATTAAAACATCTTAAAGTAAATGATTTTATCTGTAAATGTTTATTTCGTTATGATAACATTCTATTTGTTTTTTTTACATATATTATGACGATCACAATCATCGTCGATTAGCACATCTTTCGGCGTTGCCCGGCCATTATCTATCTCATTATAAATGTGACTTGCTACAATTTTGACTTCTTTGTTTTTTTTTTTTTGTTTTTACTTCTTTTTTTCCTTTCTTTTTTTTTTTAACTGAAATGCGACATTTTTTTCGACTTTTTCAAAACTTTTTCTTTTAGTGGTTTAATTAAGAGATTCGTTCATTTGTTTAATACGAGAATTTGAATTTCAATGTTGATTTATCATTTCTGCGTCTTGCTTCAATGTCGACTCGAGGATTGCATAACAAATAAATAAAAGCAATGAAAACATTACAAAAAGAAACGAAAGTCTTTGTCGTTGTGTTTAAGCTTGTGTAGCGACCGATGTTTACACTTCGGTGTCCAAAATCAAAATGCGTAAACACGTTTGTGCGCACATCGTTTGCGCATACACTGTCCCGAATAAAAACAAATAAATTATATTTCGGACCAATCAAAGAACTTTCTGAATTAATTCGAAATGGTCTTTCTGGAAGCTATATTGATCCCTTAAAATACCGGATTTTCCTTCAATAATAAAATACTTGAGCTGAAATCCATGGACCAACGTGCTCGGCGCCCCTCCGCTGGGCTGCGAGCCTACTGGCATGTCAACTCACGCATATACACACTTGCAAAGTGCGACACACACACACACACACACACACACACACACACACACACTGAATGTTTTAAGCCTTTATTGTCGTCTGCTCACTTATAAACAACTCATTCATCGAATTATTATTAGCATTTATCACTGAACTTTCTTTCTAATATGAAAAACAAAGAACATTTACTGTTATTTACAACCTGTAATGAAATATAATCTATATGTTAATACCGTAAAACCTTTAACGCACCTACGTACGTGTGTCACGGTTTCCAGATTAAAAATTATTCGATCGGGATATCCTATTTATTAAAACGGGGGGATAGAAGGTGATAACATACTATAAACACTAAATTAGTACATAGATATGCTAATTTAATGTTCGTAAAATGTTATTAGTTTCTGTCCTCATTTTTAATAAGTAGGATCTCCCGATCACTGAAGATGCAACGTAAAACAAATAAATAAATAAATAAATAAATAAATAAGTGAAACTAAAATATACCTTCTTGGTCTTCTGGCTAAGATCCGAGGGTAGTATCTGTTCTATCTAATGATGATATAATGATATCGCGAGGTTCTCGTTCGTGCCGGGTGTCCATGTAATGGAAATATGTCACAGACTCCTATAAGGATATTAGAGATAAACCGTAATAACAAGGTATATTCTGACACTACATTAACCAGATTACTTACATAAATACTTTTTATAGTTCTAATAAATAAATATATATAAATAATACAATAATATAGCGGGGTCTCCATTTATGCTGAACGTCCACAGAATGTCCAGCAGTTACATATCACATATGAAAGATGCTGCCGTGGAATTTCCATAAATCCCGCTATTTTGTGTAATTGAGCGGAGAAATTTTGATTACAATTTTCTGACCCGTGTAACGCTCAACACTTGAACTATCGATTTTTACGTCGATATCTCACCAATTTCACGAAGACTCTAAAATATTTACGAATATTCTGTTTTTTTTTTTTTTTTTTTTTTTTTACTGTAAACCTTCCATTTAAAACGTATATATATATATATATATATATATATATATATATATATATATATATATATATATATATATATATATATATATATATATATATATATATATATATATATTTTTTTTTTTGTGAATATATGTCTTCTGAACTCATGATTTTTTTTTTTTTTTTCTATTTACTAGGTAGGGAAAATATGGACGAATAAAGATAGGGGGACTTGTTTTGTAAAGCCGATGTATCATATTTTTTTGTTTTTGGTGAATTTTTAAGTAAAGGAAGGGGCTCAAAATGTTTATTCATTTTGAGCATCGGCATTCATTTTGCACATACCTACTATTTGCCGCACGACAATGCCTCTCGTTTTCTCACATTTAATTTTAAAACTTAAAAACCCTTTTCACTGAAAAATCTATATGATTAGAAAACTCTGTGGACCGTCCGGGCGTCCTTCCTTGCTTGCTTGAATTTTATCTTCGACGATCAGGCGATTTCATCGTTAAAAAAAAAAGAAAAGCGATGGGAGGTTACTTTACTTATTTATTTATTTTTTTATTCATGCATGTTTTTTTTTAGTCACCACTTATCAAGGCCTGGAGGCCACTCGGGGATAAGGGTTATTGCGTGTACAGTAGTCATGGGATAATATCGTAGTAATCGTTAGTAATGGAGATTTTATGAATTGGATTACTTAAGGGAACGGTTTATCAGGAATTTGTTTACGTTGGACTTGAAGACAACCAAATTGTAGTCAAATGGAAAACAGACAAACGGAAGAGAGTTCCACAGGCGAGCAGTTCTAAGAAAGAAGCTTTGTTCATGGAATCTACGTTTTGATTTTGGCACAGATAAAGAGTGGGAAAAATTATTGACAGTGGTTTCAGCTGGACGGATGTTTTTAGTCGCGTGCAAGCGACTCTATAAGTCACTCTGTCGGTCGGCCGGTCGGCCGGTTGGTCGGTCTGTCCGTAACACTATTGTGCATGGCCTTTTTGGTTAAGATCAAAGGTTTGTTATGTTAATAGATGCTCTTCTTAGCTTTTAAAGCTTTTCTTGGCCTTTTAACCAAGATCAAAGTGTAAGCATCTATTCTTACTACATGCTGTACTTACTGTGATATAAAGTGGGGGATCACTTTTCTGTATTAATTTAATGTAAAATTATCACCCTCTTTACAATCAGTCAGTCTCAAAGCCATTCAAGTCATTCTCCAAATCATTCAAGTTGTTTTTTAAGCATTCAAGTCATTCTTAAGGTCATTCAATTCATCCTTAAGTTCATTAAAGTCATTCTAAGTCATTTACTTTTTATTTATTTAAGTCATTTCAGCCTACTTTTCGGTCATTTTAGTTTATCCTTAAGAATTTCATGTCAATCCTACATTCACGCATTCATTCATTACACGAGAGCACGCGACTAATGGCTATCAGCTTTGTTCGTGAAAGATTGGCGAAGGGGGACCAGAGAATGGAGCTCAAACGAGCACTTGCCATGGAAATAACGGGAAAACAAAGATAGGCTCGCAACGTCTCTTCTGTGGGAGAGAGGTTGTATATATGTATGTATTATATACGGCATAATCACGTTGACACACCGATTCTCGTCAGATCACTGAAGTTAAGCAACGTTGAGCCTAGCTAGTACTAGATGGGTGACCATTTGGGAATTCTGAGCGCTATATGTGCTTTCTGCTTATTACGGCATTGTTTCCAATCGTCCTGAACCTCCACTTACCACTGGTATTCAACAATGTCAATTCAGAAGAGGTGATGTTGGAGATTGTGCAACTCTTGCCACAAAAATTTCACACGCATTACGTTGTCGTATCATAAAGGATTGTTACGTTGTCATATCATAAAGGATTGAGTGTTTGACTATCTTATCAGAGTTAATGTCGTTGTATGTGTGATATGCATTTTCAACATACCTTCTGCCATTTTGTGAGTCCATCTGGAACATCTCGTCTGGGAGGGAGACTGATACCTGTTTTTGGGGACAAAGATTTATTTCACTTCAAGACAAGAAATTAGTTATATAGTTTTTTATTCACCTTCCAGATCGATCGCAGAAGAATGGAAAGTGAATTTGGCCTGTGTGGTTTCTTCTTCTAAGTCTTATTTCTACCACGTCAGCGTTCACCCCCCTCCCAGCGAAAGGGAGGAGACAACGGCGAAGCCGTCCGCTCTCTTCCAATTCCCAACCAAATCTCCCCGATTCAGCTAACCTGATCACATGACTCACACGCAATCCGATCAGCTGATCTTGACTTCCGGTCAACATGTCTACACTATAACTCCCCCTCCTCACCCTCTCTCTCTCTCTCTCTCTCTCTTGATCCATCCCCACCTTACCGTGAGTATCCACAGTCTGTCAAGACTGAAGGAAGCCTTTTTTATGTGTGTGTGTGTGTATATATATATATATATATATATATATATATATATATATATATATATATATATGTATATATATATATATATATATATGTATATATATATATATGTATGTATATATATATGTATGTATGTATATATATATGTATGTATATATATATATATGTATGTATATATATATATATGTATGTAGAAAACTTCAAGATATGGTAGAATTGAATTTATAATATTTTATTCAAAACAAGGAAAACGAAAAACACGCAGAAACATGACGATGTGATGTGACCGCCGCATACATAAAAGAAAAGGAACAATGTTACGCTCCCTCGCGTATGAATACAGTAAACAGGCTGGAACGTTCGAGAAAGCCTATATATAAAGATTTACCCGCCAAAATCAAACCAGTTATTCTTCTTCAATTTCAACACGTGTTGGAAGGAACTCTGTCTGCGGGAGACGTAAAAACACTCCATGACGATTTTACGCGCGACGCAGATGAACTTCAATACACGGTGTGGAAATTTACCACCTATCGCGAGGACTCAGACCTCGTTTTGAATATTTTTATTTCAAACTACTGTGCTTACCACACACACACACACACACACACACACACACACACACACACACACACACACGCGCGCGCGCGCATATTATGTTATATGATCTATTGACAGTTTCTCTAAAAAATAGCCACATGAACTCGTGCGGCACTCTTATCATAAAAAAAAAATCAGTAATTTTAAGCTTCGTGTCATACTCACAAAACCCTCGCGTCAGTAATCCTTCATTATGAACATTCAACACAAGAAAACACTTAGGTTGGAACAATTTAATTAATATTCCTAACACGTAAATGTTGTTTATTTTATATTGATACAGTGATTTCTTTGTCGAGTGCCGTTTTTTTTCCGGAATTTATTTGTTTTATTTTTTATTTTTTTTATTTCGGTGGCTCTTTCTATGAATTGACGCGCCAGTTAAATTTATCTTTAAGGGTCCCGCTAATATACTCTACAAATTGGCGACTTCCGACCATAGATTGTTACGTTGTTACTAGGAATTACTTAACACTCAAGATCGGGACTACATTGATTCTTCGCCGATTTGATCTACTGCCGCCATCTTTGTTCAACATAATGTCTGAACACTTAACAGCTACCCTGCAAAAAATTACATCCCCACAAATGGAAGCTTTGCTCGCATTTCTCGAACGGTCAGATTTTTTTTTTTTTTGTTCTCAATGTTCCATTTTTACCTAGTTATTCATTTTTTGCCATTTTTATCGATGCCATTTTTTCCGGTACTATTTTTACCGGTGCCATTTTTACCAAGCACAATACAGAAACACGTGTAAAATATTATAGTATACGCAAATTTTGTAAAATATTACAGTATACGCATAAAGAAATTATGAATGACTGTGGTGAACAGGTTATGGTTTTTGCACGAGATCATTCAAAAGGAATAATTATTGGAGAGAAGAAAGAAAAGAAAACTAAGAAAAAAATTCTAAAAATTAAAAAAAAAAAAAAAAACATTAAAAAAAAAGACTAATAGATTTAGGGGTTTACTATTAGACCTTTTTCCCCACCCTGCCATTCAGCGATTCCAATTATTTGAAAAATTGGCGAATAAAAAATAAAATAAAATAAATGAAATAAAATAGAAAAAAAATGCATTCTATTTATTTATTTATTTGATTTATGTTAAAATATCGCGACATTTTCTAAAGTCTGTAGTCTGTCTTGTATTTAAATTGCGGAGCAATCAATCGTGAAATCGTGAAATTACATGCTTTATGTAAAATGAAAATATTTAACTAGTTACGACATGACAATTGAATAGATAACATTAGCTGAAATTGATATAAAAAATTAAATAGATAATAATATTAATATTAAGATAATAATAATAGTTTTTTTTTTAAATTAAAATTCACTTTTGCTGCGTTTCATTTTTGTGCTTACTCTGAATTCTTGGCCTTTTGGTCAAGATCAAAGTGTAGTATCTGTTCTTCAGATGCTGCACTTCCATTTCTTGTTCTCTTTCGGTGGAGGATCAGTCCTTCACGACTAAGACAATTTTTTTATTTTTGTACCTTTTCTCCACGTTAAAAAACGACCCTGGTGTCTAACTCTGTCCCGTGGAGAGGCATAGTAAATAGGTACTCTGAAGAAGCTTTTTTTTTTTTGTTTAAATTAGATTGAATTCTAAATTCTCGTCTGAGCTCCAATCTATGATCTTTGCCAAACTTTCACAAAAAAAAGAAAAACAAAAAAAAACAAAAACATTCGTCTTCTACAACCACTGCCAACAGCTTCCCCCAACCTCTATCTGTACCCAAAATCTAAACGATCGGTATAAAAATTATAACATAAATACCTGAATTTCAAATAATTCCATCTTTTATCTCCATATATAGATTTTATTTTTGTGTAACGAAATTAAAAACTCCAATTTTCAATGGTACTTTGGAAGAAACTACGGTAGCCTTTACATGAATAAATAAGTCCTGTAAATTTCCATGTATTTTTAACGTTTGTTTTGACAATTAAGTGAAGAATCAACTTTATAAGGATTTAATTCTTTTTTAATAAGCGATGCATATTTGTTGCCTACATAACCCCCGAAGTTAAGTTATGATGAGTCTGGTCAGTATCAGATGGGTGACCATTTTGGGAATGCTAGGCGCCGTATGTGTTGGAGACAACTCCTGCATCTAGTATCACACTGAGTCGTTTTTACCCTGTCTTGCCATCTGGACGAAAGAGTGTGGTAGATGTAAGCCCCCCCCCCTCTCACCACCACCACACACACTTTAAACTAAAAGTCAAGCGCAAGTCACAGCAAAAAAGGAAAAGTGGGAGATAACAACTGTTTGTAGGCCTTTATGGTCTACCATAGGTGAGGAAATATCCCGTAACGACAAATTGCCAAAAAAAAATTATCGTAATTTTAGCAAAATGCGCAAGTATTTATCGATTTTTTTTCTTTTTTGGTATCGATTCTTCAAAGCATTTCCTATTTAATGGCATATTAGTAATATTTGGTTCACTAATAGAAAATTATTAATTTATTTTTCAAAGTAGTGTTTTTCGTAACAATAATGAAATATATATATATATATATATATATATATATATATATATATATAATTATTAACATATTCAACGAATTTCACATTTTACACAATGGATAAAAATTAAACACATTCAAAATTTAGATTTTCAACCTTAAAATCTGATACGTGCGCAGTTGTTGTTTTTTTTTTTTTACACAGTGATCACCACTTATCAAGGCCCGGAAGCCACTCAGGGATAAGGGTTATTGCAAGTACATTACGTTAGTGTGGAGATTTGATGAAGTGTTTACTTAAGGGGGCGGTTGATTAGGAATTTGTTAACATTGGACTTGAAGACATCCAAGTTGTAGTCTGGTGGGAAGCAGGCAGACGGAACAGAGTTCCACAGGCGTGCAGTTCTAAAAAAGAAGCTTTGTTCATGGAATCCGCGTTTTGATTTAAGCACAGATATAGAGTGGGGGAAATTTTTCACAGTGGATTCAGGATTTTTTTTTTCGTTTATCTACAATCTTCATCCTTCCCACAATAAATATATTTTATTCAGTTTCGGCTGATTATTTTAAGCATATTTGTAACTGCAAATAAAGAAGGGCGTTTTGTAGGCATATAATATATATATATATATATATATATATATATATATATATATATATATATATAAATCCCCGAAACAGTGTTTCATGGTAAACAACTGATGATCCTTTGAAAAAAAAAAAAAAAAATTGGTATTATAGTAAATTCGAGAGAGTTGATGCAGTGATTTATGGTGATTAAATGACTTACTGACTAGATGGTTTTTTAACGAATGATAAAAAGTAATTTTTTGTATAGTTTTAAAGGTTAAAAACTTCAAAGACTATATATATATATATATATATATATATATATAGATTATGAAATATATATCGATTATGAAAAGAAAGTACACCGTTATAAAGTTCATTCTTCACTTAATAATCGGTGAAAATTTCGTATTGATTGGATAATTATCTGATTTTTGGTAGATTTGTAAAGGGAAACTCCACCAAAAATACTTAATCCTTCCTTTCATTTTGGTTGTGCCTTTCATTATCGAAAAACAAAGAAAAAATTTGAAATGAAAGCCGGTTGTCTGCCCTTGATTCCTTCATGGACGCTGCCCCCCCCCAACGTATTGACACGAAATAAAATTTTATTTTCTTCAATAAAACAAAAAACAAAACAAAACAAAACAAAAAACCCTACTTGATCAAATTATATGATTTTGGGAATCTTCGTTCCGTGATTCGTGCGTACATCACGCAGACTCTCCTGTATTTTCTTTACCTTTTATTGCCGCAATAAGTGCCAATCTAAATAAGCACCCAATATTGTAACCTTCAAGTCCTATCTAAACAAGTTCTTGTTGAGCAGCCCCCTTAATCCAAATTCTACCCAATCTACGGCAGTAATGATTACTAAACTACTACTTTACATTCATTAATCCTTATCCTCGAGTAGCCTTCGGGTCTTGGTAAGTCGTGACTCCCTTGTAAATAAATAAATAAATAAATAAATAAACAAGAACCCTCCAATAAAGTTTGATCTGAAAAGATTGGTTTTAGCAGTGGGCGTGCACTTGGTTGTTAGAAGAGCCGAGTTGTTTCTTTTCCTCCCTCGTCAAAACGTCAGTCGACTTTTTTTTTTTTTTGTTTTTCTATTAGCAAGTGGAAGTAATACCATTGTTACCCGACTTGGTTGAGGACATACATACCCCAGGGTAAGTGGATCTCTTTCTCATCTACCGTCGCTAAAAAGTACCTGGAGTGATCCAGGGTAGATTTACGGGTATGGAATTCTATTCTTTTTTTTTTCCTACTTCCATTAAATAAAAATTAAAAACTCTGTTCTTACATCAGAAACGTAAAAGTGAAAACGTGGATTAAAACTAAGCAACAGTTTTTCGTTGTGGTGGCCACAAAGTGGGTGACCAGTTTGCAATGTTTTGTTTATTCTAAATTGATCCCTCTTACATTTTTGCCTGTAAAGTGCTATTTAAAAGTTAGTGTTGTCAAGTGATCCCTCACTTATTTTCTCTTTAAGTCGTTTGGAGATATTTTCGTCTGATTTAAAAATCAGGTGTTTCTTGTTTTACTTATTGGAAGGTCCGTTTTATTATTATTATTATTATCATTATCTACGTTCGTTCGGGCACCTTGCTTGCCCCCCCCCTTTTTACAGGTAAAGTTGATTGCGCACGCGCGTTTTTCTTTTTTAAACACATTTTGTTTTTATGTTAACAAAATTATTATTATTATTATTATTTTTTTTTTTTTTACGATTAAAAATACGGTTTTTATGTATTTTTGGTCCCGCGCTATTTTTAGTTTTTCTAGTTAAATACAAGTTTCACGATATCTTATATATATATATATATATATATATATATATATATTCTTAAATTGTTAGGTGGAAGCACAGAATAGTTACAAAATACCCTCCCCATGTTAAGAATGGCTTTTCAAAATAATAACGCTATTATTTTAGCACGGTACCAGAAATGCACAAGTACCACAATTTTTTGGTGCTAGTGCATTGCATTACTGATCCGCGCTATTTTTTAAATCGTATTTCCAAGTTTAATTAAAGTTTTTTTTTTCTTTATTCAATTGTAAAGTTGAAGTATAGAACAGGTACAAAACACCCTCCCCATGTTAAGAATGGCTTTTTAAATAATAACGTTATTATTTACATCCGGATGCGGATCGGATCACTCTCTGCACCAGTGCCGATTTTTTCCCCCATAAAATTTTAGGGCCATTAAAAAATATTAGTTTTATTTATTTATTTTATTACTTTATACAACCGTTGCTAACTTTATAAAATGTTTGGGCTTTTTCTTTCTTTCACAAGAGACAACAATAAAAAAAATAAAATAAAAAAAAAGGATGAAAAAATAAACATACATCAAATGTTACCAAAGTCAAGATAAGTTACTCTTCTATCGACCTGTATATCTGTCTGTCTGTGTTTTAACTTATTTTAAAGCGTTTATTTACTGCGAAACAAAAGTAGTGTCAAATCTGAGTTCAAACGAAAATATGCCAGTCTTGTTACAGTCACTCTGTACTTTTCTCCGATTTAAACCCAAGGGTCTGTGTCATGTACGTTATCTAATAAAAACCAAGACTGATAACACATTTAATTTTCGATTTTTGAACGATTATCGAGAGTCGACATAATTGTAACGAGACCGCCGTTTTTTTTTGTTTTTTTTTTTAAATTCTTACTCGACAATATTTTTGTTTTGAAGCCAATTAAATGCTTCGTCGCGTAAAAACAAAACAAAAAAACTTATCCAGGTAGGTAGAATAACTTATGCACTTATGGTACCGTGCCGAAATAACATTATTTTGAAAGCCCTTCTTAACATGAGGAAGGGAGGGTGTTTTGTAACTATTCTGTACTCCCACCTAACAATTTAATAAAATAAAAGATATCGTGAAATTTGAATTTAACTTGAAAATACAATTTTAAAAAGTAGCACGGTAACATTAGTGCATAAAGCACCATCTTGCCTTTGTTAGTAACATTTAGTTAGCGGCTTTATGGTCAAGATCACAGTGTAGTATCTGTTCTGATACTGCACGTGTGCACGTGACGTACATTATCAGAACAGATACTACACTGTGAGTGCAACTGCAGCAGCAGCAGTCAGCACGTCACCTTTTGTAGTGGGGGAGGGGAGGGGTCCTTCCTTCATGACTTGGGTATTTTTTTTTTAATTTTTTTTTTAATTCCTATCCAGAGTGCTCCTTCTCCTATAGATAGATTTTCCCCACATTAAAAACCGACCTTGTGTCTAACTCTGCCCTCGTGAAGAGGCAAGTAAATAAGAACATTTGTTATATATTGATTTTTTTACCCCCCCTTTTTTTTGTTGTTGGTTATTGTGAAAATGCCATGTTTCAGTGGTAGCCATTTTAAAGCTAAAATCTTCAATATAACCGAAAATTTTAATTTGGGTTCACAAATGTGAAGTTATATCTCGCTAACTGAGAAAGTTTTTTTTTTTTTTTTTAAAGTTTTCTAAACATTTTTTGTACTCATGCAGAGAGTGATCCGTGCTGAAATAATAACGTTATTTAAAAAGCCATTCTTAATATGCGGAGGGGAGGGTGTTTTGTATCTATTCTGTACTTTAACCTTACAATGGAATAAAAAAAACATGTAAAACTTTAATTAAACGTGGAAATACGATTTAAAAAATAGCGCAGAGATCAGTAAGTGATTACTGCATTAGCACCCATTTTTTTTTTCAAACTTAATACTGTTTTTTTTTTTTTTTTTTATTAAATCATTAATCTAAATTTAGTAATTATCCCCCCCATTACAATTTTTCTCAAACTTCAAGTTTTAACCTACCTTGCATACTTTTCTACGAAGTTTTATTTTTACCTGTGAACTTTTTTTTTTAACAAATATAGTTCTTGTTCAATGTACTTCATTTTTTTTTTTTTTTTTTAAATCTTTTCATAAATTTATTTAAATGTTTTCTCATGCATAATTACCGTTAAAAAGATTAAACATTTTTTTAACAAAAGTAAAGGAATTATTGAGGAGGGGGGGGGGGGTCTCCGTGTAGTAAAGTGCGCTAGTATGGCCGCACCTGCGCTGAAAAACAAATCACTCTCTGCCCTACAAAACGGCTCTATATAATTAGAGTGCCTGTTGCCTTACGAATTCTTTTAAAATCTAGAAAGAAAAAAAAAGAAGAAAAAAAAAAAAGCCTTATTAAATTTACAGTAAAACGGTAATGTCTTTCTTTCCCCAATCAAATTTGTCAATTGTAATTATTTTTTGTTTGACAATGTCGGGTTAAATTAAAAAAAAAAAAAAAAAAAAAAGAACGCGTACCTGTTGTCTTTTCTTGCCCATGTACTTGCAAGAATATATTTTATTTGTGACATGACATTTTTTTGTTCACTTCCTTTGTTTTTTACGTTTACTAAATAAATCAAACGTATTTTAGATTTTTATAAAAACTGTTTTACTTTTTGTTACTTTTAATTTCGAATAATATCTGAACAAAGTTATTCGCGCACTTCAAGTTTTGAATATCGTTACTAACGCCGTTTCTAGAATCGCCTTCGTCTCCAAACCGGTTTATCCTACGTGTTTTGGGGCCGTTAAAGATTGGATATTTTATTTAAAATCTATCGCAGATTAGTAGTGGGCACTTGTGCATTTGTTACCGCGCTGAAATAACGTTATTTAGAAAGCCATTCTTAACATGGAGAGAGTGTTTTGTAACTATTCTGTACTTTCACCTAACAATTTAATAAACAAAAATATCGTAAAAATTTAATTTAATTTGAAAATACTATTTAAAAATGGGGCTGTAACAACGTAGATACACTGAAAGCACCTTAATAGTTTGTAAGATATTTGAATTTACCCCCCCCCTTCCCCCACCATCAAAAAAAAAAAAAAAAAAAAAAAATCACTCGATTGGAGATGGGAGGGAGTCTATAAAATTACCTTTAATAATCGCCATTTTGAATTATTCATATTATATTCACAACGTTTCGGCCGATGTAACCTCTGATCTTCAGTTGCATCTTTTTAAACTTGTGAAACCTTCTCTGCTAACTTTGAAATGTGGATATATAAATGGAGTGACTGATGGATGGACTTGTTGCAACGTGCCCCCCCCCCCGCCATAAAATTATCGTTGATAACGTAACTTTCATATTAGTAAGAACATTTTTTTTTAAGTTTATTTAATGATTTTACATGAGGGATCACTTTTCAATTATAACGTTCTATTAAATTGATACCCCACTTTGCGGCCAAGTACAACTGAACAACTCTCCTTACGTGTCAAATGTTCGTGGTGGTGTTAAAATTTTTAAGGAAAAACGAAAAAAAAAAAAAAAAAAAAAAAAAAAAAAAAAAAAATTGTAATAATTCAAACTGAAATAATTTATTAAATAAAATTTATAAGGAAAAACGACCGCAAAGTGAGGTATCAATTTAATAGAACGTTACAATTTAAAAGTGATCATTAAATGAACTTAATTTTTTTTCCCTGCTAATATGAAAGTTAAATCTGTTATCGACGATAATCCGCAGAAAAAAAAAATAAGAAAAATGTGAAAAGGAATTAATTTTACTGAGGGGGGGGGGTCGTTCAGGTCCACCAATGATGCCTATGCACTTATTGTACCGCGCTATATTTTTTTTAAATTGTATTTCCAAGTTTTACGATAATCTTTTTTTTTTTTTTAAAGTTTTTTTTTTGTTAGGTGAACGTACAAAACGGCCAACCCTCCCCATGTTAAGACTAGCTTTCTAAACGTTATTTCAGTACGGTACAATAATTGCATAAGTAATGATAAAATTACGTAAAACTTGCGGAGAATGCTGTTTTGCGGTTGTTGTAAAAATGGCAGGGAAATTTAAATTTCGTTGTTTTAATCTTTATTATTATTATTGTGCCCCCCCCCACAACAGAGCATTCTCCGCAAGTTTTACCTTTAGTATTTTGAGAATAGTAGCTCGAATAATGTAATTATCTTGAATTCCGAAACTCGATGTCAACTATTTTGTTTAAAATTGAGAACTTCGTGTTTTTTTTGTTTTTGTTTTTTATATATATGATTTACGAGTTAAATTTAAGTTTTTACGACACTTATAGTTTATCGCCGAAAATAGACGCCATTTTTTTTAGCACCTGTTGTTAAAATCAGAGGGAGAAATCAGTATTTTAAACTATGACTGAAGTAGGAAATAAAAAAAAAATGACAAAATTGTTTTAAAATATTTTCTTACGCAGACCTTTCAATAAATGCAATTATATTTTTGATACAATTTTATACAATATTTTGGTTTTCAAATGGCGCTTTTCGCCCAGTTTAAATAATTATGAATGTCATTTTCATTTTTTGCTTTTAATTTTTTATTTTCTGTTTTTAATAATAAAAAAAATATATACACGATTCAAGAAAAGCTTTCCCGTTTTCATTAATTAAATCGAAACATTTACAATTAAACAATTACGGATATATATATTCTCTTTCACTTTATTTATTTACTTTTTTTTTTTTTGGCTTTTTCCGGAAGTAATTGATATCTAGTTTTTTTTTGTTTGTTTATATATATATATATATTTGTTATTTCCTATTTAGGTTATAGTTTAAAATACTGATTTCTCCCTCTGATTCTAATCGACAGGTGCTCGAAATAAAATGGCGTCTCCATTTTCGGCGATAAACTGTAGAAGTACCGTTTTTACGATATATTTTGTTTATCAAATTGTTAGGTGAATGTACGAAATAGTTAAAAAGCCCCCCCCCCCCATTTTAAAAATGGGCGTTATTCAAATGTAGGACCGTAGGCTCAACGAAAGAGAGTTAAATGGCTAAAGGAAAGGCTAAAGTGAAAGAAACACATATTGGCAACAATGAACACCTTCCTTCTACTCCATGATAGTTTCTGGTTCAAAAGCAAGAGTACTCGGGGTTCATTCCCTCGGAACAGGGTTATTTATTTTTGTACACAGGAGTCACCACTCGTCAAGGCCCGGGTGCCACTCGATAAGGGTTAACGGGTATACATTAATCAATGTGATTATAGCGTAGTAAACATAAGTAGCGGGAATTTTGTAAATTGGATTACTTAGGGATGGTTCATCAAGAACTTGTTTACATTGGACTTGAAGACAATCAGATTGTAGTCATTTGGAAAGCAGGCAATCGGAAGAGAGTTCCACGGGCGTGCAGGTCTAAGAAAAAAGCTTTGGTCATTGAATCTGCATTTAGGTTTAGGCACAGATAAAGAGTGTGGGAAATTATTGATAGTGGTTTTAGCTAGACGAGTGTTTCTCGTGAAAGTTTGGCGAGGGGTGGGAGGGACATAGATTGGAGCTCAGCTGAGCATTTGCCATGTTGAAAAGCTGTTAGTTCTTCAGAGCTCTGGGAATAGTAGTTCATCATCACCGGTGATCTATCAGTCACTCCCTCGTCCCGACATGTCATATCAGGTTACGGATCATGTGTCGGTGTGGACTCACTTTGAGCAGTGGCGTCAGTGATCGGTGGGTCAGGATGGGGAGCATGAACAGGAACGGGAGCACGAACTGTTACCGGATCAGCAGCTGGCGGAATGATTGGTTATCGAAATCCAATGAGTATTGCCTGCACAGATTCGGCGAATCTGAGATTCGCATCTTGTTCATGGCGCCATATTCAACGAGAATCGCTCGATTGGAGGTAAGTGGTTCTGTAAAATTGCACGACAAAAGGGAGTTTGATGGCTAAATGCCAGTCAGCTGATGAAATGAAAGAAACGTGCATTGGCAATAATTAAGGAACTGTGGTGTATGAACAATTTCAGGTGTCTAAATAACGCTATTATTTCAGCACGGTCCGTATTTTGCATATAGTGCTAATGCACTTCTTGATATGTGCTATTTTTTCTTTCTTTAAAGTATTTAAGTTTAATTAAAGTTTTGATATTTGTTTTTTTTTGTATTAAGAATTTAGAATAGGTACAAAACACCCTCCCCATACAAAGAATACTAATTTCATAGTATTTATCACCTTCTCTAATTACGTGGGTTTGTTTTTAATGTTTTACAACCTATAAAGGTACGAAAAAGTGGCCAAAAATTAAAAAAAAAAAAACTGATCAAAGACGAGATAAGTTACTCTTCTACATATCCGGAAAGGTTTTAGTGATTTTTGTTAATTTTAAAACGTTTATTCGGTGTCGAACATTAGGCGAGAGCAAGAAAATGGCCGCGAATTCATACCTAAATTATTTAGGCTAAACATTTGAAGTCTTCATAATAACTAAAAAATAAAACATGTCACGGTAAGATTTATTGGGTGGGTTTCTAACAGTATATTCAATTTTTTTTATTTTTAAGTCATTATCAAAACTTTAAATATTTAGGTGTCAATTCGCGGCCATTTTTCTTGGTCTCGCCTAACGATCGACACCGTTTTTCGAAAGTGAGTAAAACCACTAAAAACTTTTCTAAGTAGGTAGAAGAGTAATTTATCTTGCCTTTGGTAACATTTGTTATACATTTGAGTTTTTGACCATTTTTTTCGATACCAATGTGGATAGTAAAACAAACCCTCTTTTGTTTATTAAATTGTTAGATGAAAGTATAGAATAAATAACATTATTTCAGCACGTGCCGTATTCTGCATAGGAACCCAAATATGTGGCAATTCTTTATTCAAGTGGTGTCTGCTTGGTACAGGCATTGACGGCTATGGCTCTCCATTCATCTCTCTCCCTCGAAGAACTCATGAATTTATTGTTGCTCATCATTTTTAGTGCTGTCCAGGTGTTCAAACTGTCAACATATGTTTTTCACTGTCATCCTCTGCTTCTTCTACCCACGACCTTTCCTGTTATTCTTTGCTGCTTGTCAGAGAGTAATTTTGATGACGATCAGGTGTACACTGGTAATCCTTACCGAGCGAGGTGTTCTGATTCAGAACCCTATTAACGCTGATTCTCGAATAAAGAGTTTGATGTATTGCCATAACTTTTTTTTTTTTTTTTTGCAGTTGTACAGACAGTAGGTTGCAGTTTCTTTCTGTCCGAGCAGTGGCCATACTGTGCGACTGTCGTGACCATTGTACCCAGAGGTATCTTCTGCTCTGCAGTCTGCACTACGGGATACGAAACCATGAACATAATTATTTCTGTTTACTTCCGTATTATATCGGTCACATGCTTTCCATGATCTCACGTGACCCTGATCGGGGGTGGGGTCTAAGTAGGCTTTCGACCATGCACAAGGGTCTCTCACAGACGAGCGGATCGTCTTTTTCCTTTGGGTGCTGTTCCACTATCCAAAGTCATAGTTGCATCAATTTCATAGGATTTATTCACGTTCTCTCCAGGATGCAAGACACAAGGCCAGGTGTGTGATTAATGAAAAAAATGTTTTTGTGAAACGAACTGGATTTGAACCTGGCACACTCAGGTTTTCAGGCCGTGTCATTGACCACTTAGTAATTTTAAAGATTATTGGAATTTCAGCTAACAATTGCAATTAAACGAATAAGTTTGAATACATTTTATAGTTTAGTAAAGTAAGACGACTGCGATTTTTAATTGCGTGGTGTCTTTTCGACACGATTTAATCGTTTGTTTTGTATATTTCTAATTTAGCCATGAAAATTATTTAGAATCGGCTTTCAGCCTTACTTCCAAACAACTGCTTTTATAAATATATATAGTTCTTACAGAGTTTGAATCAAACTAAATTGACTTTTGTCGAACTAAATCTAAAACTTGTTAGAGTAAAAACAAAAAAAAAAAAAAAAAACTTCGGCATAAATCCATGGGCTTCTGCAAACGAAAAATATTGAATTTTAAGTGAAACGAATAGTATCTACGTAATTGTCGTGTCACAAATAATAACATATCCAAAAATTACGTAAAGCCATAAGGTAGGAAAATATTAATGAAAAACTGTTTTCGATAAAGTTTATATGGGGGATTTTTGTCCGACATTTTGAATTACGTTCGTCACGTGACGTAAGCAACAAAACTTAATTATCTCCCCTGTCATTTATTTATTTTTTTTTTTTTCTTAAAAAGCATAAAATAGTAATTTCGCTTCCGTTCACCAATCTTTTATTATTTTTTTTCAACTTTATCGTTTTTCTTAAGTTTTTGACATGTTACTATTTGAAACCTGGCAATTGCGTGGAAGCCATTTGTTCCACTTGAAATTCAATTTTTGGGGTGATAATGCATTTTTGATACCGCGTTATTTTTAAATAGTTTTTTTCATGTTAAATTCAAGTTTCACGATATCGTGTATCATCAAATTGTTAGGTGGAAGCACAGAATAGTTACAAAACACCATCCCCTCCCTATATTATTGTTAAGAATAGCTTTCCAAATAACGTTATTTCAGCATGGTACCGAAAATTGAAAGTACCATTTTTTTTTTTTTCGTTTGTATAATTTAAAAGCGCTCAAATTCGGTTATAAGCACGACCACTCGGTGGCCGTGTAGGTGTGTCAAAAATTTCGTGAAAAATAGTGAATAATTCCACCCTGTCTTTCCAAGCTTATAACTCCTCGAAAAATGTAATTCAAGCCCTAATTTTTTTTTTTTCAATTAAAGGAGCAAGGACCAAGGTTTCATTAAAACAACAACAACAAAAAAAACAAACAACGTGGTTTTGTTTTAAAAAGGTTTTAAACTTCGAACTTTATATGGAAATTTCTAAAAAAAACACTACTTTTTTTGTTTTAAATTTGAATATATTATTTATTTGCCTTTTCTCTTCAATTTGTGATATATAACACTTTGGTGAGTAAATTAATTATTTACTTTTTAATAGACATTTTAAAATGGGAGGCGTGAATTATTCGACCCCTGTCTTTCTAAGCTTATAACTACTCGAAAAATGTAATTCAAGCCCTTTTTTTTTTTTTTTTTTTTTTTTTTTAATTAAAGGAGCAAGGACCAAGCTTTCATTAAAAAAACAAACAACGTGGTTTAAAAAAAAAAGGTTTTAAACTTCGAACTTTACAGGTAAATTTCTAAAAAAACACTACTTTTTTTGTTGTTTTAAATTTGAATATATTATTTATTGACCTTTTCTCTTCAATTTGTGATATATAACACTTTGGTGAGTAAATTAATTATTTACTTTTTAATAGACACTTGAAAATGGGGGGGGGGGCGTGAATTTAAAAAAAGTTTGTCTAAAATATTATATTCGGTTTATTGGAAAGAGCATAAAATTTCACATCGACCCTGAAAATATCGTAAAAATTGAATCAATAGAAAAATTTTGAAGATTTTTAAAGTTTAAAAATTGAAAAATATTGAGTTCGTGAAATTCATTACTGTTTTTTTTTTTTTAAATAAAAAAAATATTTCTATTACTTTTAAAACAACTTTAATAGTTTATTTTGGAAGTATAATCCATAAAGAAAATAAACAACCCACTTTTAAATGAGAAATTACGAGTTTTATATTTTATTCGCAGTTTCGTGTTAGGGGTGTCAAAAATTCCTACAAAAATTCTGGCCGTGGTTATAGCGTCTTCCTTAATTTTCTGCGTGTCGGCACCGGTGAAGAAACAAAACAGTACCGTCGCGTTTTTTTTTTTTTTTTTTTTTTTTTTTCATTATTATAATAAATTGTTTACCTTTATTGTTTGGGTCAATTTTGACGTCATGCCCCCCAACCTCCCCATGTTATGAAAACGGCTTTCGAGGTTGAGGCGTGTTTATTCCGAAAGCCGTTCTTACCATGGGGAGGTTGGGGATGAGGCACGTCGTAAAAATTGACCATTGTTTGTAATTTGTTGATATGTTCATTACTGCGACATGGCAATTAAGGAGATATTGGGTTTACTTGAAATTTAATGTTTCGATTTCCGAATTTTGCTCTAAGAACAAAGTACCAAAGAAAATATTAAATTAAAAGTACCCGTCCCGGAACGGGTATTTTTCTAGTGTGTGAAACATTTTTTTATTTTTTTTTATGAAAACACTTGTTCAAAAATGCATCGAAATGAACCTCCGTCTCTCTCTCTCTCTCTCTCTCTCTCTCTCTCTCTCTCTCTCTCTCTCTTCTCTCTCTCTCTCTCTCTCTCTCTCTCTCTCTCTCTCTCTCTTTCTCTCTCTCTCTCTCTTTCTCTCTCTCTCTCTCTTTCTCTCTCTCTCTCTCTCTCTCACACACACACACTTCCACTTCAAGTGCGTGTCTCTGTTTTTCAATTGGGGACAAGTACGCAAATTCTATCCTAATTCCATACGGAAGTAGATATTTTGGGATCTATCTAAAAATAGATATGTCTCTACCCCCCCCCTTTTTTTTTAAAATGTTTTCTATTTTTTGTTTCCTTGTGCTAATTTTTAGAGTGTCTATTTTAAGTGTACCCTCACAAGGGCACACGCATTTAACGCTATAGATATTTTATATTAGACACGCCCTGCCCTGATCCTTTCACGAGAAGGAAGGGACAGAAGGACCAAAGCAGTAATCGTCTCCTTCTCCCCATCAGACATTCGTTGTGGGAGTGCCGAGGGATCTCGTATTTTATTTTCATTCTATTTATTTACTACTGTATTTTATTTACTTCCGTAAAAATTCAATGCGTATGCGCAAAAACAAACACGGCCACCAGTGAAAACAATAGGGAATTGGATAATAAAGGGCATAATATCATGAAAACTACTTGTCAGCGACAATTTTAAATGTGATATTCGTTCAAAACGGAGACGAATATCCTTGAATAAATAAGGTCAATGTGCTCTAGAGTGCCAAAGACTTACTTTTAAAAAGTTGATTTTTATTTATTTATTTATTTTACAAATGAAGTTAGGCACAAGGCCAGGCCAGGCCCTGTTTTGAAGGCTGACGTAAAACGTTGTGGCCAGAACAGAATGCGAGAAAAATTCCATATCGGCATTTAAAAATGGCTTCTAATGTTGTTTTTCTTGTGTGTTAAATCATTCCAATTTAAAATCCAATCAGTATTACGCATGTAAACATGAAAAAAAGGAAGAAAAACAAACTTGAAATGTGTCAACATTATCTGAATAATCGAAACAAGATGGCGACTGAATTCGACCAGTACCACTCCACTGGAGTGTTACTGGAGTGGCACTCAGTAACACCCGAATCTGGAATAAATCTTTACTCCACTTATAAGGAATAAAGATAATTGTTCCTATTTATTTTGCCGCCTCACGAGGGCAGAGTTAGACACCACAGTCGTTGTTTTTTTTTTCTTCATGTGAAGAAAAGGGACAAAATAAAAATTGTCTCAGTCGTGAAGGATTTCTCCTCCACTGACAGAACAAAAATTAAGGAAATTTTGCTTCGCTAAAAGGAAATAAATAATAAATTTAAAAAAATTATTTTTTTAAATAAATAAATAAATAAATAAAGAGGGGTGGCTCGTACTGAACGACAAGAACCATCAATCGATCACGAATAACGGTTAAAATATAGATTTCGCATCTCCAAAAATTGGCTATTAACCAACGCTTTGCAATTTGTTCTACAAGTACTTTAACGGTGAATGCTCTGACGAATTGCAAGCACTTGTACCCTCCCTCGACGTAAATACCCCCCCCCCCGACAAACCCGACAAGCAGCTAAATCCTACCCCTTCACAGTAGAGATCCCTAGATGTAAGAGAGCCTTCAACCCAGTAGTTTCTTCCACAGAACCACTAGACTTTGGAATTTCCTTCCGGGTCCCTGCTTTCCCAGCTGTACTGACATGCGGAAGTTCAAGTGTAACGTGAACCGACATCTTGCTACCCAACTCCCTACAGAGTACCCATGTAGCTTATGTCCCCGGTAGTAGCCCCCTACATCAAAGTGGCAACGTGCCTTGTTTGGGGTAAAAAAAAAAAAAAAAAAAAAATTCCGTTGAATCCTGTCGAAATTGTCAACCAACTTCATGACAAGTTGGAAAACTGTTATGTCTTCAGTCTGCATGAGATTCTTGGTCAAAAACATGACCTGCAAGACTTGTTGAACGTATTCTAAAAACTCGGCGCCCTTTCTCTTTTCTAGGCCGCTGTGTCTGCACTTTACCGATCGCAAGTACTTATCATCTACTTAGAGATGATTTCGCGGCATCCAAGCGACAAGTTGTATCAAATCGCAACCCCTAGACCACAATCAACGTGAATCTATCTTTACATCCAAGCCTCACAATAGGTGTGAGGTTGCAGTCGGTGCGTCACACCAGAACCCATAATAGTCCGGGAGGGGGGGGGGGGCGCATAAATATCAACGCTCGAAATTGAAATGAACAATTATGCATGAAGTTTTTACTGTTGCTATGAATCTAAAAGGGAACTTAGAGTGCACTGTCACAACCATGAACTCGGCAGAGAACTTGAATGCCTACTGGAGAGAACTTGAATGCCTACTAGACACTATCCTCTCTCTCCAGAAACAACCCAAAGCTAGAGAAATAGAAAGATTTCACCAGCCAGCTGCACCAGGGGACCCCAAAAACGTACGCTCACCCCCCCCCTCCAACCCGTGCCTTTGACCGGGCGAGGGGAGGCAAACTGCAAAGGAATGTTCAATGACTCTCATACAAGCCTTTTTCATCTCACACGTGCATTCTTATACTTATATATATTGAGTCAAGCAAACGGAAACGAATTGCCACTCACAGCTACACACGCACTAACAAGAACAAGGTAAACCAACACACATACATACACAGTGCCACGCTGCCTATTACATACATACATACACCTATTATTTACACTATGAAGAACGTATCAACATGCACATCTTCTAAGCCTTTTGACTACCTGATTCATTGAACATGGATTAGCATAAATGAAAACTTATTGATTGAAAATAACTTATATTTTTATAAAATTTTAGATATAAAAATGTTTTTTGATGAAATTTTTTTTTTATTTCTTTTTAAATTTATTAATTTATGTTTTAGTTTGCACTTGCTAACTGGTGACCCTTCCCACTGTTTACTTATTTCCATTTAACAAATTACTAAGGACTTATACACGACATGAAAAGGAACTGGAATCTTTAGAAGGTATCAATCATACCAGTCATTACAGGAGCAACCGGGTTAATGAAAAAGAATTTCAAAAAACTATCTGGCGAATATACCCGGTGAACCAAGTGCAAGAGAAATAAAAACAATAGCACTTAAAGGGACGGTTAGAATCCTTAAAAGATCTCTCGGTTGGAGTAACTAAACTGATGGGAGAATGTTTGGCATCCGGTAGAATGCCCCATCCCCAGCAAAAACAAAGTGATAAGAACATTAAAATAAAAGTTTAAGGGGGAGAAACTTGAATGCCTACTAGACACTATCCTCGAGTATTTAAGGCCTCTCTGTAAACGGGTTTGTCAGAACATCCTGGTACGGGGATATTTTTCTTCACTAGTAAAATCTGCCCAAAGAATCAAAATGGCATAAAATTTGCGACACAAAGATCTCATCAGTATGGCTAACCAACACTAACTTGTACAACGAATAGAGCACCTTTTCCAAGTGATGTTACCTTAAGCAGCAACACGCTGGATACTCCACCAGACTAGATAAATTCTTGTCCTGGAATCCAATAAAACAAAGAGACCGCAAGAAAAATATAACAAATGTTTAAACGGTCACTTGAAAATTATGTTCTCAACATCTTTACTGATATATGTAAATGGGAGCAATGGAATATTCGAATATCTATGCATCTCAAATCGAGATCAAGTGTTAGCCCCTGGAAAAGGGTCCCTTGATTTCTGAAAACTTTCACTTCAGTAAAATGAAACACACATTAAATACCAAACACGATAGTTAGCTTCGTTGCCTTTTAAGCAAATACGAGTATCGAAATTTTGAAGTTGTTAATCTATATATTAATACGATAGCGCGTGTGTTATTTTCTGTGTCATGCTTACATCCGGGTCGTTTAATTGTTATGTACTTCCATTTCTTGTCATAAAAAATTTTACCAAGAATTCCTCATAAGTTTTGGTTTCGGTTTCGATTATAGCTAATGGCATTCCAATAATCTATTAAAAATAATTTTATCAAGAATTCTTGATAAGTCTTGGTTTCGATTTTAGCTGATGGCACCTTAGTAATCTATTTTTTTTTTTTTAATAAATAATTTTATCAAGAATTCAAGTTTTGGTTTCGATTTCAATTATAGCTTAAGGAACTAAAGTTATATATATATGTGTGTGTGTGTGTGTGTGTGTGTGTGTGTGTTTGTGTTTGGTATTCGGTTTCGATTCAAGCTGATGAATCCAAGTCATCTGGATATAGTTCTTATTTTTTTAATTGCAACTTTATAATATATAAAAATCGATAGAACATTAACTCTATAATAATATATATGAAATGTGCAAGAATTAAAATATCATATTTAAGCGTACTTTACGACCGAGCTACGCCGGGCGTCTTTGTTATCTTAGATAAATACTTTTGCAGTTTTAACAAAATAGTTGCAATAATATCAGAGCGTCTCCATTTACGCTGAACATCTACAAAATGCCGACATTAATATATTTCATATGAATGAGTTCCCTGTGGAATTTCTACAGGTCCCGCTAGTCATTTATGATTTTATAATATTGATAAGTTAAACTATCTTCCAGTCTTTTATTTGATTTTAGAAGATCCAGACTTTTAAAAAAGATTCTTGGTGCTTATTTAAAATTACACTTGATTTAGTTCCTGGATATGACCTTAAACTATATCCGATGGTGAGGCCCCAGCTTGCGGGCTTTGGGGAGTGTGGAGCCACCCTTTAATTGCCATTGCTCCCAGGTCCACTCTGACCCAGACTGGTAGTACCTGTTAGGGTTCCAACTATGGGTTGAATAGAAACCAACTTAAAAAACAAAACAAAAAAATATATACTCTATTAAAAAATTATTCTTCAAAATTACTGGATTCGGCATTTAACCTGTAAAACAAAAACAAGCAACCAACACTTGATTTAAAAAACAAAAAACAAAAAAAAACACTTGATTAATTTAATCTGTACTTTTTTTTTTTTTTTAAAGAAAATCAAATTTTGTGAGGAGTGCAGCGGCCATGTTGATTTAAATTTTGCCACAATTCTAGCGCGACAATTAAATTCGACTAAAAAGATTTTGTATTCAAAATGATTAAAAATCGCTAAAAGTAGTAAAATTTGATTTCCTTGGTTAAAAGAAAAACTATTTGATCAATTTACGTGATTTTTCGAATATGACCTCTTCGTTCCTTGATAAGTATACCATGAAGATTTTTTTTTCTGTATTTTATTTATTTATTTATTTAAATCAAATATAATTCTAAATAAACACCATGTTCTTTATTACTCCAACTTACTGTTAGAAGGTGGGGGGGGTAGAAAAGGTCTTGGTTTGGGAGTTTTGTTTTACGGCATATCAACCCTTTTCGAGTTTTTTAATGCCGAATCCAGTTATTCTGGAAATAGTATTCCTGTTGCATCCAGTTATTTTGTAGAAGTTTTTTTTTTTTTTCTTCAAGCTCTTTGTATCTTCAACCGCTAGTTTGTAGTGTTTGGTTTGGTTGTTTTGTTTTTTTTTTTTTAGTAGATTTTTATCATTTTTGTTTCCTGCTCTGCAGAACATGAATGAGTTTTGCAATGGGAGAGGGAAAAGGGTTACAGTATTAAGGTTTGGTACATTTTAAGTTAGGAAACCAGTTAGAGAGTGGGGGGAGGTAGAAAGGGGTGAAGAAGGAAAAGGGGGAAAAGATGGTTTGTTGTTGTTCTTGTTTTTGGTTTTGCAGAACATAAGTAAGTTTTGCAAAAGGAAGTAGAAAAACAAAAAGCATCAATGTTAGGTGCATTTCATCACAGGAGGCCAATATCTTCAGACAGCCTGATTTAGTAGCACCAGATCAGGCTGTCTTGCACATTTTTTGGTGCTTGTTAAGATAGTCGACAGCTCGATTTTTAAAAATGTAATTATAAGCAAAAATAAAAAAAAACAAACAAAAAAAAAACAGTACTTGTCATGTCGAAAATAGTAATATATCTAAAAATTATGAAAATTCATCTATTCTGCTATTGTGCTTGTAGTAAAAAAAAATAAATAAAATAAGTATATCGCTATGGTCTAGAACAGTATGTCACCTATAAAAGTGGCGAAAAGGGAGATAAGTATTCTCCTGTATTCGCAATTTTCAAGATGTTCACTTCAAGGGAAAATGCCCCCCCCCCCCATTTTCAGTAAAAATTACTTTTAACTATAAATAATTTTCTACTCTGAATTTTCGTAATTTTTAGATATATTACTATTGTCTGCATGACAATTAATTACTGTTTTTGCTTAAAACTACATATTAATAAAATTCGACAGCACCCATTTTTTCTTTTTTTTTTTCCTTTTTTTCTTTTTTCTTTTTTTTCCTTTTCTTTTTTTTCCTTTTTTTCTTTTTTCTTTTTTTTCTTTTTTCTTTTTTTTCTTTTTTCTTTTTTTTCTTTTTTCTTTTTTTTCTTTTTTTTTTTTTCTTTTTTTTTATTTATTTTTTCTTTTTTTTATTTATTTTTTCCTTTTTTTTTCTTTTTCTTTTTTCTTTTTCTTTTTTCTTTTTTTTCCTTTTTCTTCTTTTTTTTTCTTTTTCTTTTTTCTTTTTTTTTCTTTTTCTTTTTTCTTTTTTTTTCTTTTTCTTTTTTCTTTTTTTTTCTTTTTTCTTTTTTTTTCTTTTTCTTTTTTCTTTTTTTTTTCTTTTTTTCTCTTTTTCTCTTTTTTCTTTTTTTGTTTTCTTTTTCCCTCTAAAAGGCCCTGTTTACGTCGGTCGTTCTCTGACCTTTCCTTCTCTCGAGATTTTTCGAGTTGGAACAATGTAGTCATTCTCCGTAATCACTTTAATTACACTAATTAATAATCCATGGTAATCGGAAAATTAAAGTAATTAAGTTAATTGTTGCTTCCACTGAATCACGGGATTTTGACTTTTTTTTTGCTCCAAATCGACAATCCGAGATTAAAAAAGTTATCTTTCTTTTTTTTATTTTTATTTTTATTTATTACATTTTCACCCCAAACAAGGCACATTGCCACTTTGATGTAGGGGACACAGGCTACAGGGGTACTAGGTTGGGAGTTGGGCAGCAAGATGTCGGTTCACGTTACACTTGAACTTCTGCATGTCAATACAATTGAGGAAGCTGGAACTCAGAAGGGAATTCCAAAGTCTAGCGGTTCTGGGGAAGAAACTACTGGATTAGAAGGCTCTCTTACATCTAGGGATCTCAACTGTGAAGGGGTGGGGTTTTGCTGCTTGTCGGGGATATTTACGTAGAGGGGGTACAAGTGCTTGTAGTTCGTCAGAACATTCACCGTTAACAGGCAAAGGAATGCTACATTGCGTCGATGGGACAGAGGCTGAAGCTTGGATCATAGTTCAGGACCTATTAGGTTGGCAACTCTCTTTTGAACCTTGTCTAGGAGTGAGAGACTAGTAGCAGATGTACCGGCCCAAATATGACAACAATACTCCATACATGGGAGAATGGTGGCCTTATAGAGGTACAGGATACTTTCGGGCGTTAGTAGCTTTCTAGCACGGTAGAGAGAACCTACCTTTTTTCGCAGCGGTCCTGGCAATGCTCTCAATGTAATTGTTCCAACTCATGTTTCCTGTGAACGTTAGGCCGAGGAGTTTAAAAGATGTGCTTTCAGATGAAGCCTTTGCCCATTGCTATTGGTGGTAGAGAAGGTTTCTTATTTTATTTATTTATTTATTTATTTTTTTTAATAACTTTTTACTCCTTTTCACTGTAAACAATATGTATTTCTACTTGGTCTTAAGAGCCTACTATTTGGAATCATGTCTAACAGGGGATTGTGGGGAGTTGAGCAGCGAGATATCTGTTTGCATTACATATAAACTTCTGCGTACCGGTACAGTCGGGGAAGCAGGAAACTGGGAAGAGTTCCGAAGCCTAGCAGTCCGAGGAAAGTATAGGAGCAGAAAGCTTTCTGGCATCTAGTGACCTCAACAATGAAGGGTGGGATTTTGCTGCTTGACGGTTTGGTCGGGAGTATATATGCCGACGAGGAAACAAGTGCTGTGAGTTCATCAGAGCACACTCCATTAAAGTACTTGTAAAACAAGGGATGCAACATTGTGGCGATGAGGCAGAGGTTGGAACTTGGTCGATAGTGCGGAACCTATTAGATTGGAGGCTCTTTTTTGTGCCCTGTTTAAGGGGGAGAGACTAGCGATAGAAGCACCAACCCAGATGTTGCAACAATGCTCCATGCATGGGCGAATTGTGACTTTGTAGAGGTAAAAGATGCCCCCCTGGTGTGAATAACTTTCTAGCATGATAGCAAAAGTGCACCTTCTTTGCAGCAGCCTTGGCAATGTCCTCAATGTATTTGTTCCAGCTCATGTTGCCTGTGAATGTCGAGAGTTTGAACGATGAGCTCTTGATCAAGGTGCTATTTGTCTTGGAAATTGGTGGTCGAGAATGTTTTTTTTGTAATTGTTAAAGTTAGTCACACATAGTTGTAACGTATTCACACATAGTCGTAACGTATTCACATATAGTCGTAACATATCAAATCTAAAAGAGTATCTTACTCTATAGGTCCTGCACTGTCTACCAAGCTCCAGCTCCTGTCCCATCGCCACAATATCGCATCTCAGTGCTTGTTTTACAAGTATTTCGACGCCATCCTCTACCTGTATAAGAACGAGGTCCTAAAATGGAATACTGTTGCCACACCTTGGCAGCAGTTGATCAGCGCACCCTATCCTACCTTAACAAAGTTCAAAACTGCCTTCGAAATCTAGTAGGTGATGCCATTTTCTCTTCCTTCCAACCTATTTCCCTACAGAAGAGACGTTGCGAGCCTGTCTCTGCTCTATCATTAATTTCATGGCAAGTGCTCGTCTGAGCTCCAATCTATGGTGCCCCTCTTGCCAAACTTTAACAAAAAACACACTTTTCTAGCTACAACAACTACCATCAGTTTCCTCCACTCTCTATCTGTGCCTAAATTTAAATGCAAATTCCATGAACAAATTTTTTTTTCTTAGAACTGTTCGCTTCTGGAACTCTGTTCAGCTGGCCTACTTTCCAGCTGACTACGATATGGTCATCTTCAAGTCCAATATGAACAAGTTCTTGTTGAGCCGCCCCACCTACGCCCAAATAATCCACTAGGCTGTTGTCGCGGTGACTTTCACACATTCGTAACCCTTTATCCTCGAATGGCCTTCGAGCTTTGATAAGTGATAACTAGGGCTGTGACAACAGTATATCTTTTCATTGGTTTGACTCTTAAGTATATATCCGTTAATATCTTATGTTTTTATATCGACTGATGTGGTTTTCGGTTGATTGACTGTGTCTTACTGTGTCGGATATATACTCGAGTCAAAAAAATGAAAAGAATATGTTGTTGTCACGGCCTAAATGATGACTCCTATGTAAAAAAAAAAAAAAAAAGAGTGCCCCGTTGAACTTGCTATACATACATGTGCCCTTTCAACGTGACTGCGACCTTGATAAATGAGACAAGAAGCAAAATCACACCTCTTCACTGTAGAAGTTCCCATGTATTATCAAACCAACTTTAATAGCTTCTTTCCTTAAACCGCTTGCTTTGGAATTCCTTCCTTGTTTCCCCCGACTGTACCAACATGCAAAAATTCAAATGTAAGGTGAACAAGCATCTTATTGTGAAACTCCCCACTTAGAGGCCAGATTAATTGGGGGAATCTTAATTTATAGTAATTCCTTGTGTCACAGTAGCAGTGTGTCTCGAATGGAACCCTGAATTTAATCCACGGGGTAGCATGCTCTCGTTTTGTCAGCCATGAATTGGTAGAAGTCCTGAGTAATTCTCAATTGTATTTTAGTTTTGTCCACACTGAAGATTGAACCTTCAATCTCAAGAAGTGTAATTGACAACTGAATTACTAAGTACTTTATCTATTACGCCACAGGCCCTTGTGGTTCAAGTCGACAGAAAGATTCCAGAGTTTAACAAGATACACCTGAAGATTCCAGAGTTTAACAAGATACACCTGAAGATTCCAGAGTTTAACAAGATACACCTGAAGATTCCAGAGTTTAACAAGATACACCTGAAGATTCCAGAGTTTAACAAGATACACCTGAAGATTCCAGAGTTTAACAAGATACACCTGAAGATTCCAGAGTTTAACAAGATACACCTGAAGATTCCAGAGTTTAACAAGATACACCTGAAGATTCCAGAGTTTAACAAGATACACCTGAAGATTCCAGAGTTTAACAAGATACACCTGAAGATTCCAGAGTTTAACAAGATACACCTGAAGATTCCAGAGTTTAACAAGATACACCTGAAGATTCCAGAGTTTAACAAGATACACCTGAAGATTCCAGAGTTTAACAAGATACACCTGAAGATTCCAGAGTTTAACAAGATACACCTGAAGATTCCAGAGTTTAACAAGATACACCTGAAGATTCCAGAGTTTAACAAGATACACCTGAAGATTCCAGAGTTTAACAAGATACACCTGAAGATTCCAGAGTTTAACAAGATACACCTGAAGATTCCAGAGTTTAACAAGATACACCTGAAGATTCCAGAGTTTAACAAGATACACCTGAAGAAAGTAGACCGAAACGTTGTGAAAATAGCATTCAAGGTGAGAACATCCGAAGAACCCAAATGATACGAAGTTTGTTTATATAAAAAAAAAAGTATTTAATTGTTTACGTATAGTTTATTTGGTTATCGTCAAGTTCCGCGTGTCTTTGTTTGCTGATCGTTGTACTTCACGATGGATGCCCTGGAAAATCTCTTTTGATTAACGTTTATCAGTTTAAAAATAAGCAAACGAACTTTGCTATTTTTGAGAATTTTTTTTTTTTAAATTGATAAATATTAATCAGAAGGGACTCTTCTTCGTCAAGCAGAACGATGCGCAGGAAAAAAATAACAAAAAAACTAAAGTAACAAAAAACGCACGGGCAGACGTTTAAGAAATTGACCCCCCCCCATCTCTTTCTAAATTCCACAATTTACATTTTATTTTTATTTATTTCACCAATTTACAAACTTTTAGATTTAAAAAAAAAAAAAAAAAAAAAAAAAAAATTTCCCCCGACTCTTATCGTCGGGGATCAGTTTTCAATTATAACGTTCTAAACTAAATTAAACACGTACTTTGTGACCATCATCGCGAAAAATATTGCGACGATATTTTTCTCCGTGATGGTGGATGGTCACAAAGTACGTGTTTAATTTAGTAGAACGCTATAATTGAAAACTGATCCCAACCATAAAAGTCGGGATTTTTTTTTTTTTAATTATTATTTTTTTTTTTTAAATCTGAAAGTTTGTAATCGATGAGATTAACGTGGAAAAATTGTAAATTGTGAAATTTAGAGGGGGTGGGGGTCAATTTCCTAAACGTCCGCCAACACACGGAACTTGACGATGACCGTATTTGTTTTTCATTGATCCACAGTGCATTGATGCACTGTGGATCATGACGAGTATCGTTAATGTTAGTAGTTTAGTATCATTATTTCGTATGAATCCGAAGATTCTAATGTTGGCAGTGGTTTCTCCGATATTTTTCTTGTAAGAATCCTTTCTAGAAAGGCATCAGGTACTTACGGGAAGGACCACGAAAAGGTTACAAACAATCTAAGTTAAACTGATTTTTGTGGAACAAACTGGATTCGAACTTGGGACGGCACCTATGTATGTGACATGTAATCAGTCCGTGTCATTAACCGTTAGACCTCCCAGTTGAATTATCACAGCCTGCGTTTTTGAGACAAGTAATGTTCCCACTATTACCAATTGCACAATTTTCTTCAGTGATCTTAGTCAGAATTCTTTCTAGAAAGACACCGTGTACTTACGGGAGGGACTACGTGAAGGTTGCCAACATGCGAAGTGAAAGTGGTTTTTGTGGAACGAACTGGATTCGAACGTGGGACACCAAGGTCGGTAGTCCGTGACGTTAACCACTTTAAAACCACACCGTCACTTCCCATCATGACGATAAGTGCCCTCTAGTTTGACATGAATGAATGAATATTTCTCGAGTTTATTGTTGACACCGAGCCTAGAAAAATCGGCTTAAAAACATTCCAGAGTTTTTATTTATTTCGTTTTCCTTTGAATGCACGGGTGGGGGTTGGCGACGTCGTCGCAGTCTTTCCTTTCTTTTCTCTCCCTTCCCTCACAAAAAAAAAACAAAACAAAAAACGGGCACTGTATCAAAATCTCTTTCTACTACTACTACTGCAAACTGACCGTCACTATTTCTCTGAAGGGTAGGTGTGATCCCCCACTCCACCCTGCTATTTACGCCTAGCCCTCAGCCATCAAACCCTTCCCACGAAAGATATTTTCCTCATTGACCTTATGACCCTTGGGGAGGAGGGGAGTGGAAATATTTGTGTTTTCATCTAAAACTCCTTCCTATTTCTTTTGTGTTTTTCAAATGAGTTGCTAAGAAAGAGAAAGTGGGAAACGAACGGAGAGAGAGAGAGAGAGAGAGAGAGAGAGAGAGAGACGTTCGAACGGGCACTTTTCTCGTTTGCTTTTATTTTCTCGTACTTTTTGTTTGTTTAATGATATTTTATGCTTCAACATTTTGGGAGGAGACAAGAAAAACAGAAAAGAGAAACAATTACAAACGACAAAAACTGTTTCGAAACACGCAAAAAAGAACCCCCCAAAATTTTATATATATATTTTTTTTAATGGATTTCCTTACCGATATCGTTTGTTGATTGCGTGAGAAACCCTCAAACACGTACTTCAAACCTGTAAGTATCTTTTTCATTATATACATCGAACAAGTGCACACACCTTGCGTCATAAATAGTGGGGAAAATATGCTCCGCCAGTATTCGCACTAATATTCGTATGTTTATAAAATATTGCTCGATGGAAGTCAAAAACCTTAACAATTGGCAAGTAAAAAAAAAACAAAAAAAAAAGTATAAACCGGGATAATGCTTATTTAGAATTCGACTTAAAAAAAATAACAACACTAATACAGAAAAATCTTTGTACGTATTCGTCACGGAACGCGGATGTCATATTCCAAAAGCCACGTAAATTTATCAAGTAGTTATACTTGATTTATATAGTTATATATATATAATCATTTTTACGATTTTTAGCAATTTTAATACTAAATTGTATCCATTACAAGGCTGATTTTGATCTCGACGGTTTGAATTCGGGTGTCTCCCTCTTATTTATAAAACATGGCGGATCAAAACATTTCGCTTCCTCATAAAATTTGATTTTCTTAATTAAAAAAACAAACGGTAAATATGAAGAATTATTCCACCCTCGAAAATTCCTTTAAAATTACCACTCGGATAGGTTTTCGGGGTCGCTGATAACGAAAATAACGTTTAAAATTATGGCAAACGAGTAGTTTCCAAGATATGAAGAAATGTTAGTTTTAAAAAATAGGGGGTCACTTTTCTATAATTTAACGTAAAATGATCACCCGCTTTGTGTCCACGATTTTTTTTTTGGGGGGGGGGCTTCCTTTCTACCCTCAGAAAATCCTTTAAAATTACCTGTTTACATTTGGTGGGAGGCGGTGGAGGGGCGCCAAAACACCCCCTTCCACCGCCTCCCACTAAATGTAACCAGAATTTTTGTAAACTATTAAACAGTTCTTCTGCTCGGTTAATGTTGGCACGTTACTTATGTTAAACCGGTTAATTAAACTGCATAAGCACCTGTTAAAAACTATACAACTTGTATTACAAGTTCTATAATTGAACGAAAAACAAACCAGCAGTTAGTTTCTCCCCCCCCCCTCCAAAAACGAAAAAAAATCATAAAGTGAATGCATTTCTTTATATCTTGGAAACTACTTGTTTCCAGGAATTTTTAAACGTTAGTGATAATTTTAAAGGATTTCCCGAGGGTGGAAAGAAAGCCCCCCCCCCCAAAAAAAAAAAATCGTTCACAAAGGGTGATCATTTTACGTTAAATTATTATAGAAAAGTGGATCCCCCACTTTTTAAAACTAACATTTCTTCATATCTTGAAAACTACTTGTTTGCCGTAATTTTAAACGTTATTTTAATTTTCAGCGACCCCGAAAACCTCTAAGAGTGGTAATTTTAAAGGAATTTTCGAGGGTGGAGTAATTCTTCATACCTACCAAACAAACTAATCAATTTACGTGATTTTTGTAATGTGATGTTGCGTGACGAATATGCGCATTAAGTTTTCTTTTAAAATTCTTCATTAAGCACCATAGCAACAGAAAGCAGGAAAAACACACACACACACACACACACACACACACACACACACACACACACACACACACAATATGGAAATAGATTTGTTTTCTCAGTTTTCTGGCGTATTTGAAATTCGCTTGGCAGTTTGTTTTTACTCGCTAGCTTTATTATGATACACATTGTGTGTGTGTGTGTAAAATTAGTTTGGGGTTTGTATTACTGTACACATAGATTCGAAAAAGTTGTCACAAAACAAATCTAGAACAAATAAATGTTATCAAAGGCAAGATAAGTTACTTTTCTACCTAACTGGATATGTTTTTTTAGTGTTTATATTTAATGTAACATGTTTATTCAGCTCTAAAAACATACAGTGTTTACCGATGTATTGGAAAATTTAAAATGGCGGCCGACTCTCTCTCTCTCTCTCTCTCTCTCTCTCTCTCTCTCTCTCTCTCTCTCTCTCTCAGACGGTAAGTTTGGGAAAATGAGTTATAAATAAAAAGTCATAATACCGTTAAAAATCCGCCGAATATATGTCAGCCTATGTCACGGTAACATATTGAGCAAGTTTCTAACAGTATTCTGTCTTTTTTTTTTATTTTTAACTCATTTTCCCAAACTTACCGCCTCAAAGAGAGTCGGCCGCCATTTTCGGTAAACACTGTATGTTTTTAGAGCTGAATAAACATGTTACATTAAATAAAAACACGAAAAATATATCCAGTTAGATAGAAAAGTAACTTATCTTGCCTTTGATAACATTTATTTGTTCTATATTTGTTTTGTGACAACTTTTTCGAATCTATGTGTACAGTAAAACAACCCTGTTTAGTTTGTGTATAAGCAAAGCTACATGCTACCAGAAATAAGAACATATGGACAAAGATATTTCGGTCGATTCGTTCGGCCATATTCATTGGTAAAATGAGTCGAACTATTCCATAAATTAATTTTTCATTTTGTTTGAATTTCCTTTTTTTATTTCAAAACTCCTCCACAATATGTCAATAATCGAACTACTTAAAACAGGATTCAACATGGTATTGAATACCATGAGTTTCCTTTCCAAATAATTCCTGAAACCGCTGGTATAGATAGTTAAGCAACATACAGTTGTATAGACTTATAATATTTTACGCTCTTACTAACGTAACTGACCACTCTAGTCATTTCTTCATATATATATATATATATATATATATATATAGTAAGTTATAAAATATATATGGCGATTAAGCTACACTGAATATTCCGCATTTCATCTACTCTAGGATTCTTCAGGCTTATGCGCATAAGCCTGAAGAGTCCTAAAGGGGATGAAACGCGGAATATTCAGTGTAGCTTTATCGCCATATATATTTTACAAATTACTAACTAGCTTTACCTACGTATTGAGCACTTTTGAAGTAAATACTTAAAGTTTACGCATAAATTTATACTTTCGTATATTAATTTTATGTGAGTTAATGAAGTAGTTTATATATATATATATATATATATATATATATATATATATTTCCTTAAAACCTTTGGTCTTGCTGGAGGGAAGACTAAAACTTATTGCTATGGTTTCAAATTATCTGAAATAACAGTAAGGGGAGACTTGATTCCAAATATTTCTCATTTGTTATATTCACCCTCTTTTGGAAATCGGGTACGATTATGAATATCTCCAGTATCAAATAATCTTTACACACTGTGAAATTTACTTTCTGTATGAAAACCAAAGAGGGTTGATATAACATATGAAATATTTGGAATCAAGTCTCGCCTTGCTGTTATTTCAGATCATTTGAAACCATTGCAGCAAGTTTTAGTCTCCCGTCCATCAAGATCAGAGGTTTAGGGGAAATATCAGATAGTTTGTAATTCATATGCAAAACTAGGAAAATAAATGACTGATTGAAACATTTTATGGCTGCAAAAAAATGCCAAAAATAAGCTCTGGATGAACCCCTTAATGTGCGATGTTAAGGGCAAATGTCATATCTTGAAAATGATTTTTGGCCTAAGGAGTTTGTCCCTTCTGAAACATGTACGCACATTTGTAGCCAATAATGTTTGTATAAATAAACATACTACATATAAGTATGTATGTTGTTCAGGCTAATATTCTCATATTGATAGATTTATAACATTTTGACCGCTGTAACATCCAATCTTCAGGTGCATCTTTGTCAAACTTGGTAACCAGCAAGAAATTTTGGAGTGATATTTTTTTTAATTTTTTTTTACTTAATCCGTGAGGGTTTTTTGTTCCGTTAGCCATGTTCAAAAATATGCACATGAAGCTTGGAATTAATCACTCGAAACGTTAATATTACAACCAAAATTGAAATAATATAAACCAATATTGCATGGTGATCTATAATGGAGTAATATCTCCTCCCCCCCCCTCAAAAAAAAAAAAATGGAAGTAAATAATTTGTATAGTATTTATGAAATTTTAAAAATTAAAATAGTAATATTGTCATATAAAAACTAAAACATAGAGCCAAGAAAACTGAAACTTTGGAATTCCCTCCTGGGTTCCTGCTTCCCCGACTGTACTGACATGTAGAAGGTCAAGTATAATGTGAACACGCTTCTTGCTGCTCAACTCCCTACATAGTATCTCTGTAAATTGTGTCTCAAAATAGTAACTCCTTATATCCAAGTTGCACTGTGCCTTGTTTGGGGTGAAAAAGAAATTTAAAAAAAAAATAATAATAATTAAAAAAAAAAAACGCAAAATTGTAAGTTAACTACCCCCCCCCCAAAAAAAAAGTGATTTAATCTGGCATCGACTGGCACGATATCAAATAACCGAGAAGTGTCAAGGAGGATGGAAAGACCAAGGAGATAAAGCACTAACCAGACCTCAACTGAATTAGTACGAAGGGAACTGGGATCTTGAGGAGGCTTATTGCCACCCAAATCCTAGTGAAGGCCAATGGTCATTGCCAGTGAGAAGTCAATGGCAAACGCCTGTTGCGATAACGCAAATACATTTGCAAAGATTGTCGAAAGAAATTAAGAGTACTGGAAATCTGAGGAGACTTGTTATCACTCAGACTCCAGGGAACACCATCGGTTGTTGTCAGTGAACAATCGCAGATAACCTGTGTGAGAACTTCTAATAATTACCGTATAAAATCGTGGCTACAAGCTTATAGCCACTGAATATCCTCCCATGGAATGATTTTTTTTTTTTTTTATTCAGAACATAATATCAATCGGTTATTTAATTCCTTTCTACCGCAGGAAGATGTGACACAAGGTCGGGAATGCAGGAAACTGAAGCCGGCGCGATCCTAAAGGAGGAGCACTCTGGCCATTTAAAAAAAAAAAAAAAAAATTGTCTGGGAAGCCTCGTTGGCATTCGCCGATAGGGGCACCTCAGGCAGTAAATAGTAAACTTACTCCACCTGAAAGATGAGACAACGACCTGGGAGGGTAGATCTCGTAGGACTATCTACAGCTATGCCTAAGCCCAACAGATGCAAGGTCATCCCATGTTCGCAAATGACCAAGATTCGGTCAGACTGATTGCCAACGACGTATCATTGACTGGCATGAATACAGCCTACTTAAGCTGTGCCAGGTAATAACAATGTGTTGATTAATCGTGGCTTATAAGTCGAGGTTTATGAATTCCCATTAAATTTTAGGGGGTGGGGCTTAGAATCGGCTTATACGCACACGCGAATGACTTATTTACCATATATTACGACCATGTAATCCCTACAGCCACCTACCTTGAAAATGCTGCTGTCAAACTTGACATGGAATAAGTCAGAGAGCTGCAACCTTGGTTGAAGTGAGTGTCCCTAATGATGGAGGTCTGAACAGAGCTGAAAGGGAGAAACGGACTAAATATCAAGGTCTCATGTACGATATGAAAAGAAATTAGAAACTTAGAGAGATATCAATCATACCAGTTATTATAGGTGCCACAGGGCTTATGAAGAAGAACCTAGTCCTACCTAACTAATATTCCTGGTGAACCAAGTGCAAAAGAAATCCAGACAATTGCACTTAAGGGAACAACGAGGATAATAAAAAGAGCTCTCGGTTGGTTTCAATAAAAAGCAGGGCAATGGTGGCAGCTGGTTTGGCTGCCCCACACCCAACGTGACAATCTTCAAAGGAAGAAAATTAAAAAATTAAAAATAATAAAAAATAAATAAATAAATTACAAGTAAAAATCACATAGTATTCGCAGCCCAAATACATTTCATTATGGCTAACCTATATTGGTTTTTGCTCAAGTTACAGCACGAAGCTGGAGACTCCACCAGACCAGATGAATTCTTGTTCTTGAGCCCAGTAAAACCAAAAGACCACCAAAAAGACATAGTATAACATATTTAAATGGTCAATTGGGAAGATGAAAATTATATTCTCAACTTATTAACTTGGTGTTCGAGCCGTAAAGGAGAACTTTAATGGAATATTAAAATGTATATGTATCTCGTATAGAAATCAAATGTTAGCCCCTAGTAAGGGGGGGGGGCTCTTGATTTCTGAGAACTTCGACTGAAGTAAAATAAAACAAACAAAAAATCAATTCTGAATAGATTATCTGGGTATTTTGTAGTGCAGACAACAGAATAAAAAAAGGGTAAAAAAAAAACAAAAAAAAAAAACAAAGCAAATATACAACAAATAAATGTTACCAAAGGCAAGATAAATTACTCTTATACCTACATGGATATGTTGTTTTTTTTTTTTTTTTGTTCCAACTTATTTTAAAGCGCTTATTTACTTCGAATTTTCAATTTTTGAGCTATTACGTAGACTTCAAAAATGACCGGTTTCATGTCCACCATTTTGCATTTCAACTTGCCGACATATTTTTGTATGCGCGTTATTCATCCAAACAAAGATTTTACTCGTTATAAACCAAACCATCCTTGGTGTATGATTACTATTTCCAGTTAATTTCAGTGTTATGTGACCAATAGTTTAAGAGTTTATCGGTTAAATATTACCATTCACACATAGATCTACTGTTTTATTTATATAAGTTTCTGTTGTGGAGACGCCTACTAATTAACATAGGCGGGTGAGTGAGAAATATAAAGGTATCAATCACCAATACCGGAGGAGTCCGGCAACGACCGTCAAATAGGCAAGACGCTTATGCTGCCTCCAGTAAGACATGCAACACGCCACCTGCCGGAATATCTCCAACTGAAGTATATCTGAAGACATGTAAATATGTATATAACTTTTCTTCCTAATATATTATTGTATACCTTTATTTTCGTGTTCTTGTTAATTATTTGTGCAGACACAAGTTTCAATGTTCTGTTGACTGTAAATGTGTAAAGTTACTTATAAACGATAAACGCAAACGACTTAAAGAGTATAACGATAATGGATGAAAATAGCCGACTTGACTTGTGTTTGTTAAACACGTGAAAGTATTTTTAAGCCTTTAAACTGTCGATTATAGATGTCGGTTCAGGCTTGAACGTAAGTTTAAAAAACAAGTCGAGTGATACAGGGTGGAACGATAAAATTGTCGCCCTAAAGAAAACGACACTACCGCTTTATTTTAAAACTTTTATTGAAAAAATCAATTCAAGTAACTTGATTATGTAGTAGAGCTGACATCTATTCAATGTAGCTGCCTTCAGCCTCAATCACCGCCTTGATATTGGTCTGGAACTAGGGGCATGTCTTTTCCACAAGCGCCGGCAGGAGCTCGGTAGATGACTGGTTTTGGTGTTGTGGGAGGTCATGTTGGTGATGTTCTTGATGTATGACCAAACAAAGTAGTCCAGTGGTTTCTGGCCGGGGGAGGAAGAGGGAAAGTGAGAGAAAGGTACAAAGTTGTAGCACTCCTGAAACCAAGCCTGGATCTCTTTGGACTTATGGGCTGGCGCTGAGTCCTGCGGTCACCTGATTGCGTCAGGGGATCACCATACTCTTCAACGCAGTTACATTTTGGTGTTGACTTTCAAGATGTGAGGTGGCATGATGTCGTTCTCACTTGAAACCGCACCAAAGACCATAGCCGTAGCCGGAAACTGTTTTCATCACCCTGTTATTCGTGGCAATCCAGTGATGCATTTTGAGGGTGCCGGCAATGGTCCTGTTGTCATAACTTGGATCGGTAGAGAGCATGAGTTGTACAGCGGCGCATCTCCGATCTTGCTCTTTTGTGCAACTTTCAGACATAAGTCTTCTATCGCTCTTGGGATTTGTACAAAACTGGCCAACTAGTAGATGGTCTGCAACAAACTGAAATGGAATCATGTCGTCTTTTCTGGGGCGACAATTTTATCATTCCACCATGTATATAATTTTATCGTTCCACCCTATATTTATCTGCACACCTTAACTATTGCTTGGGTTCTTGCTTAAAGAACGAACGTCCACCCTAAAAAGAAAAACATTTTAAAACGTGTGTGCATAAATGCATTTTTTTTTTTTTTTTAAAGAATCGCCAAAGTCGCCCAATAGTTGCGCGAAAAAAAAGCCGATGTAGGCATTAAAAATGTTTTTCAATATTATGTGATGAATCTTTTCGAGTTAAAATCTATTGAGAAATACACACTTTAATTATGAAAAAAAAATTGATAAAGTTAGTCATTATGGCCGTCTCATTTGGGCCGTATTGGATAATTTTAATGATTACATATTTAAAGTTGCTATTTCTCATTACGAAATGTGTATTTCTCAATAGATTTTAACTCGTGAAGATTCTTCATATCATAATATTTAATGTATTTATTTGCTTCCCCACCAAAGCAAATTAGGCACAAGGCCGTTTTTAATGTGGGGTAAAAAACCAGCTCCCCTAAAAGTAGGCAAAAAGGGGGCACTCTGGTTACCAAAAACAATAACTGTCCCAGTATAGAGGGCTTCCCCTCAACTGGCTGGTACAAATTATCTTAAGTCCAGCATCTACAGAACAGATACTACACTTTGATCCCGGCCCGAAGGCCAAGAACAACAGATAAAAAGATAAGCCTCTTAACAACAAATTTTTTCAATGCCTACACAGAATTTTTTTTTCTCCTAATAAAATCGTGCCGTGTTTTGGTGACTTTGCCAAATACTAATCAAAGTTACGTATAGGCGAGATTGTGTGTGTGTGTATAAATGACAAAGCCTATATTTCAAATTCTAAGATGTAGTTCATCTTACTGTTTGATTCTTGATAGCACCTGTTTCGTAGCGCAGCAACAATCATATAATAATTATGTCAGTTTTTTAATAGTTTCCATCCTGACTCATCAGAAGAATAAGAACTCATTAACTTTAAAAAAATAAATAAATAAAATAACACTATGGGTATGATTGCATAAATTCGAAAGAATCCAAAGAGAAGTTGCATCGTGTTAAGTTATATTTACGCCATCTTTGATATATATATATATATATATATATATATATATATAATTTGAGGTTGCTATTTTTTAAAGGTAGGGTAATCAGTGAAATATAACTAGTTTAATACATCTAATAATGCATCTAAAACCAAGCTCCTATCTTTACATCATCAACGCTCTGATCCCCATCTGGCATCAATTGAGACCCCATGTTTTGACAAGCTTCTGAGCTTGACCTTTACTCCTGATCTGAAATGGAACACGTACATCAAGTCTGTTGCCAAAGTCGCTGGAAAGATGATGGGATCATTCTACCGATCCAGAAGATATCTCACTTTTGATGCAATTCTCTATCTGTATAAGAGCCAAGTACGTCCAAGGATGGAATACTGTTGCCACATCTGGGCAGGAGCTGTTAAAAACAGCCTATCCTGCCTTGACAGAGTACAAAATAGACTTCGTGGCTTAGTGGGTGATGCCCTTTTCTCTTCCCTGCAGCCTCTTTCCCACAGAAGAGACGTTGCGAGCCTATCTTTGTCTTATCGTTATTACCATGGCAGGTGCTCGTCTGAGCTCCAATCTCTGGTCTCCCCTTCGCCAATCTTTCACGATAAACACCCATCTAGCTGAAACCACTGTCAAAAATTTTCCCCACTCTTTATCTGTGCCTAAATTAAAACATAGATTCCATGAACAAAGCTTCTTTCTTAGAACTGCACGCCTGTGGAACTCTCTGCCGCTTGCCTGTTTCCCTCCTGACTTCAACTTGGATATCTTCAAGTCCAACATAAACAAATTCCTGATGAAGCGCCCTCCAAAGTAATGACACTTTATCAAATCTCCAATACTAATGAATGCTGCAACACTATCCCATTGATTACTGCATACAAAATAACCCTCATCCCCGAGTGGCTTCTGGGCCTTGATAAGTTGTGACCTTCATGTAAAAAAGAAAAAGAGGGCTCAATACGGAAATAGAGCAAGTTACATTTTCAATTTGTCTTTACATAAGCAGTAATTTGTTGCTACACAGTCATGAGCATGTTTCAGTCTTCTAGTATTTAGTAACTAGAGACCTCTTCAGGCAACAACGCTTATTTTCAAAAGCGGAATTCTTGAGAAATTACTGCTTATGTAAAGACAAATTGAAAATATATATATATATGCATCGTTCCAGACAAGACATGAAGCCACTTGATGTAAGGAGCTTACAGGAACGAAAGACGAAAGATGTTTATCGCAAAGACGAGAGATGCCAAACATATGTTACTTTAGATAACAGACCGAACTGGTGGTCAAACAGTAAACACATAATAAATAAATGTTACCAAAGTCAAACTAAGTTTATCTTCTGCATATCTAGATAAGTTTTTGGTGTTTTAACTTATTTTAAAGCGTTTATTAAGTTTGAAACGCAAATAGTGCTTAGCGCTTAAGTTAAAACGAAAACAAAGATGGCGACACGAGACCGCCATCCTTGGAGTGTCGAGAATCGCTCACAATTCAAAAATAAAACTAGAAATCCATTAAATTAATGTCGCGGTGATATTTGTTGGATTACTTTACTAACAGTATTATTTATTTTTGCGTTTTCAATGATTCTCAGGACTTCAAAAGGTGACAGCCGTATGTCGCCATCTTTGTTTTCGTTTGAACTTAAGCGTTCAGAACTACTCGCGTTTCAAACTTAATAAACACTTTAAAATAAGTTAAAACACACACACACAAAACTTGCTAATGATGACAATAATAATAATAATTTAAAACGTGTGTTTATACAATGTATTTAATTTTGTTTAAGTGTTTGTATGCATGTACATGCATTTAAAAACTTTTTTATACGATAAGGGCGCGCGGGTAATGAATACCCCCCTCCCTCGCAAAAAAAAAAAAAAAAAAAAATATCACAAAAGTCGCAAAATTTATCTTGCTGACCATGATGGGTGAATGAAAAAAAATCCTTTTAGACTGATAATTTAATCCCCCACCCCCGCATCCATCTGTAGTTCTCCTTTTTTTGTGGGAGGGGGTGTATATTTTCTCCATATTAAAAACGGGTATCTTTTACTGTCCACAGTCCGTCGAAAAAATGGTAAAAAAAAAAACAAAACAAATGTATAATAAATAAATGTTACCAAAGGCAAGATAAGTTACTCTTTTACCTAACTGGGTAGTTTTTTTTTTTTTTTTTTTGTGATTTTTTTTTTTTAATTTTTTTTTTTTACTTACTATAAAATGTTTAATTGGCTCAAAAAACAAGCAAGTTCAAAGGGTACGCGACCACAAGAAAAAGTGGCCATAATGTATTTGTTACGTGGTTTCGAGCCGAATAAACATTTTACATTTTAGTAAAAACACTTAAAACCTACCCAGTTAGGTAGAAGAGTAACTTATCTTGCCTTTGGTAACATTTGTTAATTTGAAACACTTTTTCGAAGGACTGTGGACAGTGACACATACCTTTTAAAAACTTGCCTAACATTGCCCTTGTGAGGCGGTAAATACATAAATCACAAAAATGAGAATGTTTTAAATTACTTCCAATATGAGCCGATGTAAAAAAAAAAAGAAAAAAAAGTGGAGGGGGGGGGGAGAATAGTGTCGGGATGTCTAATAATAAGCGAGAAGGAATAGGCGCCTTCCTTTTTGTTGTTTAATTCATAACAAAACTATCCCAGATATTTGGCACCCCCTCTCTTCCCCCCGCAGTCTCATCTACCACCCACCCGTGCGCACGCTCACTCACCGACCCCCTCCACATGCGCACTATGTCGACGTCACCGCTCTCCCGCTTCTACAACCTTTCGCGCACATGTCGACTCTGAAGCGCATATGTAGTGCGTGCCAATATTTTATTTCTTTTCTCTCTCGATTTTTCTTCTTGTAATGGAAAGAAATGACCTTAAAATAACCGACAAATAAATAAATAATAGCTTTGTTTTACAATACTCATTGGTACGAAAAAGTGATCAAAAATTCAAATACATAAACAAATGTTATCAAAGGCCTTCGAGACAAGATCAAAATGTAGTATCTGTTCTTCAGATGCTGCACTTCAATTTCTTGTTCTCTGTCAGTGGAGGAGAAATCCTTCACGACTGAGACAATTGTTATTTTTGTTCCTTTTCTCCACATTAAAACACGACCCTGGTGTCTAACTCTGTCCCGTGGGGAGGCATTGTAAATAGGAACAAATGTTATCAAAGGTCTTCGGGACAAGATCAAAGTGTAGTATCTGTAAATAGGAACAAATGTTATCCAAGGCAAGATAAGTTACTCTTCTACCTATCTGGAAAAGTTTTTTGGTGGCTTTACTCACTTTAAGACGTGTAATCGGTTCGAAAATCATACAGTGTCTATCGATATATTTTAAAAAGAAAAATGGCAGCATGCTCGTAAGTTTGGGAAAATGAGTTGAAACAAACAAATTATACAAAATACTGTTAGAAACCCACCGAATATATGTCCGCCTATGTCACGGTAACATATTGAGCGAGTTTCCGGTTTGTATTACTGTACACATAGATTCGAAAAAGTTGTCAAAAAACAAATATATAACAAATAAATATTATCAAAGGCAAGATAAGTTACTTTTCTACCAAATTGGATACATTTTTTGTTTTTTTATTCAATGTAACATGTTTATTCAGCTCGAAAAACATGCAGTGTTTACCGATGTATTGGAAAATTCAAAATGGCCGCCCGACACTCTCTTTAACAGGGTAAGTTTGGGAAAAGGTGTTATAAATAATAAACTAGACAAAATACTATTAAAAAAACACCGAATATATGTCAACTTATGTCACGGTAACATATATTGAGCGAGTTTCTAACAGTATTTTGTCTAGTTCATTATTTATAACATCTTTTCCTGAACTTACCGTGTTAAAGAGAGACTTGGGCGCCATTTTGAATTTTCCAATACATTGGTAAACACTGTATGCTTTTCGAGCTGAATAAACATGTTACATTGAATAAAAACACGAAAAATATATCCAGTTAGGTAGAAAAGTAACTCATCTTGCCTTTGATAACATTTATTTGTTTTTTTGACAACTTTTTCGAATCTATGTGTACAAATACAAACCCCGAGTTTCTAACAGTATTTTGTATATATATTTTTTTTTATTGAAACACGTTTTTCAAACTTACCGTGTTCGACAGTGAGCATGTCGCCATTTGCATTTTTCAAATGCATCGGTAAAGACTGTTTGTTTTTCGAACCGAATAAATATGTTGCATTAAATAAAAACACAAAAAACTTATCCAGTTAGGTAGAAAAGTAACTTATCTTACCTTTGATAACATTTATTTGCTATATATTTGTTTTTTGGACAACTTTTTCGAATCTGTGTGTATAGTAATACAAACCCAAGTTTTTTAAAACGTTTATTTAGTTCGAAAAAAAAAAATTGTCCAGCTTGTTATGCGAGAACAAGAAAATGGCCGCGAGTTGACATCTAAATGTTCGAAGTCTCGATAATAACTTAAAAATAAAACAAAATATTGTTTGAAATACACTCAATGTTACTGTGATAGTTATTAGGTGAGTTTCAAACATCTATATATATTAATACGATAGCGTGTGTTATTTTTTTGTGTCGCTTACATCCGAGTGACTGTCGTTTAATTGTTATGGACTTCCATTTCTTGTAATACATAATTTTATCAAGAAATTTTCATGAGTTTTGATTTCGATTCAAGCTGATGCATCCAAGTCATATGGATATATATTTTTTATTTTTTAAATCGCAACTTTTATATGTTATAGAGTCAAGAGAACATTAACTCTATAATAACATATACGAAATCTGCAAGAATTAAAATATCATATTTAAGCGTACTTTACGACCAGGCTACGCCGGGCATCCCTGCTAGCTTAGATAAATACTTTTGCAGTTTTAACAAAAGAGCTACAATAATATCTGAGCGTCTCCATTTACGCTGAACATCTACAGAATGCCAACATCAATATATTACATATGAATGAGTCCCCAGTGGAATTTCCACAGGTCCCGCTAGTTATTATTTTTATGATGATAATAATAATAATGACGATAATACAAGAGACGAAAAGTGGAATTTGAAAATTCAGTTCTCTAGAGAGGGAGAAAAAAAAAAAAAATAAATGTCTGAGTAAACTCCGACGGCATTCCCCGGTAGGGGCGCCTCAGACGGTTAGCAATAAACTAACACCCGCGTTATCAAAGGGAGAAGGCATGGCCTGGGAGGGCGGACCTCCTACAATTGCACAGGATCATAGAAATAACGCAGTCAACAGGAAACGAAAATTTCAACGATGCCCTTAACTTTGTTGACTTTCAGATATAAAATCTTTTATTCAGTCTAAAAATACAATGTATGTTCAACATGAAGAAAAAACTTAGGCACAAGGCCAACTCAAAAGGGGGGAGAAGTGGGGGTCGATGGTCACTTGTCACTCCAGAACTAAAAAGTTTCTTTTAGCTAGTATCTTCTTTTACCATAATACCGCATTCACCCTTTTGTACTGGGGGACGTCTCAGAATAAAAATAAATAAATAAAAATGAAATAATATTCATTCTCTTGTGACCGCTATGTACATATGGCATAATCACGTTGACACACCGGTTCCCGTCAGATCACCAAAGTTAAGCAACGTTGAGCCTGGTTATTACTAAAATGGGTGGCCAATGTGGGAATTCCAGGCGCTGTATGTAGGAGGACGTCGACACCTTTCTGCAAGAGTTGCAAAAACCTAACGTCGTCATCTCCCCTAACGGGGATATACGTGCAACTGGGGATTACTTTGGAATTTCATACTCCCATGGAACTTCCGCCTTTGAATGAAGCCGGTCAAAACGAATAGGGTTAGTGCCGTTTCTCACTCTCTCTCACACACACACACACACACACACACACACACACACACACACACACAATATATCTGATTATTACGGTTTATCTCCAATATCCTTATAGGAGTCTGACATATTTCCATTGTATGGACGCCCGGCATGAACAGAAAGTTTACAATTATATCATACTAGCAGTTCAACCCAGCTTTGCTCGGGCCTTATGTACTGTTCATAACTTTATGTGCATATATATATATATATATTAAAATGTTTGACTCCTGTCCAGGTAACCTACATCTAAAATTTCAAGTGTTTAGACCCAAAAGTTTAGTAGAATCTACAAAGGTCAACTCTTTCAACTTTGACCTCTTGGCAGCCAAATTTTCGCCTAAAAACTGATTAAAAAGCTTGCCGCATGTCTGAATACCCTTTCTGTAAAAGTTCAAATGTTTAGACCAAACATTTGCTGAATAGTTTGCTAGAAACTGCAAAGGTCAAATCTTTTGCCCCTTGGCAGCCAGATTTTCAGCCAAAAAGAAAAACAATTAAAAAACTTGCCCTATGTCTGAATGCACTTTATGTAAAATTTCAAATGTTTAGACCAAAAGTTGGCTAAGTAATTTGGTAGAGACTGCATAGGTCAAATTTTCTTTTTTTTTTCTTTTTTTACTTTGACCCCAATTTATTGTTTTGGGCTCAAATCAAATTAAAAAGTTTGATCCATGTCCAAGTAACCTACATCTAAAATTTCAAGTGTTTAGACCCAAAATTGGCGGAGGAGTTTGGTAGAGTTTTCAAAGGTCAAATCGTTGACCTTTGACCTCTCGACAGCCAAATTTCTGGCCGAAAACCGATTAAAAACATTTTCCCAAACCTCAATACCCCTTATGTCAAATCTTGAATCTGTAGACTGAAAATTGACAGAGTAGTTTGGTAGGGAAATGTACACACACACACACACAGACAATTTCACTTTTATAGATATGTAGATTATCTTTAGACAGAACAGATACTACCCTTGGATCATAGCCGGAAGATCAAGAGGGTATATTTTAGTTTCACATACGGCCCAAACAACATTTTTATTTTTAAATTCTTGTAATTGTTATTTTGTTTTTGTTTAAAACTTAGTTTTCCATTAACGATACAAAAAAGATAAATTGGAAAATATTCAAACTACAAACAAAATCTGAATCTGCAGATCACTCACGCAATTGTATTTTTTTTTTACGTTCGCGAAAATATACACCTTATATCGCGTGGGTTTTTACAATAATCCAGAGAAAAACAACTTTATTGCTAAATATTCAGTGATTTTTTTTTTTTTTTTTTTTTTTTTTTTTAAGAATCAGAATTGGCAATTGTATCGGAATTTTGGAATGATTCCATCACTGCATCATAGTATTTATAAAAAAAATAAATAAAAAGATTGAGACTGTCAAACATAACGTCTGTGAGAAGATGTTTCAGAGGAGAAAGGGTGAGGCCAATCAAATAAGTTTTTTTTTTTTTTTTTTTTTTTTTACATAGGCATCACCACTTATCAAGGCCCAGAGGCCATTCGAGGATAAGGGTTAAAGTGTATAGTAATCACTTGGACAATATAGTAATCGTTAGCAATGGAAATTCGGTAAATTTATTAACTTAAGGGAAACGACTCATCAAGAACTTTTTGGCGGTTTCTCTACGCCTTATCAACCACATGGATTAAATAGTATCAAAACTGTGGTGATATTTCCTATTGTTTATAATGGACTATTCCAAACTTCTATTTTATATTTATTACCTTTTGACTGTTGATACAGAGAGAGTAGAAGAAGCGAGAGTGATAGTCAGTAAAATCCAAGGTCAGGGGGTCAAATAATATACGATGGAAGAGAGAGAGAGAGAGCGGGAGTGATAGACAGTAAGTTTGTAATTTAAAGAAAAACAATTTTATAGCTAAATATTTAGTGGATTTTTTTTTTTTTTTTTTTTTTTAAAGAATCGGAATCGGTAATTGTATCAGAATCGTCCCATCACTAATATATATATTTTAATGCGATTTTTAGGTAAAGTGACAAAAAAATAGAATTAATACAATCTCCAGAGCAGTGCTGAAAGCGACTTTTCTGGAAGGAAGGGAAACCCTTAATATACCCCCCACTGACAGGAAGGCGAGGGTGGGGTGGGGGTTGGGGGTGGATAGATGTGACTATTACTGGAATTGAACTCGTGATTACTAGGAGGTACCCCCCCCCACCGACCTTCTTCAGGTGTATCTTGTCAAATTCGAGAATCTGCGTGGAATTTCGAATGGTTGGAACCTCTTGGTTAATCCATGGGGGTAGCATGCTCTTATTCCGTCAGCCATGGCCGGGTAGGGTGTCCTAAGTAAATCGCAATTGTATTTTGAATATCGCCGGCACTGAAGATTGAACTTTCAACTATCAGAAGAGTATAACGTAAAACTGAATGATACCAAGTACTTTATCCACTGCGCCATGGGTCCTTTCAAACGTAATACTAGGGATTCACTTTAATCGTGTAAAATCAATTGCGTTTATTAGCCATAAAGACGGATAGATGCTAATAAAAACTTCCCTTCCCTTCAGGTTGCATTATCGGCCATGAAAACAGAAAATATTGATGTGAAGTTTACCTGGGGTCAATCGGTACACCTTTACCGATTGCATTTGAAAAAAAAAGAAAGAATTTCTGTCAATTATTTGACTCAACAGATCTAATAAATGAAAGAAAAAAATTTTTTTTTTTAACGTCAAGGGTGTGTGTTCCATTATAGAAACGTTGATTATATTTGAATAAAATTGATGCGTATTTTATTTTTTTTATCTGTTCACTTGTGCAAGCCAAAATTTGATTCGTTGTGTAATTATCAAAACTAGTGAGACCCGTGGAAATTCCACGGTGTTTTCTACATACTTTACTATTAATATTTCTGTCCTTATTCAGATTGACACTTGTGGCGGCTATTAAAAGTAAAGAAAATACGGAAAAATCCATATAATGTACGTACCAGTCACGGAACGAAGATGACATATTTCAAAAATCACGTAATTTGATCAAGTAGTTGCCTTTTTTAATTCAAGAAAATCGAGTTTTACGAATAAGCGGTATCGTAGTGTTTTCGTCGGCCATGATTAAATTCGATGAAATAAAAAGGGGAGACAACTTAAATCGAAGTGTTGAAGTGAAAAATCAGCCTTGCATTCACTGCAGTTTAGTAGTAAAATCGCTAAAAATCGTAAATTTTGGTTTTCTTAGTTTTAAATAAAAACTACTTGATCGATTTATGTGATTTTTGGAATATGACATATTCGTCCTGTAACGAGTACGTACATCATACAGATTTTTATGTATTTTATTTACTTTTAATTGCCGCCATAAGTGCCAGTTTGAATAAGCACCAATATTTCTTTTAGAAATGTCTGTCAACGTCATTAATATAAAAGATGGGAAAATCCTTTTTCCTAAAAATTGACAATTAAATATTCTTTAAATAAATCAAACGTATGTTTGTTTTTTTTTTAATTTAATAATTTAATTCTTTTTAAAACATTTTTTTCTTAGTATAACAAGACATAAAGCCATTTGATGTAAGGAGCTAAAAAAAATACTACTTCAAGGTCCCAAACTTGCCAATGATAACTTTTAGATGGAATAGATTCTGGCCCAGAAAACAGCAATTCTTCCGCCTTTGTCAGAAACCTCGCTCGTGGAATGTGAGGACTAAAGGACTAAAATAAGGGAAGTGAGAGTTGTTATGCGGCTGCCAAAAGTAAACCCAAGATTTTGTCAAACTCCCCTAGAATCTGCACAGAATTCGGAAAGCTACACCTAGAAGAAAATTGGAGGTTACATCGGCTGAAACGCTGGTATGAATAACACTAAAGATGAGAATGGTAGTCGGAATAATCCAAATTATTATTCCTCATCTAAAAAGTAGTTCTGAAACGTATGCAAGCATGGTCTTTCTCCAAGTTTCGCTCATATACGATTCATTATTTGCAATAGATATTGTGTTTCAGCATTTAAATGAACATAAAAAAAAGACAACCTATGTCTTATCTATTTGTCTACTATTCACATCTGGAGGTTGAAGGTTCGATCCTCACAACAGTCGATATTAACAAAAAATAAAACAAAAGAATTCAGACTTGGGTTAGGGCTTCGCTCTTTTTCATCTCAAAAGTCCAGAAGCAATTTTTTTTTTTTTTTTTTACTTGGGAGTCACTGCATATCAAAGCCCGAAGGCCACTCGAGGATAAGATTTAATGAATGTAAGGTGGTAGTTTAGTAATCTTTAATGGTGAAAATTGGGTAGAATTTGATTATTTATGAGGACGGCTCAACAAGAACTTGTTTACATTGGATTTGAAGACTACTATGTTATATTCAAACGGGAAACAGGTTAGCAGAATAGTGTTATACAGGCGGGCAGTTCTAAGAAAGAAGCTTTGTTCATGGAATCTGCGTTTAGAGATAGTGAGGAAATCATATATAGTGGTTGTAGCTAGTTGAGTGATTTTTTTGTGAAAGGTTGGCAAGGAAGGACCATAGATTGGAGTTCAGTCGAGCACTTGCCATGAAAATAAAGATAAAAAATATATCACAAAATGATTGTTAATTGCTTGTATGTTGAGGCAGTGTGATGTGGAGTGCACCACAATCTGCATACTTTTTGACTGCAGAATCTGCGATTGACTCAAGTGAAAGAGATTTGCTGGACTCTTGTGACAGCTGTTGAACAGCTCCAAGTACTTGCTCACAACTAGAGATAGATCAAAGATTTGCCATAATTAAAATGCTCTGCTGAATCTCTGGAGTTACTGTTTAACTGCGTCTGACACCGAAAGGCACTATGACATCGTGCCGATCAACGTCAAAATTAGGGAGTTATGACTCTGATCGTTTGGGCATGACACCATCGTAAAACTTGCTTTTGAAATTACCGGGAAGCAACAGAATGGAAGGACGATAATGAGACAGTAAAACACCCTTCACACGTTCAAGTTTCTCCTATGAAAAAAAAAACTGACCATCACTAGTAGAGAAAAAAGTCTGTTTTTGCCGCCCACTGTGATGTGGGATGAAAGCGAAGGAGATTTGTATGTTGAGGTTTCTGAACTGACAAATCAAACTTTGATTCGTACTAGCCAATTTTCATTCATTATTGTTATTCCATGTTATTTGCAATAAACTGACGTAATAATTGTAATAATTTTTTCTAAATAATAACAAATTAAAAATACTTTATCTGATCTGCCAGTTTCCTAATTTCATGTTTATTTTTTTAATTAATGGACAATTGTGTGACGTAAGCGGTTGCGTCGAGTGTGATGGAAACGATTTGTGGTTAGATTTAATGATATTAAGTCTAAATAAAACTAAATATCTTTTCATCTGAAAATAATTGGACAAGAATTCCTGCATTTTTTGTGCACACAGATGCAGAAACCAACACTTTCTTTCGCATTTTGTATTTTGGACACTCTTGTGTATCTTGCGTGCCTCGAGGTCTCGTGCATCTGGCATGCCTCGAGGTCTCGTGCATCTGGCATGCCTCGAGGTCTCGTGCATCTGGCGTGCCTCGAGGTCTCGTGCATCTGGCGTGCCTCGAGCTCTCGTGCATCTGGCGTGCCTCAAGCTCTCACGTATCTCGCGCTCTCGTGTGCCTTGTGCTCTCGTGCATTTCCTATGCTTCACGTTCTCACGCATCTCGCGTGCCTCGAGCTCTCGCGCTCTTGTAATTGCACGTGCTCTCTTTCACGCACGCGCTCATGACCTTTATTCCACGCACACACTCTTGCGACCTCTTGCATGTGTTCTCATGCCCTTGCCAATACAAATACAATAATTATTTTCCTCTATCGCAAAAGCCATTCGCTTACCCAAGATGTGGAAGCGAGAAACCAAGAAATGGACTTTTTTTTTTTTTTTGTTTTGTTTTGTTTTGTCTGTTCAGGTGGAAAGTGTTTGCAGGTGTGGAACCTTTCTCTCTTGCAAGTTTTTTTTTTTGTTGTTTCTCATCTAAAAATACAAGCGACCTGCACCTCCCCCCCCCTCTCCACACATCCTGGCATTATGTCTAAGGATGCATAATAGGCCCAATCACAAATAGGATGAGGTGAAAAAAATGTTAAAAACTTAAAAATGTCGATGCATCTTCATACATTACTAGCTGAAGTAAGCGTTTCTGGTCGGTGACAAATTCTATCCATCATCTTCAGAGCAACACCTGAAACAAATCAGTGCTTAAATCAGTCCATACGTTGTGTGAATAACACCGAAGATGAGAACGGTAGTTGGAATAATCCAAATTATCAAATTTCATGTAAAAAATAATTCCGGAACACATGGATTCATGGTTTTTCTCCAAATTTCGCTTTTGTCATTCAAATGCGGTAGTGTTTGAATATCTGGTTAAGCGGCAGTTTTAGTCATTTAGAACTGCTTTAAAGCTTCACCGCTCACTCATTTTTCGACCAAATTTCAAACAATTATTACAGTTTATAGATCACCTTAGCTATATTGTGAAAAAAAAAAAAGTTTTCAGTTTTCGTTCAGTAAAACAAAAGTTATGATGAATTTACCGGTGTTCAAAATCGTAAAAATATGCAAGGTGAGCGACGTTTTTTTATGATGGTTTCCATAGCAACATCGTCGCTTTAGTGACTACTGTTGCTACCAATTTACCGCTCTTGCAAAAAGACGAGTAACAAGTGAAACAGAAAGAATAAACGGGAGATAATTGGGGGGGATTTTATTGAAAGCAGACGAGTGCTGTACATTTTTATTACATATGTGTTTATGGGAGCAAAAAAATAAGACTGAAATTAAACAAATAACAAGTGAATTTATTGGAAGCCTAGAAAGATCATGAATCACAATAGAAAAATGCGAGCATGAAAAGTAATATGGTTAAGCTTAAACATGGAAAAGAAAACGGCAAGATATTCTAGTAAAAAATATAAATTTATAACTTAAAATATTGCAGCATTAAGAATTTTAAAAAAATTTAATTTATAACATTATATAATCAATTCTTAATGTTGCAACATTTTAAATTATAAATTTATATTTTTTACTAGAATATATTGTCCTTTTCTTTTCAAGTTTTAACAACTAGTCCTTTACTTTTCCACGTTTAAGCTTAACCATATTACTTTTCATGCTCGCATTTTTCTATGGTAATCCATGATACATCATCTACAATAGCTACTGCTTTAGCATTTAAATTAACATAAAAAGAGGATTGATATGCCATTAGAAAGACAACCTATATTTCACCTGTTTGTAATATTTTAGTCTACTATTCACATCTGGAGGTTGAAGGTTCAATCCTCACTACGGTCGATACTAACAAACAGTAAAACAAAAGAATTAAGACTTGGCTTATGGCTTTCGTCATTTTCATCTGCTGCATTTTCTTTTATGAACTGTCAGCCATTATCATTTCTCCTTTTTTCACGCACAAGTCATTATCAGTGATTGCTTCCTGGCAATACTGATTTTAGTTTCGGCAGCCGTGTAACTCTAGCTTCCCTTATTTTGTCCTTTAGTCCTCACATTCCAGGAGTGTTTCTGACAAAAGGGGAAGAATTGCTGTTTTCTTGGTCAGAATCTGTTCCATCTAACACTTGTCGTTGATAATTTTTTGATCATTTAAGTAATACTTTTTCTTAGCTGTTTACATAAAGTGGCTTCATGTCTTGTCTGGAGCGATTTCCATTTTTTTTTTTTTTTTTTTTTTTAAACATCTAAAGAAGGTCAGAGGCTACATCGGCTGAAACGTTGTGTGAATAACACTCGAGCTGGGAACAATAGTTCAAATGATTAGAATTATACAACTATCATCATAAAGTAGTGTGTCAAATTGGCAAGTTTTTGCTCTTTACATCAAGTGGCTTCATGTCTTGTTTTTATTCTTGTACGGCATTCATCCAAGGCAGGTTGAACCGCCTTCCTCCAAAAGAGAAAATGTCAAGTGAATATTAAATTTACAGGCGATCCCCAGTCACCTGTAATATAACCATCTGGAGCGATTTGTATATAAAATTTAAAAAATAACTAGTTGTGTTCCCTGTAATCTGAGTTACAAGTCTCCTCAGATTTCTAGTACTCTTCACCTTTTTCGATAACGGTTGTAAATTGTTTCAGAGCTGAAAACACCAGCTGAATAATAATAATAATAATAATAATAATAATAATAAAAATTTTCTGTGCAATATGTTTTAATATCGAAGTATCGATTCGTATGCTTGTTATCTTAGATTTTTACAAAACCAATAACATCTAAAAGTTAGAAAAAAAAAATGATTCTTTACATTTTTTTTCAAATCAAGAAAATTTCTTTATTTGATAAAAAGAATTGATATTTATTTTTGTTTCTAAATTTTTGAGATGAGGATTGATTTTTGTATTGTTTTGACTGTTTGGACTACTGTTCTCATTTTTCATAACGTTTCAGTCAAATCTAATCTCCAACCTTCTCCAGGGGAATCTTTCTGTCGAACTCTGAAATCTTCACGGAATTTCGAACAGAATCGTTTATTTAATCCATTTCGATCATAGATGAAGTCCTAAGTAATTTGCAAGTGTATTTTGAATATGTCGTCCGCGCTAAGGATTGAATATTCAACCTCCAAAAGTGTGTACCTTAAAACTGAATTTATTTGAAGTACTTTATTCACTATGCCATGGGTTCTTGCAGAAAATTCTAGTATGAATTTTAGGAGCTTTACCCCCCCCCCCCCTTACATTCTTACTACGTATAAATATACATGGACTATTCATTACTGGAGAGTGAAGTTGCCAACATTTGTGGATTTTTGAGACTTTCATTATTTTAAAAGATTTTAAAATATTTCCATAACGCGTTTCAAGCTTTTATTCGCTATCTTCAGATATTCTTTTTAGTTAAAAGTTTGTTTTTTGGTGAGAGGGCTATGGAATTTTAATTTTTCAATTTTCATACATAACTAGAAGGTCGCTCAGCATTGCCTGGTCATAAAATATGTTTAAATATGATATTTTAATTTATACAGAATTCATATTTATTATTATAAAACCAATTTTCTATGGATTATTATATTGAGACTTTCATTATTTTAAAAGATTTTAAAATATTTCCATAACGCGTTTCAAGCTTTTATTCGCTATCTTCAGATATTCTTTTTAGTTAAAAGTTTGTTTTTTGGTGAGAGGGCTATGGAATTTTAATTTTTCAATTTTCATACATAACTAGAAGGTCGCTCAGCATTGCCTGGTCATAAAATATGTTTAAATATGATATTTTAATTTATACAGAATTCATATTTATTATTATAAAACCAATTTTCTATGAATTATTATATTGGACCCAATATCGATGCCTCCGTTCAGTCTCAAGAAACAATCGACACCCTTGTAAGGATAGCTGCGCATGTAATTGTGAGGCAAGGGTTGTACAATTTCCAAGTACACATCTTCTGAATTGACACTGCTTGAGCCCAGTGGCAAGGAGTGGCGCAAGACTGACATGAAACAATGGACAACACATACTGCACATGCTGTAATTCCCAAATGGTCAGTCATTTTAATACTGACCAGGCTCAATAGTATTAAACTTTGATGATCCGATGGGAACTTATGTCCACATGATTATGTCAGATTGTACTTGATGCATGCTAGAACCAGTGTGTCAACGTGATTGTGCCGTGTATATACAGGGTGACCCCTCCCCCAAATAAAAAACGGGCCCCAACTATAATTAGGCCTTGTTTCTTAGTGTTTTGTCCAAATGAAATGAAACTTTGGTCATAACTAGTTTATTATATTCAAAACATCACATCGAAATACTAGGGTCTTTGACCTTTTTTTTCTCCGTTGTCTGTAAAATGCTAAGAAAAACAATTGAATGTCCTGTTTTTTTTGTTTTTTTGTTTTTTTATTTTTTTTTTTGGGGGGGGTCACCCTCTATATATGATTTAAAGTGTAAAAAAAGAAAAACAAAAAAAAAAAACATAGCGCTCCAGCCTTAGTCGTTAAGTTTGAAAAGCGGTGTGTTAACGTGATTGTACTGAAGAGAAAAAAATAAAATAGATTGATAAAGGAGTCTTACTCCGAAATATATTTTTTTTTTAAAAATAAACACCTGTTTATTTTATAAAAAAATTTCGCATTGCAGTTTGGGCTTCAAATGTATTTATACATGTTTTATTCTTCAAATTTCACTCAACGCTTCTAACGTTATATACACAAAAATAACTACCCATATATATATATATATATATATATATAAGTTATAAAAAATATATATATATATATATATATATATAAGTTATAAAAAAAAATATATATATATATATATATATATATATATATATAAAAGTTATAAAAATATATATATATAAGTTATAAAAATATATATATATATATATATATATATATATATAAAAGTTATAAAAATATATATATATAAGTTATAAAAATATATATATATATATATATATATATATAAGTTATAAATATATATATATATATATATATATATAAGTTATAAATATATATATATATATATAAGTTATAAAAATATATATATATATATATATATAAGTTATAAATATATATATATATATAAGTTATAAAAATATATATATATATATATATATATATATATATAAGTTATAAAAATATATATATATATATATATATATATAAGTTATAAAAATATATATATATATATATATATATATAAGTTATAAAAATATATATATATATATATATATAAGTTATAAAAATATATATGGCAATTAAGCTACACAGAATATTCCGCGTTTCACCAACGCTAGGATTCGTTAGGCTTATATATATATATATATATATATATATGGTAGTGATTTAAAGTAAAAAGAAAAAAAAAAAAATGAACCAAAACGTAGCTTTCCAGCCTTAGTCGTTAAGTTTGAAAAGTTCGTTAGAAATTGTTATGATGTCTAAATTTGAGATGGTGAAAAATTCAGTATGATAGTAGATATATGTATATGTAAAGTTTTATATTTAACGTAAGTAAGTAATGTAACATTTCTATTAAAACTTTTCTCTTTCTACCTGCCCCCCCTCCTCCTCCTGTTTTCTCCTCCCTCTCTCCAAATCCCTCTCTTCTCCACCTAGCCCATTCCTCTCTAGCTGAAAACACAATTTTCCTTTACATGATAAATTTCTCATGGAATAAGTTGGCATTTTCTTTCCAAATTCTTGCATAATAACAATAACGCTGCAAAACGGGCCTTCCCTGACGAAAATTGGTTCAGCTAATCCCCGGGGAATGTGTGTTTCCTGAGTTTTTGATCAACAAAAGCCGATTAACAATATACCAACTTTATAAGTATTTGTTTTGTAGTATTTTCATTTTAGCTGGACATACCAACATACACACGGACATCTGCCCTTTATATAATAGACTAGAAGATTCACCCGGCATTGTCCAGTACCCTTAAATTCCTTTAAACAAAATGAAGTAAAGAAAAAAAAAAGAAAAAAAAAAAAAAACTGAGACGTGCATACGAGTATGTTTTTTCGAAACAATCCACTTCTTGTAAGTAAAAAAAAAAAAAAAAAAAATACTCGAGCTGAGATCGAAACCAAAACTTAGACAGTGGGTCAAGTACGATAACCATTAGGCCAGTTTGCCACGTCTTTAAAAAGGTGTTTTCAAACCTACTTATTCTTAACATAATATGAATTATCTATGCATGCGCAGACATAAAACAGTTGACACAGATAAAAATCCCCCCCCCCCAAGTACCAATTTTTCAATTTTGATCTCTCAGCAGGGCTCTTTTGTCTGGATAAAAATGGATTAAAAAGTTTTCCACGTATCTGAATACCTTATGTACCAAACTTTTATAGATATATACATTATATTTATGTTGTGTGTGTATATATAGATGTATATATAGTATGTTTATTTATACAAACATTATTGGCTACATATATGCATACATATTTCTGTAGTGTGTCTTTTAAGAGACACTACATCATCAGGTCAATTGTATTTGAGGCTAACTATTTATACTAAAGTTTTTTATTTTCTACCATTTCAGCCTGGCGTTGCCCAGGTGTTTGGAGGTGTATGTTGAGCAAAAAATAAAAATAAGTAAAATAAACGGTCAATTTTTTAAAAACTTTGACCCCTATTATGACCCCTTAACCTTTATTGTTTTGGGCTCAAATCAAGTTATTAAGTTAGATCCATGTCCAAGGAACCTATATCTAAAATTTCAAGTGTTTAGACCCAAAATTATCGGAGGAGTTTGGTAGAGTCCTCAAAGGTCAAATCGTTGAACTTTGATCCCTTAACAGCCAAATTTCTGGCCAAAAACCGATCACAAAGATTTTCCCAAATCTCAGTACCCTGTATATCAAATTTCGAGTCTGTAAACTAAAAATTGACAGAGTTATTGCATAGGGAAATGTACACAGACATACGGACATATGCATACACACATGTTCACTTTTATAGATACATAGATAGATTTAGCTAAAGAGGGTAAGTACTACAATGAATGGAAAAGTTCTGGAAGAGATGGGGGGAGGCGAGGGAGGTAAAGAGAGGATGTCTATAGGTTGGTCAGTTTAATGAATGTGCGTAATATTAAAGTTACAAACAACAACCTACATACCTGAGGACGGTCGAAGGTCAAACCAATCGAAACGTTGCACAAATAACACAATCAAAATGAGAACAATAGTTCAATCGATACGTATATATGTATTCTATATATAATACACACACACAAAGACACCAAGTGTAAATGTGCTAGAGAGCACAAAAAAAAAGGGGGAAATTTAATCAGATATACAATTTGACACTTCAATTCATTTAACGTCACTTTTTTCCCCCCTTGTTCAGATTCCAGACATTTTCTGACATTATGTCAGTTATCACAGATCAGATCAGATTTCTCCAAGTTTTTACTTTGTATGATCTTGTCTAATCACATGATTCGATGGCCAAACGTTTATTTAACCAAATGGACATGTAACGCAGCATAAAATAAACATGTTTTTACAATTTATTTCACCCCAAACAAGGCAGAGCCACTAAGTCGTAAGGAGATAATACTTAAGACCAGATTTGCAATGTAGGGAGTTGGGCAGCGAGATGTCTGTTCACATTACACTTGAACTTCTGCATGCCAGTACAATCAAGGAAGCGGCGGCCTGGAGGAAATTTTAAAATTTAGCTGTTATAGGTATAAAGTTATTTAAGTAGAAGACGTTACGGATTTAAAAAAAAAACAAAATTAAATAATAATTAAAAAAAAAAAAAAAAAAGATAATTAATTTTTGGTATCAAATTTTCCCTATTCCGATACCCTAAAAAGTTAAGAATTTTTTTTTTTATTCTGATTAATCGTCTCAACACTAATATATATATACACTGCCGGCAAAAAGAAAGTCAGCACTTGTAATTTTTTTTCAAAAACTGCAAATTTAAGCTAAATTTAATGTAACTGTTTAAAAAACCTCATTTGATTCGCCTTTTATTCCTCTGTGATTTTACCTATTCATATTTGACTTTTATTTGAAATATTCTAGTATTTACGTCAATTTTAAAAAAATAACTTCAAATTGAAGAGGCAAAAAGAAAGATCGCAGCAACAATTTCGTTTAAAACCAGCTTAAATTATCGCCCCTAAATCAGTTTTAAATATCTACCAACAGGCAACAAAGCATCTCTAATCATAATTGTTGTTGTTCCAGGTTATACAATGTAACGTTTAATCCATTTCTCTTAGCGATCGTCAAGAGCTCATTAATCTCCACCTTTCTGGTTTATCCAAGCAAGAAATCAGCTACAGATTGAAATGTGATGAGAAAACGGTACGAAAGACTGTGCAAAAGCACCAAAACACCGGCAGTGTTTGTGATGCCCCTAAATCTGGTCGTACTAGAGTTACTTCTAACAGGGGAGACAATGCTATCAAGATCTGCATCCTAAGAAACAGATTTGAAACGGCTCCTCAAATCCAACAACAGTGCAATCTTGTTAAAACGTGCTCTCTTTCTACTGTCAAGAACAGATGAAAGGAATTTAACTTATGAGGATATGTTGCAAGATGCAAACCAATGATTTCTGTAAAGAACAAAAAGCTCATGACTCTTCATATTGGTAAAAAGTGCTTTTTAGTGACGAAAGCAAGTTCAATAGGCTAGGCAGTAATGATAGGCAGTACGTCCGTCGGAGGAAACACAAAGAATTTAATCCTAGGTGCTCAGTTTCAATGATGCAAGGTGGTGGAGGTTCAGTTTTGGTGTGGGGCATTATTAGTACCAATGGTCCAGGGCCTATAGTTTGCTTGCAAGGTCGAATTAATTCGACCAAGTACATTAATATGTTGACTGAGCATTTTCTACCCAATTTTGGTCAGAATTTGGATGATAATCCCATCTTCATGCGGATAATGCTCCCATTCACACAGCTGGCAATGTCAAGAGGTTCCTTAAAGAGCATGATATTCTGTGTTTGGATTGGCCTGCACAATCTCCAGACCTCAATCCTATCGAAAATGTATGGCATTACATCAAGCAACAGCTACACAATGATAAAATTTCAAATTTGAAGAACTTTGGACAAAAATGAAAGAAAAGTGGGATACCCTTTCCCCGGAATATTGCTGCAGTCTAATTCAAGGAATTCCCAAAACATTGCAGGCTGTCAAATTACAGAAGGACTATGCTACTAAATATTAACTAGTTCATTGTGTTTATGTTGTATTTGTGTTGCATTGATGTCCTAAAGTTATATTTAAATAACTATTTTCCAATGAGCGGACTTTTTTTTTTTTTTACCTCCTCAATTTGAAGTTATTTATTGAAATTGACGTGAACAACTAGAATATTTCAATTAAAAGTCAAATATGAACAGGTAAAATTATAGAAGAATGAAAAGCCAATCAAATGAGGTATAGCTTGTTTAAAAACGGTTACATTAAATTTAGCTAAATTTGCAGTTTTGAAAAAATTACAAGTGTGGACTTTCTTTTTGCCACCTGTGTATGTATGTGTGTGTGTATATATATACTAGCGAGGGGGGGGGTCTTTTAAAATACGCTTAAATATGATATTTTAATTTGTCCAGATTTCATATATATTATTAGAGTTGTGATTTCAAAAGTAAAAAAGAAAAATATTTGGGTGCCATCGGCTAGAATTGAAACTGAAAGCAAAACTGTAGCATTCAGAGCTGGCGACGTTGCCACTGTACTAACATGACATGCATATGAACTGATTAAAAATTAGAAAATAAAGATGAATGTACAAAATGTATAACGATCTTTTTCAATTTTTATCCATTTTTGACCCCTTAAAAAACTATTTTAACCGTCTGTAAAAAAAAAAATCCAAAATCCCTAGCGCCACTCTGTGACTTTTAGTTTCGGAGGAGATAGTTTGAAAATATGGAGACGCAGATATATATATATATATATATATATGAAACATCATTTATTCACGACTCACACAGCAGCCGCCGAATAGCGTAATGGTTAGGAGCCTTGACTGTCGTACAGGCAGTCGGGTTTCAATTCTGGCTTGAGGTAGTTGCCTGTCTAGCCGCACTGATGAGCTGTGATACAGCGAAACAGTACTGTATGTGGATGACTATATATATATATAATCGAGATAAGACACTGATTAGAAATCAGATGAAAGATCCTGATAGTTGAAGTAATACTTTCAGGGCGGTCCTAGCCAAAAAGGAGAAGCTTAATCACAGGGATATATACAATGGAATGGTATATCCATTTAACATCTGATACACTGTGCCAACACCTAAAAAGGTTTTGGAATACATCTACGAAAACACACTCAACGCACCAACGAATACGGCTGCCCCGTATACCTTTCGGAAAATCAATAAGGAGCAACCACGCTTTTATTATATGGGACTACTGCCTTCTCCCCTGGATCAATACTCTGCCTACCTGGATTTATAACCCCGGAGGACATTGTACTTCTTCCGATAATGGACTGCCCAGGTTGCATCAAATTCCCTTTCCTATAATTATTTCCATATAATTATCATTCACCACTCAAAAAAACTATTTTCAATATTTGTGCTGAAAAGCAAAATAAGTGTCTATTCACAGCTGAACATTTTGCTAACCGCATTTCATTTCCTCTGATGATATGAGCCTTTATTGAAAATCCATGGATTAAGAAAATCAACATAACCCCTTCTATATATTCCTTCTGTCAAACAATAAATTCTTAATTCGAATATATGTGTCTATATGTTATTTTTTTCAGAATTTAAACACAACCACTTATATATATATATATATATATATATATATATATATATATATATACTTGTATATTTTGGCAACAAGTCATTATTTAGACACGTTTGATTGAACACATCGGAGTTATTGCTTTTTCCGATCTTTCTGGAAATCTTTTCCATTTGCCAGTAGGCATATTATATAGAATGGCGCACAAAAGTTGTTGTTCAGCGATAGAAAGCGCTTAAGAAAAAAATGATAATAATAATATGGCCGAACACCAACTTTTGGGCGCCATTCTATATAATATGCCTGCTGAAATTAAAAAGACCGCTCGGCAAATGAAAAAGATTTCCCGAAAGATCGGAAAAAGGAATAACTCCATCGTGTTCAGTCAGACGTGATATATATATATATATATATATATATATATATATATATATATATATATATAATATACTTCTGCGATAGAGGCATCTCTAGCAATAAACTAAGTTTCTCAAAGGGTAAGAAAATAAAGCCTGGGGGAAGGGTGGACCCCCTAGAATTGCACAGGTCCATATCTCATCCTTACAGAGAATAAGATACCTAAACAATAGCTGAGATTCTGCTAGTCTAATTTTAATATGATATATAATATATACTCTGCTGATTACCACTTAGCTTAGTTGAACATTTATCTGCAATTGTTCTACAAATCAGTAACAGAACTTATTATACAAAGCGAATCCAGACTCATTATTCTTGTTCATTTCCGGTGTCTCAAATTGGTTATTTTGTGGCAACAATATTCACCATTTACTCATCGCCCTCCAATCAACTGACCGCCATTTTGAAAGAAATAAAAAAAAAAAAAAGAAAAGAAAATGGAAACCTTCTTTTGGCTTTGTTTACAATGTTGATGGAAGTTATTACCTCTCTTTATTTTTCACTTTTCTTATTCTGCTATAGTTGGGGGATTGGGCATCCTACTGGATGCCAGACATTCACCTGCTATCTAACATTCCAACCGAGAGATCGTTTTAAGATCATAACCGTCCCTTTGCGTGTACTTTAAATGCAATTGTTCGTATCTCTCTTGCACTTGGTTCATCGGTTATATTTTCCAGGTAGTTTTTAAAAATCTAGTTTTACGAGTCCAGTTGCTCCCATAATTACTAGAATGATGGAAATCTTCCTAAGATTTCAGTTTCTTTTCATAAGATTTTGGTGTTTTATCTTTTCCCTCTGGGATCTGTGTAATCCAACATCATTCTCCAAAATCCAAAATCGTTAAAGGACTTGTCCTGCCTTGATAGAGTTCAAAATAGACTTCGTGGCCTCATAGGAGATGTCCTTTTCTCTTCGCTGCAACCTCTTTCTCACAGAAGAGATGTTGCGAGTTTGTCTCTCCTTTATTGTTATTTTCATAGAAAGTGTTCAACTGAGCTTCAGTCTATGGTTCCCCCTCGCCAAACTTTCACAAGAAACACTCGTCTAGCTGAAAACATTATCAATAATTCTCCCCACTTTTTACCTGTGCCTAAACCTAAACGTAGATTCTATGAATAAGGCTTCTTTCTTAGAACTGCACGCCTGTGGAATTGTCTTCCGTTTTCCTGCTTTCCAGCTGACTACAATATGGTTGTCTTCAAGTTCAACGTAAACAAGTTCTTGATGAGCCATTCTACTTGTTAACAAATTTACCGAATTTCCATTACTAACGATTACTTCATTGTCCAACTGACTATTGTACACTCTTAACCCTTATCCTCGAGTGGTCTTTGGACCTTGATAAGTAGTTATGCCTAAGTAAAAAAAAAAAATGTTGCTACTTTCTCCCGTTCATCTCGTATCACTGTCAGGTTTAATAGCTCCGTTTTCGAGGTACATAGTTGTAAGTCATATTGAATGGTGCATCACTTATTTCCAACTGTTCTTTCTGGTAAACATGTTCCCGGGATTTTCTGCTCATTCTGTCTTTTAAAAATGGATTTATCGTTCTATTAGGTGTAATCGCATTGACACACCAGTTCTCGTCAAATCACGGAAATTAAGCAACGTTGAGCCTGGTCAGTACCAAAATGGGTGACCAAGTGCTGTATGTGCTTTTCTGCTGATCTTATATGTATTGGATTAAAAAAAAATACTGCCTGTTTTCCAATGCTTAAAACGATTCCTTAATTATTTATTTATTTATTTATTTATTTTTTTTTTTGTTGGTTTTATTTTATTTAAAATTTAATTTTCCAATGCTAGCATTAATGATAAAATGATGAATATTTATTAATTTTAAATGCCCAGTAAAATTAACATCTATAGATCATTCCAAAAGTGTATTTTTTACGTTTGCGAAAATATAGGCTTGTAATACACGGTTTTTTTTTTTTTTTTTTTTTTATCGTAAGCTCGGCATTGTCCCTATTTACAATGCCTCCCCCACAGGACAGTTAGACACCAGGGTCGATTTTTTAATGTGGAGAAAAGGAACAAAAATTAAAATTGTCTCGGTCATGAAGGATTTCTCCTTCACCGAAAGAGAACAAGAAATTGAAGTGTAGCATCTGAAGAACAGATACTACACTTTGAGATATTTAATTTTTTATTCACAGGGGGAAAAAAAATACAATTGGGAAAATGAACAAAAAATTTAGGCACAAGGCCAACTCAAAAAGAAGGGGGGGTGAGGTTGGTTGGTTGGTTCATCTCGTCTCTATTGGAAATTTTAAAAGATTTCTCTCTCGGCCAGCATCTTTTATCATGGTTACCCTTTTAAAATTGCATTTATGTGTGTGTGGTCGGAGGGGGGGGGGTCTTCCTACTTGAACACAATTTTAAAACATTTTTGATTTATATCAAAAAATACAAAAAAGATAATATTAATAAAATTTCATTTGTGCTACACTTTCATCTTAACCCGAAGACCAAATCTGACAAATCGGTGTTGTTTCCAGTCAGTCTTGGGCCTCTCCTTGCTACTAGATCCAAGCAATGCTGATTCAAGAGAGGTGTGATTTGGATTACGCAACCCTTGCTTCAGTTACATACGCAGCTACCCTTACAGAGAGTATCCATTGTTTCTTGAGACAAAACGAAGGCACGGAAACAAACTTAAAATCCGTTGGATGTAAACCACCATGACTATCCGTTTCGTCAGGTGTCATTCGAAAAATTTATAAACTGTGACGTGTCTTGCATGACCAAAAAAATAAGTTTCGTATTTTTTTTTAGCTAAGGTCCACCGCCACAATTTTCTTTTAAATGACGACTTTTATAAGTTTTCTACTATGCTGAATACGAAAATCGCCTTGAAATTTTGCAGAAATAATTAGTTATCGAGATATAAAAAGTTGTATTATGCATTGTATTGTTTTGGCGGCCATCGTTTTTACGCGTGTGCACCATAAACAAATCAACGCGCGTAACAAAGATGGCGGCCAAAGAATACAATGCATAATACAACTTTTTATATCTCGATAACTAAGTACTTCTGCAAAATTTCAAGGCGATTTTCGTATTCAGCATGGCCGAAAACCTTTAAAAGTCGTCATTTAAAAGAAAATTGTGGAGGTGGACCTAATCTGAAAATTTACCAAATAAGTTTCGTAATTTCTATATCACCATCAGTTTCACGTTTCTGTTTTACATGCTGGCATGTGGTGGACGACTTTTAAAAATCGACTTCCAAACTAACCTATGTCAGACCAGGTCTTTATTAACCCCTCTTTCTCTCGAGTCCATCCGCGTCATCTCGTCTCCAGTTTCCACTATTGCTGTCTGAAGATACCGGCTTTGTGATCTAAAATGCACCAAACGTTGATGTTATTGTTTCTTTTCATCTTTCCCGTTGCAAAACTCAATCATGTTCTGCAAGGCCCAAAACAAAAATTTTCCAATTTATTTATTTATTTATCTGTGGACTGTTATCCTCATCTTCATAGTTGTTGTTTCACCATGTTTCGGCTAACTCATCCTCTGGCCTTCTTCAGGTGATTAACCATGACGGGATAGGAATGCTGAGTTTTGTAACTTTATCTTCAGTAATTACTGCTTTCCATAGTTGTTGTCTCGCCACATTTTTGGCCAACAAATCCTCTGACCTGTTGTTTGGCATAGTTTATTTGTCAAAGATGGTGATTGTGTATTGTCCAGTCAAAAAAAAAAAAAAAAAAAAAAAATCCACACGGGGTCGTTCTTTTTAACCTCGTATTTTGCATTTCATTTTCTCCGTGCTTCTAAAAAGTAAATTACTTCTCTTTTATACACATTTGCGCAGGAACAGGCGCCTCTCGCCACTGGGCTGGACAATACACAATCATCTTCGACAATTAGGCTGCCAAACGATACCATGACAAGTAAAAGAAAAAAAAAAAGTATTGTTTTTAAAAATATTCCCGATGAAGGCTTTGTTATAAGCTGAAAATCTGAAACTTTAAATAAATATTTGTTTATTTAAAAAAAAAAAAAAAAAAAAAAATCCGCACGTGGTCGTTCTTTTTAACCTCATGTTTTGAAGTTTTTCTCCGTGCTTCTAAAAAGTGGATTACTTCTTTTTGCGATATATATATATATATATATACTAGCATGGGTTCTCGGCGTTGCCCGGATATTTGGAGGTGTATGTTGAGCAAAAAAAAAAAGATCAATTTTTTAAAGACTTTGACCCCTATTATGACCCCTTAAAATTTATTGTTTTGGACTCAGATCAAGTTATTTAGATCCATGTCCAAGGAGCCTATATCTAAAATTTAAAGTGTTTAGACCCAAAATTGTCGGAGGAGTTTGGTAGAGTTCTCAAAGGTCAAATCGTTGAACTTTGACCCCTTAACAGCCAAATTTCTAGCCGAAAACGTATTACAAAGATTTTCCCAAATCTCAGCCTACAGACTCGAAATTTGGTATAAAGTATACCAGATTTTGAGTCTGTAGACATAAAATTGACAGAGTTATTGCGTAGAGAAATGTACACAGATACACACACAGACACGTTCACGTTTATAGATATATATGTATAATATGGTGGATTTTCTCATTAAAAAAAAAACGTGCGTGTGCTTTCAGTCCAGCAGGTGCCTTGTACACTTTCTCACCGATGCATTCATTTGTTGGTTCAAAATGTCTCGGGTGGACAACAGCTAACCCAGCTTTGCTCTGTGCTTTGAATCCACAATGACACACACAATCATAGTTTGGTGGAGCACTGTTTGGTGGGGTTTGTTCGTGGTTTGCTTTAAAATTTTCACGAACAGACGTATTCCCGTCGATTTTGATGTATGAAGTCCGCTACAACAATCAAGTTATTCAGAAATCCGCACAAATGATTTGTTTATAATGGTGAAGGCTTTGTGTAGAACTAATTAGAGTCTTTGGTACAACTGCTAACCTCAGCCGGTGCAATGGCTGCGACAAGGCAGAACAGGCAGTAGACCTCTCGGCTATTATGATGGCGCAAGGACAATTAGCGAAAATGGAGTTTTGCTAAAAAAAAAAAAAAAAAAAAAAGTTTGATTTATAACAAGGAGATAATTATTCTCTGAAAATTTGGAAAATCTTAGGCTAATTTAGTAAAACTCAATTGTCTTCGAGAACTGTTTTCATTAATAATTAATTTTCTATCTCATCGTTTTTCGTAATTTCTGGATATGTTAATTACTGTGACATGACAATTAAGTAGATAACCATTGGTTTAACTTGAAAATCAATATTTCGATATTCGAATTTCACTGTTATAACGAAGTTGTGAAAGTTCTTTACACTTGTGCGTGTGTTTGCTTCGATCTTTTTAAGATCTTGGATTGATTTGTCATTTCTGAAAAAAAAAAAAAAAAAATGCAAGTCTGCACCTGACCAAGTTTATTTTTGTATTTTATTTTTTTAAAAAAATTTTTTATTTTAATTTTTTTTTTTTTTTTTTTTCATATGGTAGCCAACAACAACAACAACGTCTTTTATTTACATCTAAAAAGATGTCGGCCTGGGTGGGGGTTAATATTTATGATCATCTCTCTCTCTCTCTCTCTCTCAAGCGAATAAAATTCAATAGAAAAATTGCAAATCCATTCTTGCTTGATGAGTCATGAAAGCTGGAGAAGAGGGTGGAGGCGGGAGTAACTATCTATCTTTCTCCCTCCCTCCCTCTGTCTCTCCCTCTCTGAATAGGACTAGGCTGGGGTAAGGAAACTGCAGAAAAAGACTTTGCATGAAAATTAGGCTCTTTGTGTCAACAAATCTGACCTCATTTTTTCGTCTCTCAGTACGTGTGTTCAAAGGAATTTCATGTTTTGATATTCTCTTTGTAGCTCTTTCTTTTCCTGTTATATATATAATCAGTTTTTTTTTTAATTCTTTTTTATGAAGTACGCCTTAGATATGTTTCGTTGAATAGCGGAAGACACTAAACAACTATTCAGAGGCACATATGTTCATCGAAAAACTAAACATTTTTTTATCTATAAAATGAAAAAGGATTTGGTCAAAAAGATTAAAAGAATAGATTTTTAAAGTATAATAATTAGGGCTAGGACAAGAGCATAATCTTTACATTATTCTAACTCGAGTGTGTATCCGTTGATATATTGTATGCTTTTGTATAGAGTAGTATGGTTCTTGGTTGATTAACCGTGTCTGTGTCGGATATATACTCGAGTCAAAACAATGATAAGAATATGCTGTTGTCATAGTCCTAGTTATTAATTTCAAGCTTATGAGGGATTTTTGGAGCATGAAAACTGTTTTTTTTTTTTGTTTTTTTTGTGTGTGTATATATATATATATATATATATATCTCATATGAACATGTGTGTTTGTCTGTGTGTGTGTACATTTCCCTACGCAATAACTCTGTCAATTTTCAGTCTACAGACTCGAAATTTTATATACAGGGTACTGAGATTTGGGAAAATCTTTGTAATCCGTTTTCGGCCAGAAATTTGGCTGTTATGGTGTCAAAGTTCAACGATTTGACCTTTGAGAACTCTGCCAAACTCCTCCGACAATTTTGGGTTTAAACACTTTAAATTTTAGATATAGGTTCCTTGGACATGGATCTAACTTAATAACTTGATCTGAGCCCAAAACAAATGTTATGGGGTCATAGTAGGGGTCAAAGTGAAAAAAATTTACCTTTTTTTTTTTTTTTTTTTTTTTGCTCAACATACACCTCCAAACACCCGGGCAACACCAGGCTGAAATGCTAGTATATATATAAAGTGGTTCACTTGTTATTAAATACGTTAATTAACAAGATGTTTCTGATTCTCTCTTTTCTGAGCTTGAGAACGTGGTGCAATGGGGAAAAAGGTGGCTGGTTAAGTTTAATGCATCGAAAACCCAGTTTCACTCCTTTCATCATAATCCCGCTGACCCCCATCGCACTCTAATTGAAATGAATAGCTTTCGTCTTGGGGAAGCACCATATCTTGACAAACTTCTGAGACTGACCTTCACTCCTGGAACACATACATCAAATATGTTGCCAAGATCGCTGAAAAAATCGTTGCATCACTCTACCACTCTAGTAGGTATCTCACTGCCGATGCATTCCTCTATCGGTTTAAGAGTCAGGTATACCCTAAAATATGGTACCATTGCCGCATCTGGGCAGGAGCTGCTTTGATAGAGTTCAAAACCAGCTTCGAAACCTAGTAGGTGACGCCATTTTCTCTTCCCTGCAACCTCTTTTCCACAGAAGCGTCACTGCGAGCCTATCTCTACTCTATCATTAGTTTCAGGACTAGTGCGCGATTGAACTCCAATCTATGGTTCTCCCCTTTCACAAAAACGCTAAACTAGCTACAACCACTATATACGATTTCCTCCACTCTCTATCTGTGCCTTAATCTAAACGCAGATTCCATGAACAAAGCTTCTTTCCCAGAACTGCTCACTTGTGGAACACTGTTCCACTGGCCTGCTTCCTGCTTGAATACAACATGGTAACCTTTAAATATAATGTAAACAAATTCTTGTTGAGCCGTCCCCATAATCAAATTCTACCCAATTTACACCATTAACGACTACACTTCCAACCTACAGTAATTCAGTAACACTTATCCTTGAGTGGCCTTCGGGCCTTGATAAGTAGTGACTCCCAAGTAAAAAAAAAAAAAAATTCACAATTATAGGCATTTAAGGAGGTTATTATTAAAATTTATTTTATTGATGTTTCGTTTTGATTAATGTTTCTAATATTTTGAGTTTACTAGTGTTGTCTACTAATATCTATATATCTATAAAAGTGAACGTGTGTGTGTGTGTCTGCGTACATTTCCCTATGCAATAAATCTGTCAATTTTTAGTCTACAAACTCGAAATTTGATATATAGGGTACTGAGATTTGGGAAAATCTGTGATCGATTTTCGGCCAGAAATTTGGCTGTTAAAAGGTCAAAGTTCAACGATTTGACCCTTGAGAACTCCACCAAACTCTTCCGACAATTTTTGGTCTAAACACTTTAAATTTTAGATATAAGCTCCTTGGACATGGATCTAACTTGATTTGATTTGAGCCCAAAACAAATTTTAAGGGGTCATAATAGGGGTCCAAGTTTTAAAAAAAATTGACCTTTTTTTTTTTTTTTTGTCACCTCCAAAACACCCGGGCAACGCCGGGCGCCCATGCTAGTAATATATATATATATATATACACACACACACACACACACACTTATTGTCCTATCCTCCTGGTGTTGTCATGAGTGAACTCATTTCCAAGCGTAAAGTTGGATTGTGTAGACAGCACTAATTTATAAAGGTTTGTTCGTCCGTGGGAACATGACCAATTCTAACGTTTTTCACAATGGGTAGTCACGATCGGTGCAATCGATTGTGAACTTGTAGTCTTTATGCGTTCCTTGTTTCATGCTCGCCCCAAGTTTTCCTCCGGATGAACGTGCCACGGTAAATTTGTTGTTAGGGATTTTGCGAAGAATGGGTAACTCAAGATCACAAGGAAGAAAGACTCTTCGGTTGTTTATTCTGAGATGAAAGGAAGTATTAGTAGCTGTGGTTATCTATAAAAGTGAACGTGTCTGTCTGTCTGTCGGTGGGTGTGTGGGGAGAATTGTGTGTGTGTCTGCGTACGTTTCCCTACGCAATAACTCTGTCAACTTTAAGTCTACAGACTCGAAATTTGATATACAGGGTAGTGAGATTTGGCAAAATCTTTGTAATCCATTTCCGGCCAGAAATTTGGCTGTTAAGGGGTCAAAGTTCAACGATTTGATCTTTGAAAACTCTACCGAACTCCTCCGCCAATTTTGAGTATAAAAAAAATGGAAATTTTAGATATAGGTTCCTTGGACATGGATCTAACTTTACATTTATTGTTTTGGGCTCAAATCAAGTTATTAAGGGGTCATAATAGGGGGCAAATTAAAAAAAATTTGACCTCTGCGGTCTCTACCAAATTACTCAGTTTCTGGTCTAAACATTTGAAATTTTACATAAAGGGTATTCAGAGATGGGGAAAGCTTTTTAATCGGTTTGGGTCGAATTTTTATTTGCATGTCTGCCTAAAACTTTCGACAGGTGACGGATTTTTACAAGATCAGTATTGTTTTGAAGTTCGACCTTTCAGACAACAAATATAAAAAAATTGGCTAAAAATAGTTTTCATCTTCAACTAGACACTTTTCTACGGGGGAGGGTCGCTTTTTTCACCAATATTTTCGAAAGCCATCCTTTCTTTTTAATTGTCTAGCCTTAATTTAAACCTATGTCACTTCTGGTTTAGCGGTGGTCGTAAAAGCAAAACGTCAGTTTTTTTTTCCCGTGTTTTTCCTCCTTTGCTGCACGGGTTCGAGCCTGCCTTCCTTCTACCACTTTTTTTTTTTTGCTCAACATACACCTCCAAACACCCGAGCAATGCCGGGCTGAAATGCTAGTGTATATATATATATATATATATATATATATATCAAGCCCCTTTAAGAATACTTAAGGATGGACACTGTCTGTGGAATTATAATTGTTAAAATATTTTGAACTCCTAATGAGGGTTTGACACCAATGATTTCAACAATCGTTTTTATAACCACAAATTATAATAATCAACCAATCAGAAGCTTCAAAAGTTATTATTAAAAATGCCGAATTTTTGGATTCAATCAGTTCGCCGTCGACTCTGTCTTGAAACGACTCAAGATTGGGACTACATTGATTCTTCGCCGCCATCTTCGTTACTAGCAATTACTTAACACTCAAAATCGTGACTGCATTGATTTACTGCCACCATCTTTGTTCAACATAATATCCCAACACTTAACAATAACTAAGGCCGTTAACTAGTGTCTATGCAATGTCCACGACTTCCGCCCATGCGAACATTAAATTACCTAATATACTTGCCTGAAAAGAATGTGAAAAAAAACGTGACGTCTTTGCTGTTGTGCCCATCGCCAAACTGGAAGTGACGAATGTTTAAATTAGGGCTAGTCATTGTGTGCATGGTTCCCCAGTTCAATACAAAACACCTGATGAAGACCGGAGGGCAAAACGGCCGAAACGTTGTGACTATAACAACCAAGATGAGAAAGTCAGTCTGACAATCTCAATAAATTAAGGCTAGTCAATCGAAAAGAGGGGATGACTTTCGAAAATATCGGCGAAAAAAAGCGACCCCCTCCTTGTAAAAAAAGTGCCCAGTTGAGGGTGAAGGAATTAATGTTTTTAACTAATTTTTCGATATTTGTCATCCGAAAGGTGGAGCTTCAAAAGGATACTGATCTCTTGAAAATCTGTCACCTCTGTCGAAAGTTTTAGGCATACATACATACATACATACATACATACATTTAAACAGACGGATGAGATTTATATTATAGAAAGACAAAATGTATGTATGTTTGTATGTTTCGCAAAAACTTTCGACAGTATCGTTTTAAAGCTCGACCTTTTGGATGAGAAATATCAAAAAATTGGCCAAAAACATTAATTCCTTCACCCTCTCAACTGGACAGTTTTCTACAAGGAGGGTTCGGTTTTTTTTTTTTTTTTTTTTTTTTTTTTTTTTTTTTGTTTTTTTGCGTCGCCATTTTTGCAAGTTATCGTATTGGTTGGATTGACTTTGCTTAATTTCAACGTTCCGAACTTCCGGTCGGACGATGGAGACATCGGCAAACACGTCATGCTCCCCCATCTACCATTTTTAACCCCTCCCCACCTCTGGGTTCCTTAATTGACCCAAACAACGCCGGAGAACCTTGCTGCTATACCACTTTTAATCCCCCTCCCCCGGTGGGCCTTACTACACTTCCACACACCCGGGCAACGCCGAGGTCCCCCGCTAGTTTTATAATAAAGGTAAAACCAGAACGAAATAAGATCTAAATAGTAACCCTACCCTAAACCTAAACCTACCCTAACCCTAACCCTAACCCTACCTAACCGTTAATTGCTATTTATTTTTGTACTTTGATATTCAAATATAAAATTATATTTGATAAAAAAAACAAAAAGAAAAAACGATTTCCGAAATGGTTATTTCAGTTATTAGTCACGACCTTAATCAAATCTACGGGCACACAGGTGCACAAAAACAAAAAAAAAACAACAAAGTCGGATTCAAAGTGTAACGTATTATCTATTTTATTGCTGCTAATTTGCAATTTCTCAGAAAAATAAACTCCCCTACCCCTTACAAAAATTTGAGAGGGTGTACGATAAAAACTAAAATAGAATAATTTTTTTTCTTCAATCTTTTATATGTGGTAAAAATTGTAATGCGTATTTAATTTTTCACTTTTATAATAAAAATTTCATGGGTGGGGGGAGGTTATGTAGAAAAAATAAATTCAAGTTCAAAATCAATACAAATATTTCAAGAAAATTACTAAAAAACATTTTTAATTGAATGAAATCCCGATTCTAAAAAACATGTTGAAGAATTAGGTGCCTGAAAAATAGTCTTTCTGTTACTCGTACCTTTTGAATATTGAAAAAAAATTTTTTATGAAGTGATAAGTTTTCACATCACGTCTCTTAAGCTGAAAATTTCGTATTGAGAGGTCCACTATCTATGTGTGTGTGTGTATGTGTATATATATATATATATAGGAACATTGTGTGTAAGTTTTTTACCTATGGACTCTGAAATGGCTGGGCCGATTTGTTTTGTTTTTTTTCACACGAAGGTACTTGATGTGTCTGGGAGTGTTCTTACGTAGGTTTTGTATCAGAATGTTTCTGAAAAGTATCGAAAATCAATAATCGGAAAATTTGATTAACGGAGACAGTTTTTGAGGATGTGTGCGATGGTCTGCACATCGCCACTGCAGGGACATCGAGCATCCTCTACATAGCCCTATTTATGCAGGTCGTCTCGTGTCTTAGCAATCTACACTCGGGGCCCCGTTGAATATTACCCACTCTTTCCAATGAAATTACACAGCCTGCTGGGAGATTTTCTTTCAGTGTCTGAAGGGTATGGTTGTTGTCTTTAACAAACTCATTCCACTAATGCAGGCGGAAGGACACTGGTGTTGTTCGTCTTGCGAATGGTAGTCCATGCAACACTTCTTGATGTCCATATAGGAAATGGCGTTTGTCATTATTCTGCTTGTCACGCTCTGCTTTCATTGTCACATCTTGAAAAATTTGCGTCGAAGTGATAACTGACCGCCTGTAGATGGCAGGTTGGTCAGTTTTGGGTTGTGACCAAGTAATAAACATCGGTCTTCTTACACGTGTGCTCTCCTGCTCAAAACATTACCGACTCCAATGTTGTTTTCATAGATTTCTTCTTTTGGCCATTCTGTTATCTCTCACATTGGTGGTTATCGAAGGGGATGCACATGGGGTCACAAGTAAAAAAGAAATAAAATAAAACAGAAACACAAGCTTCAACACATTCTATAAATATCAATTGCACTCTGGGTGTGTGTGTGACACAATCGATCCTCTACACGCGAATGTCCACATCTACATTCTGTCGAGGCCACGTTTGTCAGTTGATGTTAGCTCCTCTAAATCCGGTCCAAGCCATGATTTGTATCCAACTGTCTAAGAACTATTGTTAGTCACCACAAATCAAAATTGCCTATAAACTGTCCCCAACTGTCACAAACCCAAAACTGTTTGTAAATTGTCACCAACAGTCGCAAACCCAAGACTGTCCATGAACTGCCCCTGACTGTTGTAAACTCTCATACATCTCATTGCCACCCCTAAAGCTAACTCTAAAATATCCTGCCCGATACTTTGTTTCTGCTACACATTGATTAACAATCCTATTTTAGCTTTCTTTTGTGTTCCTTGGTGAACAACTTATTTTCTCCCCCTTTTTTTTCTTACTTCCTAACATATGGGGAGGATATCAATAGTATCACACCATAAAAAAAAAAATTTCGGCTAAATATATTTTTTTTTATGTATTTATTTAAAATAGTACTGTTTAAATCATAGGATGACATTTGATTTTGGAAGAGTTCATTTTAAAATTGGTAAAGTCGGTTTTTTTTTTGTTTTTTTCTACTGTCGGCGATGTTGATTTTAAAATGTGTGTGAAAGGTGATAACGTTCGTACGAACATGATAGTGTAATCATTGTCACTACTTCCTCCGGTAGATTGTTACACAATAGAAACACAAGAAACATTCTTCATCCTATTAAGTCGAAAGCGACAATGTTACATCTGTGTGAACCCATGGCAATTGTGATTTGGGGCTAGCATTAAGAACTCGTCGAAAGATTTAAATTCTTGCAGATTTTTTTTTTTTATATCGATCAGTATTTTTTTTTATATCGATCAGTATTTTTTTTTATATCGATCAGTATTTTTTTTTTTATATCGATCAGTATTTTTTTTTATATCGATCAGTATTTTTTTATATCGATCAGTATTTTTTTATATCGATCAGTATTTTTTTATATCGATCAGTATTTTTTTATATCGATCAGTATTTTTTTATATCGATCAGTATTTTTTTTTTATATCGATCAGTATTTTTTTTTATATTGATCAGTATTTTTTTTTTATATCGATCAGTATTTTTTTTTTATATCGATCAGTATTTTTTTTATATCGATCAGTATTTTTTTTTATATCGATCAGTATTTTTTTTATATCGATCAGTATTTTTTTTTATATCGATCAGTATTTTTTTATATCGATCAGTATTTTTTTATATCGATCAGTATTTTTTTTTTATATCGATCAGTATTTTTTTTTATCGATCAGTATTTTTTTTTATCGATCAGTATTTTTTTTTATCGATCAGTATTTTTTTTTATCGATCAGTATTTTTTTTATCGATCAGTATTTTTTTTATATCGATCAGTATTTTTTTTATATCGATCAGTATTTTTTTATATCGATCAGTATTTTTTTTTATCGATCAGTATTTTTTTTTTATCGATCAGTATTTTTTTTTTATCGATCAGTATTTTTTTTTTATCGATCAGTATTTTTTTTATATCGATCAGTATTTTTTTTTATCGATCAGTATTTTTTTTTATCGATCAGTATTTTTTTTATATCGATCAGTATTTTTTTTTTATCGATCAGTATTTTTTTTATATCGATCAGTATTTTTTTTTATCGATCAGTATTTTTTTTATCGATCAGTATTTTTTTTTATCGATCAGTATTTTTTTTTATCGATCAGTATTTTTTTTTATCGATCAGTATTTTTTTTATATCGATCAGTATTTTTTTTATATCGATCAGTATTTTTTTTTTATCGATCAGTATTTTTTTTTATCGATCAGTATTTTTTTTATCGATCAGTATTTTTTTTTATCGATCAGTATTTTTTTTATATCGATCAGTATTTTTTTTTATCGATCAGTATTTTTTTATATCGATCAGTATTTTTTTTATATCGATCAGTATTTTTTTTTTATCGATCAGTATTTTTTTTTTATATCGATCAGCATTTTGTTTGTCATGATTCATTCGATATCTTGTTTTAATGCTGTGAAACAATCAATCAATCAGTTATTTAACTTAAAAATCGATTCCTAATTAATATTATTTGAATTCTTAGAACTACTGTTCGCATCTTAAGTGTTATTTTCACAACGTTTCGATCGATGTAACCTCAGACCTTCTTCAGGTGTATCTTGTCAAACTCTGGTACCCTTCTGTCAAACTCTAGTATCCGTATGGAATTTCAAACGGAACCTTTTATTTGATCCATAAGGATAGCATGCTCTCGTTCTGTCAGCCATGACTAATTAGAAGTTCTAAGTTATTCACAATTGTGTATTTTGAGTGTCGCCTGCACTGAGAATTGAACCTTCATCCTCCAGAAGAGTGTAACTTTACAACTGAATTTAACCAAGTACTTTATCCACTACGCTATGAGTTCTTGCGATGAGAACAGTAGTCTGAAGAATCCAAATGTTATGAATAATCAATCCTCATCTCAAAAATTCAGAAATCAATTCCTAATCGTAGTGTATTTTGGAGTTAACCTTGTTACACAAGATCATTCGTATGGAATTTGGTCAAGGTTGGAGAGTCTGCCTTAGCAAGCAGCCTCTGCCCTCACCTCAAATTTATTCCGGTAATCACTGTTAAGAATGGTTATGGAATTCAGTTCAAATACAATTAGAATAGTATCTTCTTTTTTTTTTTTTTTTTTTTTTTAATAGAGTAGTGCGGGGGGGGGCTCTGTTGGAATGTCGGCGTTGAGGGGAAAGAAGAATCCATTTTTTGTGATTGATCTGAGGGATGCTATGTCATTGAGTGCAACAAAATTTAAAATTTTAAAATCTTTGCTAATTTTCAGACCAAATAACATGGAAATAATTCTAATGACAAAATGAAAAAAAAAAAAAAAATGAAAAATGTTTCCGTTGGAATACACATTGCTTCTTTTTTTTTTTTTTTTTTACCACAGCACCAAAATCAAGAGTCTGCGCTATTTCTTAAATGCCCTTCTTTGATTGTCATCTGTTGATTGTGGTATAGTGCTGATCCTGTGCATGCTGATCCTGTGCAGTTCTAGGTGGTCCATCCTCCTAGGCTAATACCTTCTCAAAGAGAGATAGGGGTTTAGAAATGGAAACGGCACTAACCCTATGTGGGTTTAACTGGATTCTTCCGAAGAAGGAAGTTCCATGGGAATATGAAATTCACAAGTGGTCCCCAGTCGCATGTATATCACTGACAGGGGAGATGACGGCGTTAGATTTTTGCAACTCTTGCAGGTAGGTGTTGACGTCCTACATACAGCAGCTGGAATTCCTAAATTGGTCACCCATCTGCCAGATTCAACGTTGCTTAACTTTGGTGATCACATGATCATGCTATTTCTTTGAGAAAGGGTAAGTTTATTGCTAATCGCCTGAGACACACTACTGGGAAATGCCGACAAAACTACCCAATAATTTTTTGCAGGCCAGTGTGATCTATCTTGAAGTGGGGTGCTGGCTTTTAAATCCCGTTTTTCGACCCTAGTGTCTAATCTTCCGACTCTGGGTGGGATATAAATATCACACATTCTGTGTAAATTGTATTGAATTGTTCTGGAACAGGTGGCACTTGAGTTCAACACAGTGAACAAACTCGTAATAAACATGGTATTTTTCTATTCATAGAGAATACTGGTTGTCACCATTATCTAGAGACTCGAGTTCAAACACTGGTGTCGGCACTGACACTATTCATATACGACACCTACCTCTCCTTCAAGATGACTTTTATGTTTCTTCAGTCTTGGTTTAATGTTTAACAATTTCTTTGCTTGTATTATTCTTTGGACTACTATTCCCATCTTTAGCTTTATTTTTAAAAACGTTTCGCCAGGGAGTTTGATATGTTAGCATGATCTCAATTTAAGGGAGTTTGATATGTTAGCATGATCTCAATTTAAGGGAGTTTGATATGTTAGCACGATCTCAATTTAAGGGAGTTTGATATGTTAGCACGATCTCAATTTAAGGGAGTTTGATATGTTAGCATGGTCTCAATTTAAGGGAGTTTGATATGTTAGCATGATCTCAATTTAAGGGAGTTTGATATGTTAGCATGATCTCAATTTAAGGGAGTTTGATATGTTAGCATGATCTCAATTTAAGGGAGTTTGATATGTTAGCATGATCTCAATTTAAGGGAGTTTGATATGTTAGCATGATCTCAATTTAAGGGAGTTTGATATATTAGCTCGACCAAGAAAGTAGCTTTCACAAAATACATGAGTTGTCACATGAAATATGGCAACAGCTAAATTAACGCATTTTTTATGGGGGGGGGGAGATTCATCGAACTACTGTTCTCATCTTGAATGTCATTTTCAATGTTTCGTTGATGTAACCTCCGACCTTCTTCAGGAGTATAGTGTCAAATTTTTTTGGGGGGAACTTTGTGTAAAACTTGGGGGGAGGGGAACTTTGTGTCAAACTTGGGGGGAAAACATTATGTCAAACTTGGGAAAACTTTCTGTCAAACTCTACTGAAACGTGCAAATAATTCTTGTGAAATTAAACATGGCTTGCAATCAATTCAAAATCATCCATTAAGCTGATTCCTGGTAAATATAATCGCCCTAATCATTGGCAAATCTCCATCGTATGTCAAGAACAATAATCCAAAGAATTCAAATACTCAATTCAGAAACGTAATTCCATTGTTTTTTGTTTTGTTTTTTTTGCTATAAATCATTGGTTCAAAAATTTCTGCTGTGAGCAGGTCAAATATGTAATGCAATATTTCCACAATGTCAGAGTTTAACCTTAATAAGTTAAAATGAAGATTCACCGACTTTGTTTCTAAAAGCTTTTTTTATATATATACATTTTTTATGAAGTTATACGAGCATAATAAAAATAATGAAATAAAAAAAAAACGATACCTGTAATCGGTCAACGCCAGTATACGGGTCTTGCTAGTGTAAAATAAAATGTATTTAATTCTAAAGTGCAATTAGGATTAAAAAATAAGTCAACAAAACAATTACTGTATTTCAGAGTTCACCTTGTCTATATATATGAAACAACTTTTTAAAGGTACAAAACTATATAGTGGTTTTAAAATAATATACGAACAAACCCTAGGGGCACCTTATAAAAAGGATTAGGACACGTGGAACAAATTCGATTTGGTTTTTAGCCTGTAAAAATAGCTGCTAAGGCGTCAAAATTGAAAAAAAAATGAAGTTAGCAGATGTAAGTCGACTAAACTTGTTACTTCTATGCATGCACAAATATGCATTTGTATGTTTACCTATATTAATCTTTAAAGTTTTGATATGCGTATGCGCTTAGCACAGATGGTAACGATTAAAGCTAGAAAGCTGTGTTTTGGTTTCGGTTCTAGTTGATGGTACCCAAGTCATATTTACAAAAAAAAAAAAAAAAAAACTGTTGAAGTTACTACTAAATATTGGATATAATAATTAATAGAGAATTGGTTCTATAATAAATAAATATGAAATCGACATGAATTAAAAATATCGTATTTAGGTTAGGTGTATTTCACGATCGATTAATGCCGGGTGAATAAAGTTTTGTTTTATATATATATATATATATATATATATATATATATATATATATATATATATATATATATACTAGCAGGGGTGCCCAGCATTGCTCGAGTGTTTGGAGGTGTATGCTGTGCAAAAAAAGCAAAAAAACAAAAAAAATGGTTAATTTTTTAAAACTTTGACCCCTATTATGACCCCTTAAAATTTATAGTTTCAGGCTCAAATCACTTTATTAAGTTAGATCCAGGTTCAAGGAACCTATATCTAAAATTTAAAGTGTCTAGACCCAAAATTGTCGGAGGAGTTTGGTAGAGTTCTTAAAGGTCAAATCGTTGAAATTTGACCCCTTAACAGCCAAATTTCTGGCTGACACCCGTCACATCGATTTTTCCCAAATCTCAGTACCCGGTATTTCAAATTTCGAGTCTATAGACTAAAAATTGACAGTTATTGCGTAGGGAAATGTACACAGACAGACAGACACGTTCACTTTTATAGATATATATATATATATATATATTTTTTTTTTTTTTTATCACTATCGATCAATAACAAAACATTTTGAAAAACTATGTGTGTGCATAATACTTATATTAATTTCGACAGCCAACAAACTAGAAGTCCAAGACTCGAGTTTCGCCCTAATTTGGGCTCATCAGTTAGACACATCCAAACTCGGGATTCGAAAACCGAGCCTTTTGCATGCGAGGCAAGCGCTCTGCCGACTGAGCAAACACCCCACACACACAAGAAATTCTATTAACTAACACAGATCAAGCAAACCGCGCCAAAATCCAACTGAAATGGACCTACTCTACTGCGTTGGTTAATAGAATTTCTTGTGTGCGGGGCACTTGCTCAGTCGGCAGAGCGCTTGCTTCGTATTCAAGAAGCTCGGGTTTCTAATCCAGAGTTGGGATGTGTCTAACTGATGAGCCCAAATGAGGGCGAAACTCGAGTCTTGGACTTCCGGTTTGTTGGTTGTCATGGCTCTTGTGGGCTGCAATGTTTGTTTGGCTGTGGAAATTATATAATCTCTCACATTCTGAAAATTATATATAATGCGAAAAGTATAAACGTTTATATCTTTTCTTTATCAATTTTTATTAGTTGATGTGTAGGAATAAAAAAGTACTTTGGATAAACTTTTTTTGAGGAACAAAATTTTCGACCCTACCTTCGGTCTTCCTCAGTGTAATGAAGTGTGTGTGTATAGAGTTGAGGTGGTAGGAGAATGTATAACCAAGGCAGGATGGCTCAAACCCTTACCGCGAAGGAGGAAAAGAAAGTGAAAAAAAACTTGTGTTAGTGGTTGCACCCATCGCCAAATCAGAAGTGATGTAGGTTTAAATTAAGGCTAGTCAATCAAAAAGAGGGGATGACTTTCGAAAATATCAGCGAAAAAAGCGACCCCCCCCTCCCTGTAGAAAAGTGCCCGGTTGACGGTGAAGGAATTAATGTTTTTGGCCAATTTTTTTTTATATTTGTCTTCCGAAGGGTGGAACGTCAAACTGATACTAATCTCGTGAAAATCTGTCGCCTCTGTCGAAAGTGTTTGCAAGACATACAACCATAAATACATTTAAACAGACAGTTGAGATTTATATTATAGACTAGCAGGGGTGCGTGGCGTTGTCTGGGTGTTTAGAAGTGTGTGTGTGTTGGGGGAGAGGTAAAGTAGAACAAAATGGAAACGGAAGAAATGTAAGACGTTAAATATGGCGATTAAACAGTGAATGAGTTCAAATTGAGGTCAAACATCACGCTATTCTGCAGTTAACTATTTCTGCGAGACAGTTTTTTTTCTCCCCAGCCCAAAATAGCAATTGTCTGATATAACAGCTTTATTGATCAAAGCATGAATGCCGCTGAGTTCTTTTTTTTTTTTTTATACCGAATAAAAATATAAAATTCGAAAAAAGAAAACAGAAAAACGAACGTTAAAATTTCTGAAAAAAAAAAAAACACATGAAAAATGGCTTAAATAAGCCTGTTTCGATATTAAAATTTAAAAAATCAGTGAGTACCCGGGTGGGGTGTTTTTGGGTGTGTGTGGTCGGTCGGGGGGTATTAATGAAAACCTAAGAATAAGCGAAGTAAAAAACAGAAAAACGAACGTTACGTGAAAAATGGCTTAAATAACACTGGTTCATTATTTAAATTTAAAAAATCGAAAAAAAAAAGACATCTCACACCATGGTTCGAACCTAAAACGTTTAGATAATGAACCAACGCTCTAACCAACTGAGCTAGCACGACGTACATGAAATTCAGTCAGTTCTTCAACTATTTAAACTAAATCAGATCATGACGTCATCTGACGCATGCATAGAACTGGTCGTCGTCATGAGAGGACGGTTTTTGTTCCCCCCCCCCCCATAGAAAATTGTCGATTTCGGGGTGAAAAAATTAACGTTTTTGGCCAATTTTTTGATATTTTTCGGCTGAAGGATGGAGCTTCAATATGATACCAAGTTTGTTAATTTTTCTGTCTGTCGAAAGTTTTTAGCAGACACACATACATACATACATACATACATACATTTTCGCTTTTATATACATAGATAAAGATAATGTTGCTGTCGATTCCTCCTATCTGACATTCATTTTGCTTTCAGCCAAAAAAAATGTTGGCGTTAGTTCAATATCTTATGGGTAATTTGAGATATTTGAGAGAGAAAAGTTTTAAGATCCCCACCCCCACAATAACTCCCACAATTTATGCTGTGTTTGAGGAGGTTTGACCCCCTGTTGTTACGTGCTCCCCCCCCCCATATTCCCCTCTTTCGTTCTGGCTGTTGTTTTTGTATTTTTTTTTTTTTTTTTTTTTTTTTTTTATATGAAAAAGTATTTCGATAAAGGATAGCGACATCAATTTAGCATCTAGACTCTTGTTGCAATATCTGTAGAGTGACTAGAGCAAATGATAAGACTGAATGTCATGGAGAGACAGAAGCATCCCTTTTGAAAGCAAGGCAAACGTGCGAGTGATCTCAATCATGGTTTACGCATGCGCAGCATGGACACCGAAAGCAGGCCTACAAACGAGGATCAAAGCAACAGAAATGAGATGCCCTAAAAGACACCTTGGCATCTCATACAAGGACCATGTCTCTCTCTCTCTCTCTCTCTCTCTCTCTTTGACGGAACGGTCATTTCTAGGGCTATGACAAGAGAATATTCTTTTCATTATTTTGACTCGCGAGTATATATCAGTTAATATCTTATATATGTTTAGATAGTGATGTGGTTCTCGATTGATTAACCGTGTCGGATATAAACTCGAGAGTCAAAACAATAAGAATATTTGCTTGTCATAGCCCTAGTCATTACTAACCAGCCACGGCGCTCTTTACGAATCGGCACCCATTGACTCCGGTTCTGCACCTTTCTAAGCAACTCAACCATGCGATGTCCTTCACATTGTCTCACACTCTTGTTTTTTTTTTGTTTTTTTTCTTCCACATCCTCTTTTGCCAGGAGTTGTGCCAAAGATCAGATCTTTTGAAACCACGGCAAATGTACGAGTGATCTCAGTCATGTTTTACACATACGCAGCATGGACACTGAAAGCCGTTAATAAAAAATGTTTTAAACGATTGAGTTCCCAGTACGAAAGGGTCAATGTGGTATTATGGTGAAAGACGATGCTAGCTAAGAGAACCTTATGTTTAGTTCTAGAGTGACTAGGATGACCAACGATCCTCATTTCCTCCATTGTTAAGTTGGCCTTGTGCCCAAGTTTTGTGTTCATGTTTGATTTATATTGTATTTTTAACTGGAATAAAAGATTTGATACCTCAGAGCAACAGAAATGCCCTAAAAGACCCTTTAGAATCTCATACAAGGACCATGTCTCTCTCTCTCTCTCTCTCTCTCCCTCTCTCTCTCTCTTGACGGAATGGTCATTACTAACCGGCCATATCACACCTCATGAATCGTCGTCATTGCACCTTTCTAAGCAACTCAGCCATGCTAATGTCCGCGATGTCCGCCATATTATCTAACATTCTAGTTTTTTTTCTTCCACGTCCTCTTTTACCAGGGGTTTACCAAAGAGCGGATCTTTTGTTAGACTCTCTGTTCTGGTCACATGTCACAAAAATCGCAATTTCTTGCTATTGATGTTGTCCAGCAGTCTTCAGCATGCTAACCAATATCTGCAAAGACAGATCCATTTCATAACGCACAAAGAAACGACTTCTGCAGGCTTTGGTAATTTCAATAGCAACATACGGAGCAGAATACTGTGTCTTGAAGAAAGTCGACGAGCGGAAATTTGTTGCTTTTCAGTTATGGTGCTACCGTAAACTGCTTTGTGTAAGCTGGGTGAACAAACGTACAAATGAATGAGTTCTGGAGAAGAACTATGTCACCAACAATAAAATCTGCAGAAAAATCACTCAACAAGTGCGTTAATATGAAAACTTATACTAATTATAGTGAACAAGTGGAAACTCAGATGGTATGGGCACGTAACATGCCCAAAAGGATTTGCAAAAACCGTCCTGCAAGAAAGAAGACTAGGTAGACAGGAGTAGGCCAATAACATCCTTGATTGGACAGGGAAAAGCTTCAATGTCACCCAAGCACTTGCCCACAGCCTCAAACTTGCAACCATGGTGATTTACGGGACCAGTAATAGTAAATAGTGACTAGCAGGATCTGAATTCCGACATTTCCTGGGAAAAATGAAACTCAAGAAACTCCTGCTCTTATTCCTGAAGCCAATTAGCATTTTTATTATGTGTTTGTTATGATACAGACAAATCGATTTTTTTTTTTTTTTTAATATGTCGTTTTAACCAAAAAACAATATTACATACTTAATTGTCGTGCCGAAAATAGTAATATATCCAAAAGTCGAAAGTTATTTATTGCTAAAAGTAATTTTTACGGAAAATATGGTAAAATTGCATTTTTCTTAGACGTTATAAAGTAGTCGGTAAGAGTCTACATGCAGGGGACATAACTCTGAAACGAATATTGTAGATTACTTTTTCATGGCTGCAATATTTGTTGTCTATAACGATAGACTTTTTTTTCTTTAACTAAAAACACAACAGCAGTTATTCTACTCAATGAATTTTCGTAATTTTTGGATATATTACTATTTTCGACATGAACTCTCTAATTCTCTCTCTCATGTATATATAAGTGACCATGTCTGTCTGAGGAACACTATGGCAAATTAGGGAGGAGGGATAAAAGATATCAAACGAATTTGGCAACTATCTTGAAATTATTCTCTACTGATTTCAGTTATTGGCAAGATTTCTAATTTTCAAAAATTACTTTTATCTTTATACGTGAAGGCATTTTTTTCTTTTTCAGTAAATTTGATAAAAAAAAAAAAAAAACGTATATGAAACGCAATAAAGATAAGAAAACGACAAATGGAAACATTGACTCAACAGCTAAAGTAAAAGTAATCTTCTATATATATATATAAAAGCGAAAATATTTGTATGTGTGTTTGCTTTTTCTGTATGTCTACAAAAGGCTTTTTTCAGAGAAGCAGTCGGTCGCCTAACAACTTTTTAAAACTTTTTATATCACATGTAAATCGTAATATCTCCGAGTTAACAACGGAGCTCGCCTGTCTATTTAATTTGCTCAACTTCGGGAAGATAAATATTCAACATTTGTCGCTCGCCGCGTGTGGATTAGTCTTTTTCTTATAATAAAAGCGACACTAATTCTGGCGGTATTTTCCGTCTATTGGCGGAAATGTCCGAAAGCAATCAGCTTTGATCAATGTGGAAATATTCTCCATATATCAAACAATTGCTATTCAATTTGGACAAGGGGAGCTGTTTCCCCCTACCCCCAACATCTTGGGGGAAAAAAAAGCGTTCCGCACTAAATGATACCCCTGCAGTCAAAAGTTGACCTCATTAAGTCATTAAAACGGGCACCTGCCAAATCCAAGTAATTAAATAAATTCAAACGTGTTTCCGTTAGCATCTCACGGTGGGGCAATGGTTAACGTCGCACTCTTTTTTTTTTTCACAGTTTAATTTCCAACTTTGCCTGAAGGGTTCGGGTTCGATCCTCATACTTACCTACCAAAACCTTTTTTTTTTTTTTACCCCCCCCCCCCGGAGTTTTGATTTACTCAAAATCACACACATCTCCAAACACCCGGGCAACGCCGGGTACCCCTCGTTAATTGGATATATAACTTGTAATTTTAGTTTTAAATCGGTGAGTTAATCATTTCTTTTTTTTTTTTTTTTTTTTTTTTTTCCTTTCAATTTTAAAAATATTCTACTAGCAGATGTTGGATGCTGGTTATTAAATTGTTTGTGTGTATTAATGGGTTACTGGGGTGGGGGGAGCGCCCACGCGTAAAATACGCTTAAATATGATATTTTAATTTGTCCAGATTTCGTGTTTATTATTATTATTATTATTATTATTATTATAGAGTCGTGATTTCAAAAGTAAAAAAAAAAATAGAAGTATTTAGGTGCCATCAGCTAGAATCGAAACCAAAACTGTAGCATTCAAAGCTGGTGACGTTACCACTCTGCCCACGGTACACACATATAACCTGATTCAAAATAAAGTTAAGATTAATGTACAAAATCTATACCGATTTTTTTTTTTTTTTTTTTCAATTTTGACCCATTTTTTGACCCCCTTAAAAACAATTTTAATAAAAGAACGGCCCGTAAAAAAATCCAATCATTTGAGGTCCCTAGCGCCGCCGCCGCTCTGCGACTTTTAGTTTCGGAGGAGATAGTTTGAAAATATGGAGACAGACAGACAGACAGACAGACATATAATCGTTTATATATTAGATTACTTATGAAGGTGAAGGGTTAATGAGATGGAATGATCGTCAGTTGACAGATGGAGAACTTTCATGAAAGGATTAAGGATGATTTAATGAAATGAATTTGAATTCTTCCGATAGGAGTAGAGAGAAATTTTAAAGCTAAACTCTGTACTCATGCAGAATATGGACCATGCTGTTTTTAGATAGAATTTTCAAGTTAGATTCAATATTGTTTTTGCATCTTCTCTTCATTAAATTGTTAGATGAAAATGCAGAATAATTGAAAAGTAAATAAATCTATCTTATATTCTATAGATGTGTGTGTGTGTGTGTAAACTTCTCAACCTATATACTCAACAAATTTTTTATCTACAAACTTGAAATCTGGTATATAGTGTATTCAAACATATGGAAAACTTTTTGATCTGTTTTAATCCAGAAAAAAAGGGCCCTGTCGGTGGGGCATTAGAATACGCCGACTGCCCCCCTACAGACGGTAAAAGTCCCTCGATGGGGGTCCTGGATATGACCTTAAACTCTATCCAGTGGTGAGGCCCCAGTTTGTGGGCTTCGGGGAGTGTGGAGCCACCCTTTAATTACCATTGCTCCCAGGTCCACTCTAACCCGGAATGGTAGTACCTGTTAGGGTCCCAACCCAACTATGGGTTAAATAGAAACTGACGTGAAAACAAATATATTCTATTAAAAAAAATTTTCTTCAAAATCTTTGGATTCGGCATTAAATAACCCGAAAAGGGTTGATATGCCGTAAAACAAAACCAACCAACGAACCAACCAGAAAAAAAGGGTTTCTAGGGGTCAAAATTGAAAAATTAGTACATGGGAGTCGTCGGATTTTTCTCTGTTTGCTAATTGTTTCACGATTGTGCATACGTGAATGGTTCACATTACAGATTCTTTATGTTAATATAAGTCGGTTTGAAAACACTTTTTGAAGAGCGTGTCACACTGGCTAAATAGTTATCGTACTTGACTTACTGTCTCTAAGTTTTGGTTTCGATCTCAACTCGAATATTTATTTTTTTAAGTTTTACATAGGCATCACCACTTATCAACGCTCAGAGACCACTCGAGGATAAGAGTTAAGAGTGTAAAGTATTCAATTGGACAATATAGTAATCGTTAGTAATGGAAATTTGGTAAATTTGATAACTTATATAGAACGGCTCATCAAGAACTTGTTTACGTTGGACTTGAAGACAACCATATTGTAGTCAGCTGGAAAGCAGGAAAACAGAAGACAATTCCATAGGCGTGCAGTTCTAAGAAAGAAGCTTTGTTCATGGAATCTACGTTTAGGTTTAGGCACAGATAAAGAGTGGGGGGAATTATTGATAGTTTTCAGCTAGACGAGTGTTTCTTGTGAAAGTTTGGCGAGGGGGGGAACATAGATTGAAGCTCAGTCGAGCACTTGCCATGAAAATAACAATAAACAGAGACAAACTCGCAACATCTCTTCTGTGAGATAGAGGATACAGGGAAGAGAAAAGGACATCTCCTACGAGCCTACAAAGTCTATTTTGAACTCTATCAAGGCAGGGCAAGGTCCTGAATATGGCCTTAAACTATATCCGATGGTGAGGCCCCAGCTTGCAGGCCTTAGGGAGTGTGGAGCCACCCTTTAATTGCCATTGCTCCCAGGTCCACTCTGACCCGGAGTGGTAGTACCTGTTAGGGTCCCAACTATGGGTTAAATAGAATACAACTTAAAAAACAAATATACTATATTAAAAAATCGTTTTTCAAAATCACCAGATTTGGCATTAAATAACCTAAAAAGGGTTGATATGCCGTAAAACAAAACCAAACCAAAAGGCAGGGCAAGTCCTTTTTAGCAGCTCCTGCCCAGATGTGGCAAGAGTACTCCATCCTTGGACGTACGTGACTCTTATAAAGATAGAGAATTTACTCACAAGAATTGAATTGTTTAGAAAAAAAAAAAAAAAAATACTCGCATGCAGTTTCTTTATTAATTAAAATATAATATTTATGCGCATCTTACGACCGGGCAACGCTAGGCCGGCCTTCTAGTATATCTATAAAAGTGAGACTCTATGTGCGTGAGAAAGAGAGAGGACACTTCTCAACCTATGTACTCAACGAATTTTAAATCTACAGACTTAAAATTTGGTATATAGAGTATTCAGACGTGTGGAAAACTTTTTAATCAGTTTTTATCTGGGGGGGGTGCAAAGAGGTCAAAATCAAAAAATTGGGAGTCATCGATTTTTATGTTTGTCAAATGTTTCATGACTGCACATGTGCGAATCGTTCTTAGTATGTTAAGAATAAGTAGGTTTGAAAACGCCTTTTAAAGATCGTGCTAAGCTGACTTAATGGTTATCGTACTCGACTTACTGTCTTTAGGTTTTTTGGTTTTGATCTCGGCTCGAGTACTTTTTTTTTTCTTTTTTACAAAAAATGAACTGTTTAGAGAAAACAAACAATACTCGCATGCATAAGTCTCAGTTTCTTTTGTTTTGTTTTTTTTGTTTTTTTTTAAAGGAATTTAACGTTACATTTAATATCCGGCAACGCTGGGTACACCTTCTAGTAATAAGTAAATAAGCTTTCCCTCGCCATGTTAAGAATAGATTCCTTAATGTTATTTCAGCACGGTCCGTATTCTTCAGAAGTACCCCAAAATGTTATTTTGATTAGAATATTTATTATTTTATTATCCTGGTGAACCAAGTGCAAAAGAGTTCCAGACAATTGCACTTAAGGGAACAACGAGGATACTAAAAAGAGCTCTCGGTTGGTTTCAATAAAAAGCAGGGCAATGTTGGTAGCTGGTTTGGCTGCCTCATATCTAACGTTACAATTTTCAAAGGAAGAAAATTTAAAAAAAACAAAAAAAAACCAACTTTTTTAAATTTAAGAAAGTTCTTGCAGAATTTTTAATTTTGATTTCAAATGATGTACATTTAAGTAAGTTTTCGTTATAATACCTTTACTTTATTTATTATTTTAAAGAGTGTTTTTCGCTTCATCTAATCGTTTGAATTACAATCGTTTTAAAAAATTTATGTCTTCTTCTCAGAACGTTGAGTACAAGATGAAAAAACAAACAAATTTGCATAATTTTTTAATTTCAATTTAAGCTAGCTGAAAAGCTGCTGAAACAGCTCCCAATAGTGGTTTAAGAAATTTCGTGGCGGCACCGAAAGTCTTTTTTTTATTTTATTTTATTTTTTTTTTTTAGTGATCACCACTTATCAAGGCCCGGAAGCCACTCAGGGATAAGAGTTATTGCAAGTACATTACATTGGTGTGGAAATTTGATGAAGTGTTTACTTAAGGGGGCGGTTCATTAGGAATTTGTTAACATTGGACTTGAAGACATCCAGGTTGTAATCCAGTGGGAAGCAGGCAGACGGAACAGAGTTCCACAGGCGTGCAGTTCTAAGAAAGAAGCTTTGTTCATGGAATCCGCGTTTTGATTTAGGCACAGATATAGAGTGGGGGAAATTTTTCACAGTGGATTCAGCTAGATGGGTATTTTTTGTGAAAGATTGGCGAGGAGGGGACCAGAGATTGGAGTTCAGACGAGCACCTGCCATGGAAATAACGATAAAACAAGTCTTGAAGATGATGAGCATAATGGTTGGTCATCGGATGCTGACAACGATCAATTAAGAGCCTTAGTCAAAGCTAATCCATGCACAACTGTCTGAGAATTTGCTTCTGAATTAGATGTAATGTATACAACGATTTCTAACTACTGGAGAGAGATTGGAAAGACAAAATAACTTGATAAATGGGTGCGTCGTGAGTTGAACGACAATCAAATGAAACGCCATTATGAAGTGTCCTCTTCTACACAAACAAGAACAACCCGTTTTTCGTTTCTTGACTGGGTTGTGACTTGCGATGAAAAGTAGGGTTTTTATGACAACCGGTGATGCTCAGCTCAGTGGTTAGACGTCGACAAAGCTCCACAACACCTCCCAAAGTCAGAGTTGCATCAAATGAAGGTCATGCTGACATTTTGGTGATCTGTAACCGATCTCAGCCGTTTATGGTTTTTGTAATGCAGACGAAACCATTACAGTGAATAAGTACAATCAACAAATGGATGAAATGCATCAGAAACTTCGACAACAACACCCAGTATTAGTCAACAGAAAAGGTTCAATTCTCGTCCATGACAATCCCCGACCACATGTTGCAAAACCGACCCTGCAGAAGTTGAACAAATTGAGCTATAGAACTCTGCCTCATTCGTCATACCCTCCAGACCTCTCCGCTATCAACCACCACATTTTCAAGCATCTGGACAAGTTTTTGCTTGAGAAATGCTTTATAAACCTAAGCCATATCAAAAACGCCTTCAGCGACTTCATCGCCACCAGAACGCAAGATTTTTACGTTACTGACATAAACTTGTTTTGCGTTGGAAAAAGTGTTGATTCTGATGGTGCTTATTTCGATCAATACATTTTTGTTGGAGTCGAGATATGTTCATCTGGATTTAAGTTAAAAGCCGCAAGAATTTTCTTGTCAACCTGAAATATGAGTGACATTGTCTGTCTGTCTGTCTGAGAAATGATCTCTACCAAACCTCTCTGTCAATTTTTGGTCAACAGACTTGAAACTTGATTTATAGGAAATTTTAACCTGTGGAACAAATTTGATTCGGTCTATATCCTATAAAAATAGTTTCTAATGGGTCAAAATTGAAAAATAAAATGAACTTGGCAGGTGTAAGTCGACTTAAAGTGCCGTTGCACACATGCACAAATATACATTCATATACATTGAATTCAGTTAAATTTTAACGTTTTCTTATCCATCTGACGATAGCCTAAACTGTAATAAGGCTGCAGCACTTAATGCTTTGATCTCAATTCTAGCTGATGGTACCCAAGTCATTTTTTTTTAATTTTTGAAATTACTATATATTGGGTACAATATAATAATCAATAGAGTATTGGCTCTATAATAATGAATATGAAATCTGCATGAATTAAAATATCATATTTAAGCATATTTTACGATCGGACAACGCCGGGCTGTCTACTAGTAATATATGTAATTAACTATGTTGATTTATTATATTCTATTTTGTTGTCTATCTCCTCACCAGGGCAACATCACGTAACCATGCTAGTTATCAGTTATCTATTCTTGAAATAAATAAAATCTTCGGTGATCCCAGGGGTGTAGGGTGATAACATACGCACGAACATGAAATAGCCTCGGCTTATCGTTATTGTTATAGAAATATTAGCTGAAGCACCTGCCTATGATGATATAAATGTGCATCTCAAACATCTGTTTATACAGCTTGACTTACAACGTCTATTGACCTTTTTTTTTTGTGTGTTTTTAATAACTGGTTTAATTCTCAAGGGCAGATTTTACAATATTGAGACAACCCTAATGAGTGCGAAGTAGGTGGGGGGGGGGGCAAAACCTTAAAAGAAATAATCCCCCCACCCCCAACAATCAACTCTGGTGTGTAAAGAAAAAAAAAAAAAAAAAAAAGGGTACAATTTTTATTTTTGTCTCTTTTTCGGTGGGGGGGGGGGCTGTATTTACCTTTAATCCCCTTCCCCCATGGGACTTTTTGAGGTGAGGATTGATAACACTAGCCCCCCTCCCCCACCCCCAAAAATGGTCATGGTGCCTAAGGTGTTTGAACTGTTTTTACCCAATTTGAGGGTGCTGATTCCAGAAATGCTGTCACACTTTTTTTCTTTTCTATCCGGTCTAGTTTTTTCTGCAATGGTATACCCCACTCTGTAGGAAGACATTGATTTTATAAAAATATTTATTTATTTATATATATATATATATATATATATAATTTATTTTTAAAATATAATTATCCACTGACACGTGTTTCGTCGTCCACGACTCATCAGAGTGGCTGAATCTAGCGAGATTCGAAAGCGGCACCTCGTGATAAGAAACCTAAACCTCTATCACGGTGCTAACCTCGCCGGACTACTAAATGTATCACTTTTTTACGTAGATGTTTTTATTTGTTTTTGTTAGCGATACTTTCTTGAATGAATTCAAGTATTTTTACCTAAATGCTTGTTGGGAATAATTTTCCCATTGACCAATCTGGTACCCCCTTTTAATGGGGAGCGACATATATATTATTTATTTTTAAAATATAATTATCCACTGACACGTGTTTCGTCGTCCACGACTCATCAGAGTGGCTGAATCTAGCGAGATTCGAAAGCGGCACCTCGTGATAAGAAAAATATTTGAATTCATTCAAGAAAGTATCGCTAACAAAAACAAATAAAAACATCTATATATATATATATATATATATATATATATATATATATATAACATGGGTACCCGGCGTTGCCCGGGTATTTGGAGGTGTATGTTGAGCCCCATGTTTAAACAGAAAAATTCATTTCAAACGTGCCCTTGTCATATCAAAAAAACTACTGTTGATTTTATGTCAGGCCTTTTGGCTTGTGTTGTAATAAAACTTCTCAAATGCACTTGTGATGTTAGGCTGTATAAGGTGTTAACGTTGGTAAAAATCGCCTGTTCCGTTGATTACACTGGCCAACAAACAAGCCAAATTTTTTTTTCATGGTGCTTAAGATGTCTCAACTGTTTGTACTTAATTTTAGAGCACTGATTCCAGTCTAGAGCAGAGTTTCCCAACGGGGTCCGTACCGCTCACGGAGGCGGGGGGAGGGGCGTTACGAGACTTCAGGTGTGTGGTTTTCGAATTTATCGTATAGGAGGTCCACGAAAGACTGAGAGCTTCTCTCAACCCGTTTTCTTTGGGATTTACAATTCATGTGGAAACTGATTGCATCATATTTTTAAGTAGAAAAAATTAATTCAAGAATCACACCCAGTAATGTTGACAATTAAATCTGAATATTTCATTGTGTTCACTTGAACTATGTACAACTATTATTACAAGGATGCATGTAGAGAGGGGGATGGTAGTAGGTATCCGAGTGTTGGAGAGGAAATAAGGTATTGTGCATCCGTAAATAGAGAAATCTAAACATTTATTATTGATAATAAAAAGTAAAGGCAAAATCATTATAAATATGAATTGTAAAGTGAAAAAGTGAAGTTGAAAGGGCAGAATATATATATTTACATAGGCATCACCACGTTTGCCAAAGGTTAGGAAACCCTGGTCTAGAGAGACAATGGATACCCTCTGTAATAAGTACCTGCGCGTGTAACTGAAGCAAGGGTTGTGCAATCTCTATCCGCACCTCTCTTGAGCTGGCACTTGCCTGATTCCAACGGCAAGTCCATGACGACTGGAAACAATGCCGAGATAAGCAAAGAGCACGTCGAGCACCTGGTAATCCCAACTTCAGTGATCTAACGGGAATCAATTTGATCATGGACAGAATAGACCAAGTGTAGCATTAGAACAGATACTACATTTTGTTCCTAGCCAAAAGGCCAAAAAAGTAACGTCTTATTTATCCCCTCCCATCCTATGTGTGAAACGGCACTAACCCTATTTGGGTTTAACCAACTTCCTCCTTCAGAGGAAGTTCCATGGGAGTATGAAATTCACAAGCGGTCTCCAGTCGCATGTATATCCCTGTTAGGGGAGATGATGACGTTAGGTTTTTGTCACTCTTGCAGGGAGGGGGTTGACGTCCTCCTACATACAGTGCCTGGAATTCCCAAATTCGTCACCGATTTTATTAATGACCAGGCTCAACGTTGCTTAACTTCAGTGATCTGACAGGAACCGGTGTGTCAACGTGATTATGCCATATATAAACCGAGAAGATGTAACACACGAGTTGGAAAGTAGTATTGAAGAGCCAACACTCCTGAGGAGGAGCACGCTGTCCTGCAGAAAAAATGCCTGGGCAGCCTCATCGGCATTCCAAGGTAGCAATAAACTAACCCATTTTTTAAAGAGATGAGGTAAAACTTGGGAGGGTGAACCTCCTAGAACTGCACAGTACCGGCAACATACTGAAATCAACAAAAGAGGGGGAAGTCATTTCAGAAATGGCATAAACTTTGCTGATTTTGTGACCCTATGGAAAAAAATTTTACGATGTAGAATGTTGGTCAAGATTTTTTTTCAATAACTTTAAAACCAATTTTGTCTTTGGGCTAGGAACAAAGTGTATCATCTGTTCTAATGCTGCACTTCACCTTTTCTGTCCTCGGTCAGTGGAGCAGAAATCTTTCATGACTGAGACAATTTTTATTTTTGTTCCTATCCAGAATGCCCCTTTTTGGGGAGCTGGATTTTCCCCACATTAAAAACCGACCTTGTGTCTAACTTTGCCCTCGTGGGGAGGCAAGTAAATAGGAACTTTAAAACCAAGACATACGCATAGAGAACATGATATCGAAGTGATATTTTTTCTTTTTCTTTTTTTAACCACCCCATATATTTGACAAAATCTTTTTTCCCCTCCCTTTCAACACAAACTCGTGAAAGGTTGATGTAATCTGCAGTATTTTGTCAACTCTGATGGGTTGTATGCATGTATGACCTATGGTGACATTGACACCTGAGGGTTTCATCAAATAGTGATCTCTTTCACTGGTTTCTGCTTGACTTTTTAACCTTTCAGGAGTGAATTCATCGAAAAATGCCGACTTTTTATCCAAAAACAAAACTATCATAAATTCCCACAATGCAATGCGATTTATTAACTTGAATCTCTTTGTTGTAAATAACTTAAAACTGAAATCATTACAGTGTTGCATGTACATAAACGTAAATTTATTAGGAATGCTTAGAACCAATTGTGTCCCATTTTTTTCGTCGCCATTTATCAAGGCAAAAAAGCCACCCAACGTTCAGAGTTAATGAGCTAGATGGATCGACAGATGAATGATGATGAATATTATAAGAGGATTGAAAATAATGGATGAAATTAAACAAAATTTGTTTACTTGTAGACTGTTTAAAAGTATCTGTAATCGATATGAAGAAAGCTCTGTTGTAGCTGGTAGGAAAGTAGTCTTGCAGTAAGGTGTTCCAAAATTGAAAGTTTTTAAAAGGCTTGACATTTCTTTTTTTCTTTCTCTTTTTCCTTTCTTTTTTCTCCCTTTTACTCTTCATTTCAAAATATTTGCTAACATTTAAGTTTTTTTTTAAGAATATATGTGTGCGTGTGTGTAATAAAACCGCTCTAATTGATAGAGGTTCTGGTTATGACCTTAAAAGTCATTCAGTAGCACTATTTGGGGGCTGTGGAGAATGTGGAGTTGCCCATTATTCTCATGTCCTTGCTAGCCCGGGAGCGTAATAATTGTTAAGACATTTGGTGCTACCAGATCAGACTGTCTGAAGATATCGGCTTCCTGACCAAAAATGCACCAAATATTGTATGTTTTTATTTTATTTCACTCTCTCTCTTTGCAAAACTTAATCAGGTCTGCAAAGTCCAAAAAAAAAAAAAAAATTTTTCTACAGAACAATCAAACCAAACACTATAAATAAATATCTGAAGATATAAAGAACCTTAAGCAGAAAATCTTTCACCAAAATCACCAGATTTGTCCTTAAACAGCTCGAAAGCTTTGCTATTCCATAAAACAAAACAACCAAACCAAACACCGTGAATAAATAGTTGACGATATAAAAGAGTTGAAGGATGAAACTTTTGTACTGAAGTGACTGGATAGGCATTAACTACTAAAAAAGGGGTTGATATGCCATAAAATACAACAATCAATAATTGATAGTCAGACCAATTTTTTGCATTCCTGGTTCCAGGATCATCAGATTTCACATAAATCATCAATATTGCTAAAAACTTAAATACCGGTCAATTTCCATCTAATAAAGTTTACTATGGATAAATTTATCTTAAGTTGACCTTTGACAACTAAATGTTTTTGTTTACTAAACAATTAGAAAAGTTACTAGCCAAATCCACGTGAATTTTGGAATATGACATCTTTGTTCGTGAGGAGTACATACATACATTTTTCTGCCATAAAACACAACAATGAATAATTTATAGTCAGACTGTGAAATATGTAGTCCACACCATTTCTTGCATTCCTGGTTTGAGATTAACGATTTCTTTCATTCCTGGTTCGAGATTAACAATTTCTTGCATTCCTGGTTCGAGATTAACGATGTCTTGCATTCCTGGTTCGAGATTAACGATGTCTTGCATTCCTGGTTCGAGATTAACGATTTCTTTCATTCCTGGTTCGAGATTAACGATTTCTTTCATTCCTGGTTCGAGATTAACGATTTCTTTCATTCCTGGTTCGAGATTAACGATTTCTTTCATTCCTGGTTCGAGATTAACGATTTCTTTCATTCCTGGTTCGAGATTAACAATTTCTTTCATTCCTGGTTCGAGATTAACGATTTCTTTCATTCCTGGTTCGAGATTAACGATTTCTTTCATTCCTGGTTCGAGATTAACGATGTCTTTCATTCCTGGTTCGAGATTAACGATGTCTTTCATTCCTGGTTCGAGATTAACGATGTCTTTCATTCCTGGTTCGAGATTAACGATTTCTTTCATTCCTGGTTCGAGATTAACGATTTCTTTCATTCCTGGTTCGAGATTAACGATTTCTTTCATTCCTGGTTCGAGATTAACGATTTCTTTCATTCCTGGTTCGAGATTAACGATTTCTTTCATTCCTGGTTCGAGATTAACAATTTCTTTCATTCCTGGTTCGAGATTAACGATTTCTTTCATTCCTGGTTCGAGATTAACAATTTCTTTCATTCCTGGTTCGAGATTAACAATTTCTTTCATTCCTGGTTCGAGATTAACAATTTCTTGCATTCCTGGTTCGAGATTAACAATTTCTTGCATTCCTGGTTCGAGATTAACAAGTTTACCGGATCATCAGATTTCACATAAATTATCATATCGTGTCTCTAAACTACCAAGAAAGTTTTTCTAAGAAAGTTTACAGGGGGGCATTTTACTTTGACTGAATATGTAGCTGGAAATAGATGTAATAAATTTTTTTTTTTTTTTAATTTAAACACACTAATGAAAGAAAAAAAAAAAAATTCCCCTCCTTCAATGAATTATTTGCCATTTCTACCCAAAGGAATTAAACGTTTTGTAAATTTTAGATATTGAGGCAATGCCGATCAAGAAAATGCCAACTCTGAGGTTTTTATTAAAAAAAAATTTTTTTTTTAGTCTTAGCAAGACATACATACACACAGACATTTACCCTTTATATAATAGAATACAGAACTTCAGCTGAAATAAATTTGAATAAAATCTTGACAGTGTAGTGTTAATTGATAAAGGTATCTGATGAATGTTTGGAAATTTTTGTTCCTTAAAAGATCTCAAATGTTATCTTGTCCTGTTATAAGGATAATCTTGGCATGGAAACAAATGTTGATGGGTGGGATGTATGTGCAGGGGATGGTGGGCATAAAACAGATGTTTTGTGTTTTTATCTTGTTAAAATACATATTTACAATTTAATGCTTGTAACAACAAAAAAATCGATAAATGTAGAGAGATAAATCTGCTAACAAATTGATCGATTTTTGACGGTTGAAAGAAACCATTTTTTTTTTTTTTTTTTAAATGGGGTGAGGTTGAAGGATTTTATAAGCAGGGGTTATGGGTGGGTTTTGAATTTACAGGGTGTTGTAGAAAAATCCAACATTTGAGAAAAGGAAATCAAAATGGGTCATAAAAAGTTGTATATGCAGAGACCCGACAGTTTATTTAACAGTTAATTACATACTGCATTATTTTTCAGTGTAATCATCGGCAGCAGATAAATATGTTCTGTAGGGCAGGGAACAAAGATGATAAAATCCAATCTAAAACGGCCAAACCAAACCAAACCAAACCAGCGGTTGAAGATACAAAACTTTGAAGAATAAATACTTTCTGCAAAATAACTGGATGCAACATGAATACTATTTCCAGAATAACTGGATTCGGCATTAAATAACCTGAAAAGGGTTGATATGCCGTAAAACAAAAACCAACCAACCAACCTGTTCCTTTGTTCTCACTTCCTCTTCCTTTCCTTCCTTTTTCCTGAAAAGGGTTGATATGCCGTAAAACAAAACAACCAAACTAAGGTAAATTCCTAACCGTACGTTGCTTGTGAATGCCCTAAGGGCTATTTTATTATCTGTCGGCCACATCCATGCGTCTATATAATATTTTAGAATCAAATATATTTTTTTTTTACATAGGCATCACCACATTATCAAGGCCAAGAGGCCACTCAAGGATAAAGGTTAAAGAGTGTACAGTAGAAATAGGACATTATAGTAATCATTAGTAATGAAAATTTGGTAAAGTTGATAACTTATATGGAACGGCTCATCAAGAACTTATTTACGTTAGACTTGAACACAACCATATAGTAGTCAGCCGGAAAGCAGGAAAACGGAAGACAATTCCACAGGCGTGCAGTTCTAAGAAAGAAGCTTTGTTCATGGAATCTACGTTTAGGTTTAGGCACAGATAAAGAGTGGGGGGAATTATTGATAGTGTTTACAGCTAGACGGGTGTTTCTTGTGAAAGTTTGGCGAGGGGGGACCATAGATTGAAGCTCAGTCGAACACTTTCCATGAAAATAACGATACATCAGAGACAAACTCGCAACATCTCTTCTGTGAGATAGTTTGCAAGGAAGAGAAAAGGACATCTCCTACGAGGCTACGAAGTCTATTTTGAACTCTATCAAGGCAGGCCAAGTCTTGTTTCATTGTTTCAATTATTATACTCCATCTTATGTTGCATGTAGATGCGCTAAGAGCTATTTATCATCTTTGGAGTCTATTTATGCAATTATGATTTATTTGTTAAAATCTCATTAATTTCTAGGTTAGTAAATACTAATAATAAATCAATTTCGTTATAATATTCATAAATCCTACATGGCTAATAAGATGAGGAGTACTTCATATATACACGTAAAACTTTAAATATATATATATATATATATATATATATATATATATATATATATATATATATATATATACATATTTTTAATAACAATGAAAACAATAAATTTTATTTTTTTAATACGATTTTAATTTTTTTTTTTTTTTCAAATCGATAAGTATTTAGGTTTATATATATATATATATATATATATATATATATATATATATAAATATATATATATATAAAACTTCATTTACTCACATAAAATTAATATACGAAAGTATAAATTTATGTGTAAACTTTAAGTATTTACTTCAAAAGTGCTCAATGCGTAGGTAGAGCTAGTTAGTAAGTTATAAAATATATATGGTGATTAAGCTACACTGAATATTCCGCGTTTCATCCACTCTATGACTCTTCAGGAATATTCAGTGTAGCTTAATCGCCATATATATTTTATAACTTACTATAATATATATATATATATATATATATATATATATATATAGCCGTTTATGTAAAATGCCAAAAAGCGCTGAAATGCTGAGCCAATGAAATTGCTGCAGCCAACATCATTTAAAAAAATTTATTTACTATTGGTTCATTATGTGTGTGTGTGTGTATATATATATATATATATATATATATATATATATATATATATATATATATATGAACCAATAGTAAATAAAATATTTTAAATGACGTTAGCTCAGCATTTCAGCGCTTTTTGGCGTTTTACATAAACTGCCCGGAAAGAAAGTAAAATATTTGTTTATTTTCCTAATATTACGTTGTGATTTGGTTTTCAAGCACACTTGATGCGTATTTTATTTAAATTAAATCAACGTTTCTATATGGAACTCACACCCTTGACAATATTTGCAATGATTTTAACGGCTATTTTTACTATCATATAAAACAAAGTTTTAGATGATCCACAACGGATGAAATGCCGTAAACAAAGAAACGAAATGAACATTACTCTTTGCAAAAGAGGTTGGTCAAATCTCAATATTTCTGGATTTAATCATAGATTAGGAAATCTGATATTATCCTCTGGTGGCTTTTGGTCTTGATAAATAGTGACCAGTTAGTTAAAAAAAAAAAAAAAAAAAAAAAGAAAAAAATCAATTCATATTTTTATTTAATCGTTAATATTGTTAGGAAAAGCTCCTTGTATGAACATGTCCTTTTGTGTTCATGGCAATGGCTGTGCCCCACTTGTTTTGCCGGTCCAATTTTTTTTTGTTTGATTCGGTCAGCCCTGCAACAAAGGAATTCTCTCTTCAAGACAAACCCACAAACCCAATTTAAAAAACAAACTTTTTATCTTGTCTACAATAAAAAGCGTAAAAATGAATCTTTTTTTTTTTTTTAAATGTTTTTTTTGTTGTTGTTAATCTGTTTTCTTTACAAAAGTAATTATTTAAAATGAAAATATGTTAATATTATTTTGAAAAAAAAAAACAGATTAACGAACATAAAAAAAACGATTTATTTTCACGCTTTTTATTTTAGACAATATAAAAATTGGATTAAAATTTTAAAAGCAAGCTTTAAAAATTTGATTAAAGTAAAAATTAAATGTTGACTAAACGGGTCACAGTAGTAATAATAGTAGTAGTACCTATTTACTATGCCTCCCCACGGGACAGAGTTAGACACCAGGGTCGTTTTTTAACGTGGAGAAAAGGTACAAAAATAAAAATTGTCTCAGTCGTGAAGGATTTCTCCTCCACCGAAAGAGAACAAGAAATAGAAGTGCAGCATCTGAAGAACAGATACTACACTTTGATCTTGTCCCGAAGGCCAAGAGTAGTAGTATAAAAATATACATACTTACAAAGTGCCTTCAACAAGTTTCCAGACTTTTTTGTATTTTATTGTTAGAAAAATATGAAACTCTAGTCTCCTTAAAAGTAATCTCCGGCTGCAATGCATTTGTTGTACCATTCCAACAACTTCTGAAATCCACCAGCTGTGACAATCAGGTTGTAGTAGGATGTATTCCAATTCCTGCTGTAGCTGTTCATTAGAACCTGAAAATCCGTCGCTTCTGTTGAAAATTTTAGGTAGACATACAAACATACATACATAAATTTAAACAGACAGGTGAAATTTATATTATAGCCTAACCTGGGTGCCTGGCGTTGCCCAGGTGTTTGGAGGTGTGTGTTGAGCAAAAAAAAAAAAAAAAAGTGGTAGTAGGCAGGCAGGCTCGAACCCTTGCTCCGAAGGAGAAAAAGAATGTAAAAAAAAAAGAAAAAAAGCGCGACGTGTTTTCTGCTGTGCCCATCGCCAAACCGAAAGTGAGGTACATACATACATACATACATACATACATACATGCATTTAAACAGACAGGTGAGATTTATATTATAGATTAGTGGAAGGGGGAGTTTGCCCGGTCGTAAAATACGCTTAAATATATTTTACTTCATGCAGATTTCATATTTATTGTGACAGTTAATTCTCTATTGAATATTATATTGTACTTAATATATATATAGTTCTGATTTCAAAAGTTTTTTTTTAATGACTTGGATTCCATCAGCTAGAATCGAAACCAAAGCGTTTAGCACTCCAGACACATGCCCAACCATTTGAGCTATTGCAAGATAAAGATTTAAGATTCAATCACTTCAAGCAATGAATGAATTTTCACATGCACAGAAGTAATTGAAATATGTCGGTAAATTGAAATGAACATTTGTATTTCAACTTTTCATCAATCCAAACAAAGATTTTACTCGTTATAATCCGTTCTGGGTGTACAATTACTATTTCCTGTTAATTTCAGTGTTATGTGACCAGTAGTTTAAGAGTTTATCAGTTAAATATTTTACACACACACATACATCTGTTTTATTTGTATAGATTAATTCATGAAAATTTGGTATTACACAACCCATACTCTATTGAATATTATGTTGTACCTAATATATCGGACTGATTTCAAAAGTCAAAAAAAAAAAAAGACTTGGGTGCCATCAGTTAGAATCAAAACCAAAACATTTCCAGCTGTGTTCCTTTCTGATGTAGTTATTGAGAGAAAGATAGCAAAGATTTAATATTAAACGACTTGAAGAAATGAATTTAAATTGGGCATGCGCAGAAAGAAGTAAAAATATGTCAGCAAGTTGAAATTCAGTATGCGTTATCCATCCATCCAAACAAAGATTTTACTTGTTATAATCCATTCTTAGTGTATGATTACAATTTCCTGTTAATTTCTGTGTTATACGACCAGTAATTTAAGAGTTTATCCGTTAAATATTTTCACACACACACACACATACATTTACTGTTTTATTTATATAGATATATAGAGATTGGGATATATGTACATGTATTGAGTAAAATGATTCATAATTTATAATTAAAAGTCGGTTTCCAAGGAAAGAACAAACAAAATCAATAAAATTGTACGATCGTTTCGGAAACGATGTTTTTAATGAGATAGACAATACGTCTTGGACAATAATTTTATCATTTGATTTTATAAAACGAAGTCTCCTCGTCAGCAAAAAAGTGGGTGGGGGTTTAAAGACATCGAAAATAAAGCTAGCATTTTATGCTGAGTTAAGTCATAAACAAAATACCAACTAATATATATATATATATATATATTGAGTAAAATGATTGATAATTTATAATTAAAATTAAAAATCGGTTTCAAAAAGAACAAACAAAATAAATTGTACGATCGTTTCGGAAACGATGTTTTTAATGAGATAGACAATAAGTCTTGGACAATAATTTTATCTTTTGATTTTATAAAACAGTCTCTACATCAGCAAAAAAGAGTGGGTGGGGGTTTAAAGACGCCAAAAATAAAGCTAGCATTTTTTAAGTAAGGCAGATATATCTGGAAAATATTTAAAATATAAAGAAAAACAATTACTTATTTTGATGTTGATAAACAAAGTAAAATAAAATAAAAATAAAATCGGGTGGTAAAGTAAAGTTAAGAGGGGATATCTTTAATATTTCTAATTAAAAAAAAAAAATATATATATATACCTTTTTATTTGCTCGAATGTATATATTTTGTTTACAGAAAGTTTTGGATGAGATAAGTCATTGGTACCGTCGGTTTCAAAACCGATAATAGGGGACTATTTTAGATCCCCATATCAAGCTCTCTTCAGCCAATACTCATCTCTTATCTCAAGTTTGAAACCGATGGTACCAATGACTTATCTCATCTAAAACTTTCTGTAAACAAAATATAAATAATACGTTCTTATTTTCGAATTTCCTTATAATTGAGCACTGCTGGATTTCTTTTAAAAAATAAAAATAAAATAATTTTATATATATGGTATACAGACTTGAAGTTTGATATATAGGAGGATTTAGACCAGTGGAACAAATTCGAAAGAAATAAATATATTTCTCTTTGTCTGTCCGTTCCAGTTTTTTCTTGGAAACTACTGGGTCGATCTGGCTGAAATTTTGTATGCACCTTCGTTATGATAAGCTGCAGCGAACAAAGTTTTGTATTGTATCCGTTTTATGCACAGTTAGTGATTAGTGTTAAATGTAAAATTGTGTACAAATGGAACCATCAATTCGACATAAATAATTGAAAGTCAACAGGCTGTAACTTTTTTCGTTGTTAACGGCTAAAAAGTTTAGTGTGTGTGTGTGTGTGTGTGTGTGTGTGTGTGTGTGTGTGTGTGTGTGTGTGTGTGTGTGTGTGTGCGCGTGTATTAGTCACAGGAATTTGTGAACAAATGCGGATATATTTTCCCCCACTGCAAACATATCACACTGCAATATCTCGGTCAATGTTGCTAAATAAAATTGTTTTTAAAAACGCATCAGATGTCACCAAATCTAAACACAACTCGCTCTTCCTCTCTCAGGGTGACGAGGTCCTTCCAGCTGCCACTCTGCTAGACAATTATGTCACGCCCTCTCCCTCAAGGACGTGTGTGTGTGTGGACGGACGAATAAAGATGGACTGACAGGGGCAGAGAAACAAGTTTGGAAGGTTTGACCTTCCAAGAACAATGGTGAGACTGAAAAGGAACAGGAAGTTGCTTGCAACCAGGGGGAAAAAAAAAACAAACAAACAAACAAAAAAAAAAACAGGAATCATTTTACTGAAAGAATTTTAGCAGATCACTCCCCCATACCCACACCTAAAGAATAAAGGTGGCTTATCTTAATACTTTACTGCAGTTTCATGTGTCACCATTCAGAAGTAAATATTATACATAAATATGCAATATGTAAGTAGACATCATCATCATCATCATCATCATCATCATCATATTCAGTTTAATGCCCGTTTTACAACAATAAGGAAATTACGGTGGTTAACGACACGAACTGACAACCTGGGTGTGCCAAGTTCGAATCCAGTCTGCTCCTCTGAAACACTTACACTTACGGATGTTGGCAACCTTCGTGTGGGGGGGGGCACTAACCCTATTCGGGTTTAACCAGCTTCCTCCGAAGAAGGAAGTTCCATAGGAGTATGAAATTCACAAGTGGTTTCCAGCCGCATGTATATCCCTGTCAGGGGAGATGACAACGTTAGGTTTTTTGCAAATTTTACAGGGAGGTGTTGACACCCTCCTACATACAGCATCTGGAATTGCCAAATTGGTAACCCATTTTAGTAATAACCAAGCTCAATGTTGCTTAACTTTGGTGATCTGACGGGAACTGGTATGTCAACGTGATTATACCATATATTTAACTTTCATGCAAACTTTTCTGTAAGTACCCGATGTATTTCTAGAAAGAATTCTAACTAGAAAGATATCTGGGGAAACGAATGCCAACAATAGAATGCACTCTTCAGAATTGTCTGATTTATTTTCTGCTTCTTTTGTTCCAGCTCGTGTGATTCATTGGTCTCGTGGTCTTCATCAATTCGTTGTTTTTATCTCTCATTGTAATACAACTTCCTATTTCAAAGAACCGTAGACTTTAATATGGCATATGAACTTTTTATTTTTTTATTTTTTTTTTTTTTTATTACATTTTCACCCCAAACAAGGCAAATTGCCACTTTGGTGTAGGGGGCTACTATCAGGGGCAACAACTACTGGGGTACTATGTAGGGATTTGGGCAGCAAGGTGTCGGTTCACGTTACACTTGAACTTCTGCACGTCAGTACTGTTGGGGAAGCAGGGACCTGGAATGGAATTCCAGAGTCTTGCGGTTCTGGGGAAGAAACTATTGGAGTAAAAAGATCTTTTACATTTAGGGACCTCTACAGTGTGGGGGTGGGATCTAGTAGCCTGTCGGGTTTGTCGAGGGTGCTCGCGTCGTGGGGGCACAAGTGATTGCAGTTCATCAGAGCATTCACCACTAAAATACTTGTAGAACAGGCAGAGGGATGCAACATTTCGTCGATGGGACAGAGGCTGAAGCTTAGATGCCAGTTCAGGGCCTATCAGATTTGCGACTCTCTTTTGAACCTTGTCAAGGAGCGAGAGACTAGTAGCAGATGCACCAGCCCAGATGTGGCAGCAATACTCCATACATGGGCGAATGGTGGCCTTATAGAGGTACAGGATACTTTCGGGTGTTAGTAGTTTTCTAGCACGGTAGAGAGAGCCCACCTTTCTTGCAGCGGCCCTGGCAATGCCTTCAATGTAATTGTTCCAACTCATGTTTCCTGTGAACGTTAGGCCAAGGAGTTTGAAAGATGGACTCTCAGATAAAGAGTCGTTGGCCATTGCTATTGGTGGTAGAGAGGGTTTCTTGTAATTATTGAATGAAACTAGTTTAGTCTTGGCAGCATTGAACGCGACCAACCACTTTTGTCCCCATTCCACTACAGATTGGAGGTCTTCCTCTAGTGTTTCTGCCATTTCTTTAGAAATGTGTTCGTTCGTCTTCCTGTCGTGTCTGCCATAGAGTGTAGTGTCATCAGCATATATACCCATCTCAGAGGCAATGTTGTCGGGGAGGTCATTTATGAATATCAGGAACAATAGAGGTCCAAGGATAGAACCCTGGGGCACTCCCGCATTTATATCATATTGTTTAGATGTGCGACCGTCGAGGACTACCTGGATTTTTCTCTTATCTAAGAAGGATTTAATTATGTTAAGTATTCTACCAGTGATACCGTATGATCTGATTTTACTGAGGAGACCCTCATGCCATACCCTGTCAAAAGCCTTAGATATATCTAGAGCTACCGCTCTGCCTTCCCCCGCTTTGTCCAGTGATTGGTATATACGTTCAGAGATCACGGTGAGGATGTCTGCTGTGGAACGGGCTTGTCTAAATCCATATTGTTTGTCAGTCAGTAGTTTAGCATCTGTAAGATGATGGATTAGAGCGTGGTTAATTATGGTCTCAAATATTTTGGCAAAAAGTGGAAGGAGGCTAATGGGGCGATAATTTGATGGGTCTGTCCTTTCACCAGAATTCTTGAATACTGGTACAACAGAAGCAGTTTTCCAACAGCCCGGAAAGCAAGCTTCATTAAGACATTTGTTGTAGAGTTTGGAGAGAACTGGAGCTACTTCGGCTGAGCACTTTTTTAATAGCACAGCTGGGATAAGATCGGGTCCACATGCTTTTGAGGTGTCAAGGTTTTTTATGATAGCATGCACCTGAGCAGGGGTGGTTTTCAGATCGTCTAGTGTGGCGTCTGTCCGCATAGGAAAGTCAGGTAGGGGGTGGTTGGAAGGGTCCAGTGTGGAGTTTGAGGCAAACCGACTGGCAAGCATGTTAGCCTTGTCGGTTGCTGAGGAGACAACCTCGTGATTGTTGGTTAGTGGGGGAATTGTCGATTGCCCATTATTTACTACACTGTTGTAGATTTTCCAGAAGTCTCGAGTTCCTAGTTTTTGTGCTTCGATGCGCTTTTTAGTGGTTTCCGTAAATTCTCTCTTAGCTGTCGCTATTTCTTTCTTAACGTTATTTCTAGCTTCTATATACTTCAGTCTGTTTGAACTGGACTTATGTCGGTTAAACCTACGGTATGCATGCTGCTTTTGAGTAATGGCAGTTGCACAAGTCGACGTAAACCATTGGGGAGAGTGGGGCTTACTATAAAATTTCCGCATGGGAACATGCGCTTCGATTGCAGTTTTGAACCAGTCAGTGGTCTCGTTTGCACACTGTTCAGCAGGGAGAGAGAAAATATTTTTCCATGGAGCATCTCTAATTAGTTCCCTGATGGCTTCCCAGTCAGCCTTATTATAATATCTCGTTGTTTTGAGCACTGGCTCTTCAGTTTTGGGTCTAGAGTTTAGGGCGATTTCAACCATTATCACTGCATGATCAGCGTTCCCGAGTGGGCTGTGGGCCTTCGCTATGCAGTCATCGGGAACTGTGGTCAAAAACAGATCTAGAAGTGATGCGTGTTGTTCTTCCTGGTCAGGGAAACGGGTTGGAAACGTAACAATTTGTGATAGGGAGTGAGATATAGCGAAGCTATGGGTTGTGCTGCCCGCTGCATCTGTGTGAGTAGAGAATCCAAGCCAGTTTTTGTGGTGGACATTAAAGTCACCAAACACATGTATTTGTGCGCTAGTGTCGAGGGACAGTGCCGTGTCTATGCTGTCAGATACTTTGTTTATTATGGAGCAGTCCTGAGTCGAGGGAGAGCGGTAGAGAAAATAATAGTAGCTAATACTGTGTTGCACGTTTAGTCTAAAGCACATAAAGGCTTGATCATCTGTTTCTAGGTTTGTTTCTCTAGTCAAGGGAAGGGTATTACGAATGTAAACTCCAAGTTCGTGCATATGTCTGTCAGAGTCCTTACGGCAGAGTGGGAGATATCCAGGCATGTTAAAGTGGTTAGAGGGAATGGAGGAGTGTAGGTTAGTCTCACTTAGTGCTAAGATATCCGGGGTATTTGTTAAGAGAAATGCTTCAACATCAGCTAAGTTAGTTCTAAGCCCACGGATATTTGTGAATGAGAGCCTCAAGGGAGGAGGCAAGTTGAATTTGTTTGTCCCTAATCCTGGTTTAAGCTTATTTTTAGATTGTACTGTCGTCATATTTTTTTAAAGAGTTTCGGTAAGGGGGAGCTAAGCAAGAGGTTATGCGGAGCTTCAGACATGCATCACAAGTAGACCATCAGCTGACCTTTCTCCAATTAGGATTGTGGCCTCAGGAAAGCCCACCGGGGATGAGTGCAGGGTCCCTTTCCATGCGCGTCATGGCACTGCAAACAACCCGATATTATTCAACTGTTGATGGAGCAGCCGAATTATCTGCTCTATTCCTTGCTTCCTTTGTTCCAGCTTGTTTGACTCGTTGAGCTAGTGGTCTTCATCAATTCAGTTTTAATACCTCGTTGTCATACAGCTTTCTATTCCAGTAGCTTCTTTCTAAGGACTGCAAAATTGTGGAACTCTCTTCCTAATTATAATTGTTTTCTTTGTACCTACAGCATTGGTCTTTTTAAGACCAAGGACAATAGGCATCTCCTGTCTTTGTGATAATCATCCTTTGTTCTTGTTTGCTTCTTGGAGCCTTGTCTCGAGCGATTTCCATAAAAAAAAAAAAAAAAAAAGAATCGTACGTAACGAATGAGTGAATTATCATATACAATTTCATGTCCACTTTAGTGGGATGGTTGAATTAAAAAAAAACCTATTTCATTTTGACTTCTGCCTTGTGTTTTGCGTAATTCATGCCGGTGTTTACCAAGAAAAAGTCCCTTCTGACTAATGCTTACATAATGGTTTCCAGTTTCCTTATCATTGAAAATTTAACAACGTTAATTAGTCTTTTTATTAAGGATTTTGACTAAAATAAAATCGAAATATTTTAGGGGGTTATTTCATATTACAGATACTTTATTGAATCTGGATTCAGAATTCCAGATTTTTTTTTTTTCTATTTTATTTCATTTTATATATTTTTTTGTTTAATTATTTTTAATTGCAATAAAAATATATTTTGACTTCGGATTATCTGAGAAAAGACCAGAACCAGAACTCACAAAAAATAAAAATAAAGTTAAAAAAAATATTTTTATGCACATTTTTAAAAAAATATTTTACAGTAGAACCCTGGGATACCACATTAATCTGTTCCGGGGTTGAGATCGTTAGGTGAAATTGTCGTATAGTGGGGCCTAAGCAAAATTTTATACAGTACATATTAAAAATTAGTAACAAAATACAGTACAGTATATAATACAGATGTACATAATCAAACAGCATTATAAATAACACTATAAGGCGGAGCAAATACCGTAACCAGGGTCCGGAAAAAATTGTATTCTACATCATAACCTGAAAAAAAACCGTATCCTAGGGACACCATATCTCTAGGTTCTACTATATTATTTTTAAATGAGTAGTACAGTTAGAAACAAAATAGGTTAAAGACTCCTAAAATTCATACTAGAATTGTCCTGTGACGTTAAAGTCCTTGGTAAAATTGAGTTGTAAAACTTGCACTCTGATGGTACAATTCACATTGCGGGCGATACTCATACATTTAGACATGTCCATGATGATGATGGCGGCTCCTCCTTTGTCTGCTGATTTGATCGTGATCCCATAGTTATTTTTTAGGGTGTGACTAGCTCCTCGTGCTTGTAGATAAATGTTTTCGTTTTTGTTGAGATGATCTTTGCTGTGTAGAAATTCATCGAGTTGTAGTCTGGCTGTTTTGGTATATTGGTCTATGTTAAGGACTCGTCCACTAGGTGTGTCAGAAACTTCATGAAAAATATTGAATAATTCGACCCCCTGTCTTTCCAAGCTTATAACTACTCGAAAAATGTAATTCAAACCCTAATTTTTTTTTTCAATTAAAGGAGCAAGGACCAAGGTTTCATTTAAAAAAAAAAAATGCAAACAACGTGGTTTAAAAAAAAAAAGTTTTAAAGTTCGGACTTTACAGGTAAATTTCCAAAAAGCTGTTCTTTTTTGTTGTTGTTTTAAATTAGAATATATTATTTATTGATCTTTTATCTTCAATTTGTGATATATAAAACTTTGGCACATAGATTAATTATTTACTTTTTAATAGACATTTCAAAATAGAGGGGGCGTGAATTTAAACGAAAACGTTTGTCTAAAATATTATATTCGGTTTATTGGAAAGAGCATAAAATTTCACATTGACCCTGAAAATATCGTAAAAATAGAATCAATAGAAAAATTTTGATAGATTTTTAAAGTTTAAAAATTGAAAAATACTGAACTCGTAAAATTCAATTAATTTCATTAGTTTTTTTTTTTTTTAAATAAAAAAATATTTCTATTACTTTTTATACAACTTTAATAGTTTATTTTGGAAGTATAATCTATAAAGAAAATAAACAACCCACTTTTAAAAGAGAAATTACGAGTTTTTTTAAATATTTTATTCAGTTTCGTGTTATACAAAAATTCTGATACACCTACTCGTCCACTGGATGGAGGTTCACGTATTAGTCAACAAGTTTTTTGGAGTTGTTTGGTATCTGAAAACAGGTTGTTAGTAGGTCCATCGTTATTGTGGTCTTTGAAATATTCTTTTAATCTAATTCTGTGTAGATAATCTATAATATAAATCTCGCCTGTCTGTTTAAATGTATGTATGTATGTATTTTTGTATGTCTGCCCAAAACTTTCGACAGAGGCGACGGATTTTCACGAGATCGATATCATTTTGAAGCTCAACATTTCAGATGACAAATATCGAAAAATTGGTTAAAAACATTAATTCCTTCACCCTCAACTGGGCACTTTTCTACAAGGAGGGGTCGCTTTTTTCACCGATATTTACGAAAGTCATCCCCTCTTTTTGATTGACTAGCCTTGATTTAAAACCTTTGCTACTTCCGGTTTTGTGATGGACGCAATAGCAAAGAAGTCATGTTTTTTTACGTTCTTTTCCTCCTTTGCGATATGGGTTTGAGCCTGGCTGCCTACTATCATTTTTATTTTGCTCAACACATACATCCAAACACCCGGGCAATGCCAGGCACCCAGGCTAGTGTCAGTAATAAATAGTGATATATGATGCGTACTAAGATTGTACATCTAGAAGCAAAATAGTTTAAAGACTCCTGAAATCTAATATATAAAACTCACTATGTCTGTCTGTCTCTCCATATTTTCAAACTCTATTTCTTCTGAAACTAAAAGTACCAGAGCAGCGCTAGCGGCCTCAAATGATTGGATTTTTTATGAACCATTCTTTTATGGGTCTTTTACTGGTTAAAATAATTAAGGGGTCAAAAAGGGATCGAAAATGAAAAAAATCCTTATACATGTTATACATTCATCTTAGTTTATTTTTACTCAGTTCATATGCATGTCATGTTGGTACAGTGGTAACGTCACCAGCTTTGAATGCTACAGTTTTGCTTTTGGTTTCGATTCTAGCTGATGGCACCTAAATACTTTTTTTTTTTAAATTTTGAAATCGCAACTCTATAATAATATATACGAAATCTGGACAAATCAAAATACCATATTTAAGCGTATTTCACAACAGAGCAAAGCCCCTCCCCCTCCGCTAGTTCATATTAGAATTGTCCTGTGGTGTAAGTCGATAAAGTACTTGGTAAAATTCAGTTCTTCTGGAGCTTGAAGGTTCAATTTGCAGTGCGGGCGATATGCAAAATACAATTCTGAATTATTTGGAAATTCTACCTGGTGATGGCTGACGGAACGAGAGCATGCTACCCCTCCAGAGTTTAACAGAAAAATTCCTGAAATTGACAAAATACACCTGAAGAAGGTCGGAGGTTATATCGACTGAAACATTGTGAAAATGACACTCAAGTCCAAAGAATGAAAAAAAAAGTGGCAGCTAAAACCAAGCTTCTCTCTTTTCATTATAATCAGTCTGACCCCCATCCTACCTCAATTTAAATGAATGGTTCTCGTTTTGGGGAAGCTCCATGTCGTGACAAACTTCTGGAACTGACCTTCACTCCTGATCTGAAATTGAACACCTACATCAAATCTGTTGTCAAACACTAGAAAAATGGTTGAATCATTCTACTGCTCCAGTAGGTATCTCACTGTCGATGCAATCTTCTATCTGGATAAGAGCCAAGTACATCCTAAAATGGAGTACTGTTGCCATAGCTGGACAGGAGTTGCTCGAAGCCCCCTTGATAGTTCAAAACCGGCTTTGAAATCTAGTAAGTGATGCCCTTTTCTCTTCTCTGTATCCACTTTCCCACAGAAGAGACGTTGCAAGTCTGTTTCTGCTCTATTGTTATTTTCATGGCAAGTGCTCGTCTGAACTCTAATCTGTGGTCCCTCCTTGTCAAACGTTCACAAAAATACTCGACTAGCTACAACCACTATTAACAATTTCCCTCCTCTGTGCCTAAATCTAAACGCAGATTCCTTAAGCAAAGTTTCTTTCCTAGAACTGCCTGTTTGCGGAACACTGTTTAACTGGCCTGCTTTCTTGCTGACTACAATATGATTATCTTCAAGTTCAATGTAAACAAGTTCTTGAATATGAAGACCCTGGTTCTTTACTGCGGATAAAGAAACAGATTATTTGAATAGGTTTCCTGATCAGCAGTGAGATACCCTAAGTTTGTGTAGCTGTTAGATTCAAAACAATTGGACCGTTTTTTTTGTTTTTTTTTTGTTTTTGTTTTTTTTGGTCCACCGACATAGTCAGATTTGAACCTTTATTTTAAAATTTTTCTCTTTTTTTTTTTTTTTCTCTCTCTCTCTTTCTTTCAGTAGGAAAGATTAATAGTTGGCTTGCCAGGCCTGTTTTATGGGATGCCCTTGGATCATGTTCTTTTTTTTTCTTTAAAAGCTTCCCACAAAATTATAATCTCACTTAAATTTCAAGCATTGCCCCCTCCCCACCCCCATACACACTCACTCCTTATCCTCCAAATCTCATACGCCTGAGATATTTCTACTGCCGTTGCCATGGTATTTATTTAAATAAGATTGACAAAGGGTCTGTGGGGGTCATGCCAGGGAGTGGGTATGTAAGAAGTCGTTTTTAATACCAACCATTTTTTTTTTTTTTTCTCCCTTAGTGTCTTATCTACTCTTTACATATATGTCGATAAGCCCCCCCCCCCCGCGGCGTTTGCGTGTGCATATAAAGGATTGGACTAATTCTTCTTGTCTTTCTAAATCAGTTAAATATGCAAAGTCCATTGTTTCATCATCAGCATCAGCATCATCATCAGTTTAACATCGGTTTTACACGCTGGTATACGTTGGATGCCTGCATCTACTAAACCAACAACTCTAATCCATTCTTTCAATGTGACCAAACCAACGAAGTCTCCTGTTTTGCACATATCTCTCTGTACTGTCCAGGTTTAATCTTCATCATCGTCATCATCAGCAGCACTTTCTGTTTAACATCGGTTTTCCATGCTGGCATGCGTTGGACGACTTTAAGAAATGAACTTCCAAACTAACTTATCTCTGGCCAAGTCTTTATTTCTTTCTCTTTCTCTCAAGTTCTCATTTTTTAATCGCTTCTTCCCATGTTTTTCTTGGCTTTCTCCTGTAAACCAAACCTACCTCAACTATTCCGCTGACCCCAAAAAACTCTCATCCGTTCTTTGGACGTGACTACACCATAGGAGGCATTACTTTTGGAACGTCCCTCGTAATATTCAAATGTTACAGCGGACATGTGGTCGGATTCAGGTGTCCGAATGTACTGAAAGGTTCGTGAATAAATAGATGAGCAAAAAAAAAAAAGAAAAAAAAGTTAGAAGATCGTCAAAAGTTGGTTAGTGTTATAAAAACGGAAAGTAAAATTTTTCCACATGTCTGAATACCCTATATACCAATTTTTTTTTTTTTTTTTTTTTTTTTTTTTTAAATTTTTTTTTTACACGGTGGTCACCACTTATCAAGGCCCGTTAGTGTGGAGATTTAATGAAGTGTTTACTTAAGAGGGTGGTTCATTAGGAATTTGTTAATGTTGGACTTGAAGACATCCAGGTTGTAGTCAGGTGGGAAGCAGGCAGACAGAACAGAGTTCCACAGTGCAGTTCTAAGAAAGAAGCTTTGTTCATGGAATCTACGTTTCAAGCCTATAGATCGCTTTAACATTCGTTTTACATGATGGCATGTGTTGCACAGCTTCTGGCCTTCCCGAATCAAGGGCAGATAACTTTGTACAGCATAGTCTTTTAAAAAGATGAAAAGTGAATTAAGATTTAATTTTTAATGAACAAATTAAATGTTTAAATTCATTTTCCTTTTTTTATTTCTTTTTTTTTTTTTAATATGAAAGACATTAAAAGATTTTGTTTGCTTTTCAGTCTTCATCCGAACGTTGTATTAAAGAAATATGTTCATGTATAATTTTTATATATGATTACTAGCAGAAAGGGGCGTAAAATACGCTTAAATATGGTATTTTAATTTGTCCAGATTTCGTATATATTATTATACAGTCGTGATTTCAAAAGAAAAAAAAAGTATTGAATACCATCAGTTAGAATCGAAACGGAAAACAAAACTGTAGCATTCAAACATCAGTCAGCCTGATCACTGCCGTCTGCCGAGTATTCGCTGAGCTCGTGCTTGTGGAAAATGCATGCTCCTAGTTCCAGACCCGTATTGGGGGGTGGTGATAGAGGCTGAAGGTGGCTACATTGAATAGATTTACGCTCTACTACATAATCAAGTTACCTGGATTGATTTTTTTTCAATAAGTTTTAAAATAAATCTGTAATGTTGTCTTTAGGGCGACAATTTTATCGTTTTAGCCTGTATTATAATTATGAATTCTACACTACTTCAAAAACTGTGTTCCATTTCAAGGGAAAAAAGGTTAAAGAAGTTGTTTATGCGGTAATACTCCTATCCATACCATGGTTTATGCGGTAATACTCTTATTCATACCAAGGTTTATGCGGTGATACTCTTATTCATACCAAGGTTTATGCGGTAATACTCCTATCCATACCAAGGTTTATGCAATAATACTCCTATCCATACCAAGGTTTATGCAATAATACTCCTATCCATACCAAGGTTTATGCAGTAATACTCCTATCCATACCAAGGTTTATGCAATAATACTCCTATCCATACCAAGGTTTATGCAATAATACTCCTATCCATACCAAGGTTTATGCAGTAATACTCCTATCCATACCAAGGTTTATGCAGTAATACTCCTATCTATACCAAGGTTTCTGCAGTAATACTCCTATCCATACCAAGGTTTATGCAATAATACTCCTATCCATACCAAGGTTTATGCAGTAATACTCCTATCCATACCAAGGTTTATGCGGTAATACTCCTATCCATACCAAGGTTTATGCGGTAATACTCCTATCCATACCAAGGTTTATGCGGTAATACTCCTATCCATACCAAGGTTTATGCAATAATACTCCTATCCATACCAAGGTTTATGCAGTAATACTCCTATCCATACCAAGGTTTATGCAGTAATACTCCTATCTATACCAAGGTTTCTGCAGTAATACTCCTATCCATACCAAGGTTTATGCAATAATACTCCTATCCATACCAAGGTTTATGCAATAATACTCCTATCCATACCAAGGTTTATGCAGTAATACTCCTATCCATACCAAGGTTTATGCAATAATACTCCTATCCATACCAAGGTTTATGCAATAATACTCCTATCCATACCAAGGTTTATGCAATAATACTCCTATCCATACCAAGGTTTATGCAATAATACTCCTATCCATACCAAGGTTTATGCAATAATACTCCTATCCATACCAAGGTTTATGCAGTAATACTCCTATCCATACCAAGGTTTATGCAGTAATACTCCTATCCATACCAAGGTTTATGCAATAATACTCCTATCCATACCAAGGTTTATGCAGTAATACTCCTATCCATACCAAGGTTTATGCGGTAATACTCCTATCCATACCAAGGTTTATGCGGTAATACTCCTATCCATACCAAGGTTTATGCGGTAATACTCCTATCCATACCAAGGTTTATGCGGTAATACTCCTATCCATACCAAGGTTTATGCGGTAATACTCCTATCCATACCAAGGTTTATGCGGTAATACTCCTATCCATACCAAGGTTTATGCAGTAATACTCCTATCCATACCAAGGTTTATGCAGTAATACTCCTATCCATACCAAGGTTTATGCAATAATACTCCTATCCATACCAAGGTTTATGCAGTAATACTCCTATCCATACCAAGGTTTATGCAGTAATACTCCTATCCATACCAAGGTTTATGCAGTAATACTCCTATCCATACCAAGGTTTATGCAGTAATACTCCTATCCATACCAAGGTTTATGCAGTAATACTCCTATCCATACCAAGGTTTATGCAGTAATACTCCTATCCATACCAAGGTTTATGCAGTAATACTCCTATCCATACCAAGGTGTTTGTTGCAATACGGTTATGTCTCTTCTACTTATTTAACCATCTACAGATCAATATCTGCTCTCTCATCCATGATCGATTATATCCTCTCAACCGTGGCCGACTATAGATTTGTATTTCCCATATGTACCTGTACCTCAACATTGATTTTATTTGTTTTTAAGTGACGTTTGATATTTGTCTGAATTTTATCTCTCTCTCTCTCTCATATATATATATATATATATATATATATAGGGCTCCTACAATCTTTGACAGACTATGGATACCCACGAAAGGGTGCCTGCGCATTCAGTTTTTGTCGCAGGAGGTGCGCAACCTCCAACCACACCTCTCCTGAGTTGACATTGTTAAATATCAGTGGCAAGGGAAGTGTATGGACAGGACGACTGGAAACAAATGCCGAGATAAGAGGAAATCACATACAGCGCCTAGAATTCCCAAATGGTCACCTATCTGGTACTAACCAGGCTCAACGTTACTTAACTTTAGTGATCTGGCGAGAACCGGTCTGTCAACGCGATTATGCCGTGTATATATATATATATATATATATATATTAGGTCTTTGCTAATGGAGTCAGAGATGGCTTTTGTTACCGGGTTCGAATTTGCACTGATGATTCTCAAAACACTAATGTCTGTAGGTATTTAATAATTATTATAGTAAATAATTATATATATATATATATATATATATATATATATATATATATATATATATATATATATATATATAACCCAGAGATACGGCATTAAAAATTAGTAACAAAATACAGTACAGTATATAATATATATGTATATAATCAAATAACACTGTAAGGCGGGGCAAATACTGTAATCAGGGCCCGGAAAAACATTCTACATCGTAACATGAAAAAGACATATCCTAGGGCCATCATATCACGGGGTTCTACTGTAATATATATATATATATATATATATATATATATATAAATAAATTTTCTTTCTCAAATATTTTCAAAAATTTTGTTAACCAGCAAAAATATACTTACCTTTTGCTAACGTTTTATCCTCTGAGGAGAAGAGCCTATTTTTGAAACTCCATGGAATAAGGAACTTTTCACCTTTCTTTCGTATTCCTTGTTCTGAATAAAATATTGTAAATTCAATTCTACAATACGTTGACGTCTTCTACTTATATGCGGGAACCAAGAAGAATTAGAGAATTTCTGTAAAAGGAAACTCGTCGGCATAATACAAAGCTCAACAATTGAGGTGGAGCTTATATACAGAAGGAAAAAGGAAAAACCAACAATATAAAGATCTATACTCACTATTTTGTTTCTAATGTAGTTATCACTAGACGTCACATCCCTATTATGTTACCTAGCACCTTCTCTCCTCTTATGATGAGAAGCATTCGGCTTCGAAATACCTAGGTATAAAGAGCATATATATCCTGTACCGATAATTGCTGTAATCTCTCTATTAACTGAACAATTAAATTTCTATGCATTTATATCTTTATATTGTCTTTTTTTACCCTTTTCCAGCTCTGTGTGTGTGTGTGTGTGTATAAAAATGTTTAATTTTAACGTTATTTCATGCGGTTAATGGTAGCCGAATGGATACGATCTTTGCCAATCAAGCTAGAGATGGCTTGTGTCGCCGGGTTCAAATCTATCGGCTGGTGTTAATCGTGACACCCTGCACTGATGATTTCCGAAAGGATGAAACACTAGTGTCTGTAAGTATTTAATGATTTTAGTAAATAATTATATATATATATATATATATATATATATATATATATATAAATATAAAATTAAATAATACTTATACTTTTTTACCTACAGACACTAGTATTTCATGCTTACGCAATCATCAGTGTAGAGGGGACAATTTTTGCTGGTCGGGAGATTCAAACCCAACCACAAAGCCACCTTTGACTCCATTTGCGTTTACCTCCTGGTCACCAAACAGTTGCCACGAGAGCAAAGGAAATTAATCCATTATATCTATAAAAGTGAGAATGTGTGTGGTGGAGGACGCTTCTCAACCTATATACTCAACAATTTTTTCATCTATAGGCTTGGAATTTGGTATATAGGGTATTCAAACATGTGGAAAACTTCTTAGTTTTCATCCGGAAAAAAAGGGCTGCTAAGGGGTCAGAATTGAAGAATTGGTACTTAAGGGTCATTGGATTTTTATCTGTTTCTCAACTGTTTCACGACTACGCATGTTAAGAATAAGTAGGTTTGAAGCTGGTCTAACGGTTATTGTACTTGAATCACTGTCTTTAGGTTTTGGTTTCGATCTCTGCTTGAGTATTTTTTTTTTTTTTACTTACAAGAAGTGAACTGTTTAGGAAAAAACATATTTACATGCACATGTCTGAGTTTTCTTTTCTTTTTCTTTTCCTTTTCTTTTCCTTTTCTTTTTCTTTTCCTTTTCTTTTCCTTTCCTTTTCTTTACCTTTTCTTTACCTTTTCTTTTCCTTTTCTTTTCCTTTTCTTTTCCTTTTCCTTTCCTTTCCTTTTCCTTTCCTTTCCTTTTCCTTTCCTTTTCTTTTCTTTTTCTTTTCTTTTCTTTTTCTTTCCTTTTCTTTTTCTTTCCTTTTCTTTTTCTTTCCTTTTCTTTTCTTTTCTTTTTCTTTTCTTTTCTTTTCTTTTTCTTTCCTTTTCTTTTCTTTTTCTTTTCTTTTGTTTTCTTTTTCTTTTCTTTTCTTTTTCTTTTCTTTTCCTTTTTCTTTTTCTTTTCTTTTCTTTTCTTTTCTTTTCTTTTTCTTTTTTCTTTTTTTGTTTTTTAAGGAATTTAACGTTACGTATAATGCCTACGGTATTTGGTTTATAAAAAATATTAAATCTGCATTAATTAAATTATAATATTTATGCGTATTTTACGACTGGGCAACGTTAGGCGGACTGCTAGTAACTAATAAATGCACAATTCAGGCGCCGTGTATATGTATATATGTATGTATGTATGTATGTATGTATAGATATTATAGTCAGGTCATGTCATATACTGCTGGTACCATGTAACCCAGTACTACCTGCCTCATGGTCAGGTCATCGAGGACTAAACTGGTTCCCTCACCAGACTTGTTTGGTGAGGAGGGTGGCTAGTCTCCCTGAAGGATTAAAAACAAGACCTTCCAAAGGGCGAATGAACCCTTTTTTGGGGTCAACGGCCAACTAGCACCGTGTGTGTTTGTGTGTATGTGTTGGGGGGTGAGGGCTCTTGTAAGCCGTGGTGGAGGCAACTTTTCTGGGAGAAGCAAATCTCTGATTTAAAAAATCATAAAGCGGGAGACTAGTACCCACATTAAGCTGGTCTGCAGTTTAACTTGTTGTTGGCTATCTTGCTCTTGCTTGTTGCTGGATCTCAACATTTTGAACCGAGAGAGAGACTTAGCTGTCATACAAAGCTAAGACTCTGTAACATCATCTGTGTATAGATACTCCCTCAGGCATTTGTCTGTAAAAATGGTCTTGTGGCGATGGAAGTCATTTGTGGGCTTATGGACTTTAAGTGTCTGACAAGACGTTGCAATCATCATATGTAGATATATAACGTTGGATTATATTTCTCCTTTTTGTTTCATTTTACTACAAAGTTCTTGGAAATGAAGGGACCTTTTTCTTCTACATGAAATACATAAATATTCAAATATTCCAGTAAAGTTATCCTGAGTTAGTAAAGAAGTTAACATGATTTTCCTCTCCTCAATTGACCATTTAAGTATTTTAGCTATCAAGGCCCGAAGGCCACTTGAGGATAAGTGTTAATGAGTGTACTGGACAACAGCATAATAATCGTTAATGGTGGAAATTTTGGTATAATTTGATTATCTAAGGCTGACGGCTTAGCAGGAACTTGTTTACATTGGACTAATGTAAAGTTAAGCTATTCCAATCTGCTCCGAGCCATCAACTGTCGCAAACTGGAAACTGTCCATAAAACTAACTCTGACTCCTTAATTTATTGACTCAAAATCGGAAATCCTATGTCCGGTCTTTTGTTTTAGTCAATGCCACACCTGATTAATAGAAACTGACTACTTCCAGTGGCTGACTATTTGAAAATTGAGCACTGACTCACCAGGCGTCTTTCTGTCTCCAAAGTTCAAAAAGATCTCGGTTCACCACCGCCCCTGCCTTTTAACTCTTCTCGATTTTCATTTTTTTTTTCTTTGTTGATGTTGGGGGGGGGGGGCTTAACTCTGGTCCGGGGTTGATGGGGGGGGGGTTACGTCTATAGTATCACACCAGCATTTAGTCTCTTGAATCCAAAAGTGACCAATCAAAAGACGAGTCTAATTGGGAAGGTAGGGATTACAAAACTAACTTTTTTTCAGCTTTTGTTTCAGTGTGAAACTCGTAAACAGGCTGAAATATGAAAACGTGTGAAAATGACATCATGGAAAGAAAAAAAAATCAATTGCTTTGTTTAATTAATCTTTTTTTTTTATCATAAAATTGAATAAACTTATCTGATGATTTCTAATTAAGTTTTCTTTCTTTCATTTGTGACAGTTCGCCATTTTGGTAATTAATAAACACATAAGACCTTTTACTATAACAATAAAGATATTTAGACAATGTATGTATGTGTGTATGTATTTATGTGTGTGTGTGTGTATGTATGTGTGTGTGTGTGTTTGTGGTTAATATTAATATATGTTCCATTATTATTGAAGTAAGTAAACGTCCTCTCTTGGAATATTTAAATATCGTTTCACGCTAGAACCTGAAACCAGAGAGAACGGACCATTTTTGGCCTAAGGAAGTTCATTTAAGTTCATCTACTATTATATAAAAACAAAGTTAAGCAACGTTGAACCTGGTCAGTACCAAATGGGTGACGATTTGGGACTTCCAGGTGTTGTATGTGCTCTCTGCTTATCTCGGCATTGTTTCCAGTTGTCCTGTACCTCTCCTTGCCACTGGACTCAAACAGTGCCGATTCAGAAGAGGTGTGGTTGAGGATTGCGCAACCCTTGCCTCGCAATTATATGCACAGCTTCCCACTACAGGGGGTAGCCTTTGTTTTTCAAGACTGAACGAAGGCATCTATTATAGAAAAGAAACTATGTGTCTGTGAGTTCCTTCCCCATGGACTCGAAAATGGCTGGGCCGATTTTTTTTTTATGAAATTTCACAAAAAGATACTTCATGTGCCTGGCAGTATTCTTAGACAAGTTTTATATCAGAATGTCTTCGATAAGTCTCGCTAATCAATAATCAAAAAAATCCAATGAAAGACAGAACGGGTGATTTTAACAAAAGTTAACATCTTACAAAAAGGAGAGAGAGAGACAGACAGAGAGAGAGAGAGTGTCCGTGTATGTATTTGAGAAGTTTTATTTCCACACAAGCCAAAAGGCCCGACAATATAAAATCAACAGTAGGTTCTTTGATATAACAGGGGCGCGTTCGAAATGAATGTTTCTTTTTGAAGCACAACTGAACCATGATACTGTGATTTTTGCATTTTAAACTGTAATGCAAGCCATTATATATAAACAATCATTTTACAAAATCAACAGTAGGTTCTCTACAGTGCAATCAAGATTACAATGTATTGTGGACTAAGTCACTGCGGAGAGGCATGTGAAACTTCCTCCTGGTGCACCGCGATGTGTCCCCCTCTAGAGCAAGCAATCAATCGATTTGATTGAAAAATGGACGCTTTCACTGATTTCGATGGCAATAAAAATATGGGAGTGTGAAACATTCGTTGATCGTCATTCAATCCCGGGCAACGTCAGGCCTCCATGCTAGTTATAACTATGACTGAAACATGTCCAAAATGTGTATCCATGCTATATTTGTAGAAATAAAACCTTTAATTATGAAGAGTGTGTGTGAGTGTGGGTAATAATTATATCTGTCCCATTATCATTAATGTAGGTAAAACCCTTTAGATATGGAGATATTTAGATAAAGAAAAAGAAAGAGTGGGTCAGGGTGTACGCATGTGTTGAAGTGGTTAATAATGATATATATCCCATTATCATTAATGTAGGTAAATGTTTTCTCTTGGAATCTTTTGATGCCATTTTGGTAATAAGTGCACAAGTGTAAGCAACAGAAAATCCAATATTCTTTCGTTGTTGAATGCTTTAATAGTAGTTTCATCAAGCTCTTTTTTTTCACACAGTGGTCACCACTTATCAAGGCCCGGAAGCCACTCAGGGATAAGGGTTATTTCAAGTACATTACGTTAGTGGAGATTTGATGAAGTGTTTACTTAAGGGGGCGGTTCATTAGGAATTTGTTAACGTTGGACTTGAAGACATCCAAGTTGTATTCAGGTGGGAAGCAGGCAGATGTCAGGTTCAAACCCAACTTGATCAATCTAGTTTATACGCCTATGGTATATTCCTTTTAATCTGCTTATTTGTTTGTTCAGCCCACTTTTTCTCGGGAACTACTGAACCAATCTAACTTAAATGTTCTATGTCATATCAGCTTGATATTAAATAAATCCGTATAGTTCAGATTTAGAACTTGTGTAATATACAGCACAATCACATTGACACACCGATTCTCGCCAGATCTCTGAAGTTAAACAACAATGAGCCTGGCCAGCATCAGATGGGTGACCATTTGGGAAAGCAAGGCGCTGTTTGTACCACACCGAGGCATAGAAATTTTCAGGTTGGTATCTGGGAACGCATTTAACTTACTGGGGGTACAAAGAGCTTCAAGAATAAAAGTCTCCTATAAAATAACTGGATACAAATACTATCCCCTAGATTCAGCATTGCATGGCCCAGAAGGGGTTGATAGGAAAAAAAAAAAAAAAAAAAAATAGCATTAAATGACCCACAAAGGTCGATATGCTGATTAAATAACCCATCCATCCATCCATCCATCCATCTTACTGGGGGAGATACACCTCCGAATCAAGATGGAAAGCAACGGGAATTACCGTCTTTACTTGTCTTCTCGAGATCACCATGGCTCTACTATTTGGAGAGCCGTGGTCGCCAACACTGCTAAAACAGCTAAGCCGCATATGTTAAGAGTAACTACATTTGTGTGATATCTTTCACTTATTTATACTAGCAAGCCACTAGCATTGCCTGGTCGTGAAATATGCTTAAATATAGTATTTCGATTTAATGCAGATTTCGTATTTATTATTATATTATATTGGACCCAATGTGCCACCACCGAGAATCGAAACCAAAATGTTTAGCTTACAATTTACTTCCTCCTTTGATGTTAATGTCTGAGCTATGAAGACATGTTTGCTGCACGGCTAAAAAAAATTAAAACACGAACAAATAACTATTACGTTACGCATGCATATTTTAATGTCGTCGTTCGACCTTCACCTGGCAAATTCCATTTTTTTTTTTTTTTTTTTTTTTTTTTTTTTTTTTTTTCACACTTTTACACCCATTTATAGACAAGACAAAGCCATATATATTGATATGCATAGCTTTATTTGTAGATGTAATAAGGAAAAACTATAATCGGGGGAAATGTTATGTGCTCTTTATCCCAAGGTATTTCAAAGCCTAATGCTTCTCATCAGAAGAGGAGCTAGGGTGGTAGGTTGCAAACATTTCAGTGCGACATCTAGGTAATGGGGATAATTGGGGTAAGGTATCTGGTATAAAGGGGAGTGATGGACAAGGGTTATGTCCGTATCTGGAGAGGTTAAACTAATGTCGGTGAATTTAATAAACTGGGGACTTCAGAGAAATTTGTAGCTATAAGGAATGAGAAATAGGGGGATAATATATGATGGAGGAGGATGGTGACGATATAGAGAGCAGGCACAAAGGGAGATAACTGGGCAAAGGACATATTCAATAAGTAAAGGGATCAGATAAGGATTGTTAAAGCTTATAAACAGGTGATAAAGATAAAGTTGAATAGAATAAGAGTATATATACGAGGTTCTTTCAATAAGTTTCCAGATTTTTTTTTGTATGTGCACTTTTATTGATAGTACATGCATGAAACTGTAGCCCCACCCCCTACCCCTCTGAAATATAATCTCCTCCGTCTGGAATGCAATTGTGCCATTCCAAAAATTTCTGGAAAGCCCCATGGAAGTCCTTTTGTGAGAGTATGTCAATGACATTCATCACAGTCTATTTCATCTCTTCAGTTGTCTCCTAACGACAGCCTCTAAGGTTTTCCTTGAGCTCAGGGAAGAACCAAAAGTCACAAGTCTGGACAATAGGGAGGGTGAGGAATTGTCTTGATGCCCATCTTGGTCAAATAGTCTGTGACAAGGATGGAGTTTTGGACTGGTGCATTTTCCACATTTTTAGTTCCTCATAAATAATTGTGTGTACAGTTCCCACACTAACATCAAACTGTGCACTTATTGTCTTTATAGACACACGACGGTCCTTATCCATGAAATTCTTTATTTGGCCAATCAACTCCTCTCATAATACCTCACACCCGCTGCCTTTCTTTCTGAATTTTTTATGCACCTCAAAAACTGATGCTCGATTAATGCAAGATGGTCCAAAAGCAGTCTGAAGCCTTCCATACATTTCAGTGGCATTTTTTCCAAGTTTAAAACAATTTTATTGTCTATCATGCTTCTTAAAATGTACTCACCTCCAGATAGCATTTTTGAAATTCACCAGCTGTGACAATCAGGCTTAAGTAGGGTGCATTACAATTGTTGCTGTAGCTGTTCATTTGAACCTGAAATCATAAAAATTGGTCAGTCATATCCATAAGATGTATAGCAATAACATAATGACTTTTCAAGAGTCTACAATTTTAAATGCCTGTACAAAAAGTCCGGAAACTTATTGAAGGCACCTCGTATATGCACCTGTTGTATTTCTCTTAATATGCTTGTCTGTCCGTCCCACTTGTTCTCTGAAACTACTAAGCCAATCTGGCTGCAATTTTCTATGGACTGTTTTTATAAGGTGCAGCGAACTAAGTATTGTGGTATCCTTTTGCTGCACAGTTATGGATTAATAAAGATTAATAACGATTAGTATTTAACGCAAAGTTGAGCACAAAATTTAACCATATCCAATCCTCAATTTGGCATAAAACGTTTGGTTTTTGTCTCTCTTGTAGAGAGGTTTCGACGTCCTCCTGCATACAACACCTGGTATTTCCAAATGGTTACCTGTGTGATGCTGACCAAGCTCAACGTGGTTTTAACCTCATTTTCCTCATTTTATCATCCTGAAGAAATCTCAAAATGGGGGCGAAACGTTGATATTTTTGGGGGGAAAAATAAAAAATAAATCTATAGCATTAGAAAAATATGTTGAACCAGATGACTCTGTCCATTGCATTTTTTCGTGACAAATTCATGGCATCTTCAATAACAAGCAGATCTCTTTAGGGAAACTGGAATGTATTCACAAAAGCTATAATTCGTTTTTATCGGATTATCTTTACGTAAAAAATACGCCCCCACCCCCCCCCAAAAAAATGAACAAACATGATTTATCTCCCCTCCTCCCCCTTTTTTTTTTTTTTTTTTTTTTACTGAAGGAAGACAAATTTGTGTTAACTGATTAATCAATTGCAATCGTTCCATCAGATTTCTTAAGTAATTGCTTTTCTATTTAGTTTCTATCGTTTAAGATTTGCGTAAAATAAATAAATAAATAAATAAATCAGTATTCTTGGGATGCGTCATTCGATCTATGCATTTCGCAATCAAAATACTATTTCAAACTTTAATCGCCACCAGAGCAGAATGCAAAAAATAAATAAATAAAAAAAAAATTCTGTATAGGCATTAAAAAGAGGGGGAAATGTAATATGCTCTTTATCCCAAGGTATTTCAAAGCCTAATGCTTCTCATCAGAAGAGGAGCTAGGGTGGTAGGTTGCAAACATTTCAGTGCGACATCTAGGTAAGGGGATAATTGGGGTAAGGTATCTGGTATAAAGGGGAGTGATGGACAAGGGGTAATTGCGCATAAAGGGAGAGCCTAACTTTCAAACATACCGGAAGCTGGCACTCGCGTCTTTCAATTAAGATATGGAAGCACAAAATAGATACAATTTTCATATATTTTATGAGTTTTTTTTTTTTTTTTTTTCACCCCCTTATAATAAAAAATATGTAAACTTTTTTTTTCACCCCCTTATAATAAAAAATGTAAACTTTTTTTTTTTTCACCCCCTTATAATAAAAAATATGTAAACTTTTTTTTTTCACCCCCTTATAATAAAAAATATGTAAACTTTTTTTTTTTTTCACCCCCTTATAATAAAAAATATGTAAACTTTTTTTTTTTTTTATATCAATTTTTTCGTATCTCTCAATTGGGATATGAAAGCGCAAAAGGGATACAATTTTCAAATATATTTTATGTTTAATTTTAACGATTTAAAAATAACTGTTCCGGCAATATCATCTATTGGATTCGTACTTATGTTGTTTTAATTTAATGTTCTTTAGCATATGTGAAATATCCACATTTTTAAACTGCTAAACTATTTTCTGTTGCACATTCATCTTTTTTTAAACTGCTAAAACTGTAAAAACAAACAAAAAAAAAACAAAAAAACAAAAAAAACAAACAAAAAAAACCCCTGACACATTCATAGTTTTTTTTTTTTTCATGTTTCTGTAAATAAATATATTTTTAAAATATTTAAATAGTCTGACAAAATATAACATTAACTTAAACGTTGTTATTTGAAAAAATATGCGATTAAAAAAAATGTTATAAAAGAAGTGTACGTATATTCATATATTTTTATTATAAAGGGGTGAAAAAAAACATATTTGAAAATTGTATCTGTTATGTGCTTCCATACATCAATTGAGAGACGCGGATGCCAGCTTCCAGTGTGTTTGAAAGTTAGGCTCTCTCTTTATGTACAATTACCAAAATGGGTTTATGTTGTCTTTCTTGTATATTATTAAACGAGGAATCATTTCAATTTAACATCCAGTTAGTGTTCCACATGTAAACTTGAGAAAAGCACGCTCGAAATGTGTCAACGTTATCTAAATCTGTGAAATCCCACGGCATCAGGTCATATTCAGTCGCCATCTTGGTTTCATGCCAACAATAAATAATACGAATTACAAATATCTTATGATAAAATATATTTTTATGACAAAATATTAAAAAAAAAAAAAAAATCAAGACTATTTTTTAAGTAAACTTTAAAAAAAAAAAAATTTTTATTATATAAAATCATTTTGAAAAAATTCAAAGTAAATACTAAAAAAAAGGCGCTTCTACACTATTGGGACGAAATTTCATAAATCGTAACACTTAATTTCACATGAAAACAATTCCTCGTATTTTTTAAGATTCCAAAAATTACGAAAATCGATAAGATAGAAAATTATTTATTAAAGAAAATGAAAAATAGAATTTGATGAAAAACGACCATAAGACAAAAGGGAGGTAATTTTCCTTTTTGATTCAAACAAGATGGCAGCATTTTTTCACCTGCTAACATGATTAAAGTTGTTTTTCTTTGTTTTTAATAATTCAGGTAATTTCGGCCGCATGATTTCGAAGCTACCATTAAAATGACCAGTCATTATTAGAATTGACAACAAAAAAAAATCAGTTGAAACCATTGTTTTTTTTTTCATCTGAAAACTCCATTTATCGACTACAAAATCTCGTCCCAATTCTGTAGAAGCGCCCTAAAAATATTTTTATTATAACATCTTTTATTAAAAATAAAACCATTCCAAGAAAAAAAGAAGCATTTTAAAGTAAAGACGAATTTTAATAAAATAAATATGTATTAGATACGTTAGAAGCCAAAGCAACGCATTATTACAAAATAAACATACATATATATATATATATATATATATATATATATATATATATTGAAATTTAGGGTTTGTATTACTGTACACATAGATTCGAAAAAGTTGTCAAAAAACAAAAAAAATATATATATATAACAAATAAATGCTATCAAAGGCAAGATAAGTTACTTTTCTACCTAACTTTTAACTAACTCAGGGGTCAATCCTGGGCCCAACTCTCTTCCTGATCTACATCAATGACCTCCCTAAACACATACTTAAATCATTCGTTGACATCTATGCTGATGACACGACCATCAAAGGCTGTAAATGACAAAGTTCTCTCTGATTCTCTCTCCTCTGATCTCGAGCGCGTGGTTCAGTGGGGGAAGACGTGGCTGGTCACTTTTAATGCATCCAAAACCAAACTCCTATCCTTACATCATCAACGCTCTGATCCCCATCTGGCATCAATTGTGATGGATGGCTCTCGTCTGGGTGAGGCCCCGTGTTTTGACAAGCTTCTGGGTTTGACCTTTACTCCCGATCTGAAATGGAACATGTACATCAAGTCTGTTGCCAAGGTCGCTGGAAAGATGGTGGGATCCTTCTACCACTCCAGAAGATATCTCACTACTGATGCAATTCTCTATCTATATAAAAGCCAAGTACGTCCAAGAATGGAATACTGTGCCATATCTGGGCAGGAGCTGCTAAAAACAGCCTATCCTGCCTTGACAGAGTACAAAATAGACTTCGTGGTTTAGTGGGGGATGCCCTTTTCTCTACCCTGCAACCTCTCTCCCACAGAAGAGACGTTGCGAGCCTATCCTTGTTTTATCGTTATTTCCATGGCAAGTGATGATACCAATGGTATCTACTGAATTGTCAATAATGAACATATCCAAATATTGCGAAAAACGATAAGGTAGAAAAATAGTTTTCAAAGACAATTAGTGAAATTTGAGTTTTGCAAAAAAAAAAAAAAAAAAAAAAAAGAAAAAGTAAATAAAGAACAAAGAGTTCTAATTGGAACGAAAGGGAGGTAAATATTTTCTGAAAATCTTTGGCCAGTTTAAAAATACTTAATTTTCGCTAAATTGTCTTCAAAAACTGTTTACATTAATAATCCATTTTCTACCTTATCGGTTTTCGTAATTTTTGGATGTTCTCATTCGTACTATATGGCAATTCAGTAGATATCATTGATTTCACCTGAAATTCAATATTTCAATCTTCGAATTTCGTTAACAATAACGAAAAAGAACCAAATCCCCTAACTTCATGCAGTTGTTACCTCCCCTGAAGTAAAACTTATAATTTATTTCCAAAGCAATTTTCAATAAATAATTAATTTCTATTTAATCATTTTTCGTAATTTGGGGACATTTTTTTTTTTTTACTAACTTTGACACTTTTAAGTAGATGTTTAGATTTTCGTTCTTATAACGAAGAAGCACCAAAAATTTTGTACATTAATAAAAGATGATTCAAGGGCGACAGACCGGCAAATAAAATTCCTCATGAAGATTAGCAAATGTATTAAAAAAAAAAAAAAAAAAAAAAAAAATCTTTAAAATGTCAGTTGCAAGCATTTTAGACTCGATGTCAACTCTAATCCGTTGCCCCCCCCCCCCGCCTCAAGAAATTTCAGACAAAAAAAAAAAAATTAAAGAGAAGGAAACTGTCCATTTATTTGCAAGTAGAAACTATGTAGCGAGTATCGCTCCCCAACCCCACCCGCTTTTCTTAACAATTCACGCGGCTTTCAAAAATAGTTTTTAACCCATTCACGCATCCCCCCACCGTATATAACCCACCCCCTCTCCCCACGCCTGACTTTTAAGTGTTTCTTAAAAGGTTTTTTCTTTTTTAATTATTGAAAAAAATTTTTTTAACAATTACTCACTAAATGTTTAATTTTTTTGTTCATAAATCCGCAAGGAACAAAGGGAGGTAATCATTAACCCCTTATGACAAAAAAAAAATCTTTGTGATTACTTCCCCTGATGATTAACCAGATGGCAGCTCTTAAGTCATCTACCGAATCTGTGATAAACTTGGTTATCTTAAATAACTACACCAAATAGTCGTGAAGGCTCGAGGAGGATGGAATACACTGAGGGAAGAAAGCACTAACCAGATCTCTTCTAGATGAATACAGAGAGGACTGGGACCTTCGGCAGGCTTATTGCCACCCAAATACCCTTGAAGACCAATGGTCGTTACTAGTGAGAAATCAATGGTAAACGGCTGTTGCGATATCACAAATTCATTTGCAAATAAGAGGTGGAGAGTACCGGAAATCTGGGGAGACTTGTCACCTAGACTTCAAGCAAAAACTGCAGGTTGTTTACAGAGAAATCTTTCGAGATGGCATGTGTGAAAACTCCTTGTGAGTACAAATAATAAAAATAATAAATAAAGCAGGGCTTTTGCAAAATAGTGAAATTTCAAGCAAACACGTGAAAACATTATTTACATACGTGCCATGTCGAAATTAGTATTAATTCCAAAAATTATGAAACATGATCCGGTAGAGGAATAAGTAAGAATAGAACTCAATGAATTATCAAGTTCTATCGAACAATTCTGTATGAAAAACTGAATTATCTCCCTTGCTTTCCTTCGAATTTGCCATTAAAAAAAATAGAAAATGTCGGACCACTAGTGTCTGATTTTTTTTTTTGTGAAAACTTAATTTAGCACCTCTTATGTTGGATAATTTTTCGTAATTTTTAGAATTTACAAAGTGCCTTAAATAAGTTTCCAGACTTTTTTCGTATGAGCATTTTTATTGATAGTACACATATGAAACTCTAGTCCCCTTTGAAGTAATCTCCTTTGGCTGTAACGCACTTGTACCGTTACAATTTCTGGAAAGCCTCATAGAAGTCCACTTGTGTGAACGTATCAATGACCCTCGTCACAGCCTCTTTCATCTTCCCAATTGTCTCATAAGGGCAACCTTTTTAGAAAAAAAAAACAAAAGTCACAGGGAGCAAAGTCTGGAGTATAGGAAGGGTGGGGAACTGTCTTGATGCTTATCTTGGTAAAATAGTCTGTAACAAAGATGGAGTTATGTCTTCAGTTCCTAGTAAATAATTGTGTGTACAGTTCCCACACTGACATCAAACTGGGCTCTTATGGTGTCTGTAGACATACAACGGTCCTTATCTATGAAATTCTTTATTTGGCCAATCAATTCTGATATTCTTACTTCCTTACTCTTCCCACACCTTTCATCATCCCTCATAGTCTCCCTGCTTTCCTTGAATCTCTTATACCACTCGAAAACTGATGCTCGAATCATGCAGGATATTACAAAAGCAGTCTGAAGCATTCCATACGTTTCTGTGGCATTTTTTCCAAGTTGACAACAGAATTTTATTGCATATCATTCTTCTAAAATGTCCTCACGTCCGGATTGCATTTTTGAAATTCACCAGCTGTGGCGATCAGGCTTTAGTAGGGTGTATTCGAATTCCTGCTGTAGCTGTTCATTTGAACCTGAAATCATAAAAATTGGTCAGTCATCTCATAAGATATATAGCAATAACATACTGAATTTTTAAAAGTTTACAATTTTAAATGCTTGCATAAAAATATCTGGAAACTTATTGGAAGCACCTTGTATACTAATTTTAACATGCCACATTGCCACGTAAGTACGTAATAGTGTTTTTACCTGAAATGCGTTGGTTTTGAACCCAACTAATCTGTAGAAGCACAAAATAAGAATTAAAAAATACTACTGGATTTTTTTCGATAAAAATTTGGTTAAAGATTTTATTCGCCATAAAGCATTTCCTAAAATTTGAATATGATCTGGCGTATTTAATGGGAAATGTTATGTCAGAAAACACCAATGTTACTATTAGCACATTAGCCATTTTGTTTAGTGACACAAAGTAAGGTCTCTAACATAAACGTATCTCTAAGTGAGATGACTACTTTGCTCAGAAATGATATTTGCGGTAACTTAAAATGCTTATATTATTATGTATTAAATATTTTGGCGTTATTAGGGCAAAAATTTAAATAGTGAATTTCGAATAAAACCAATGGTAGAGGGGAGGGGGGTAAATGGACCACTTTTTAGGTTTTTTGACTTGTTGTTTCCCGTGGTCATTCAGTCTATGTTGGTGTTAAATTGAACGCTTTCCATTTACCTTTGACCATGCACAATTTGAATGGTCTCATAATGTCTTCCACATTTTTAAAGCACTTGAAAACTAGTGTAAGAAAGGTTCGATTTACCCAACCTATTAGGTAAGTATAATCCCGTTTTGAGGTTGAAAAAGGTATTTCTATAAAATAACAAAAGAAAAGACAAAATAATTTAAATTTCAAAAATAAAAAAGAAGAGGGATGCCCTTTTCTCTTCTCTGCAACCTCTTTGCCACAGAAGAGATTGCAAGCCTGTCCCTTCTTTAACGTTATTTTCATGGCAGGCGTTCGTCTGAGCTCCAGTCTAGGGTTCCCCCCTTGCCAAACTTTCACGAAAAACACTCGTCTAGCTGAAACCACTATCAATTTTTCACTCTTTATCTGTGCCGAAACCTAAACGTAGATTCCATGAGCAAAGCTTCTTTCTTAGAACTGCACGCCTGTGGAACTCTTTTCCGTTTGCCTGCTTTCCAGCTGACTACAATATGGCCGTCTTCAAGTCCAATGTAAAGAAATTCTTGATGAACCGTTCCCCTTAATCTAATTTACCAAATTTCCACTACTAACGATTACTACATGTCCCATTCCCATTAACTCTTATCCTCGAGTGGCCTCCGGGCCTTGATAAGTGGTAACTCCTATATGTAACAAAAAAAAAAAAATAATAATAATAATAAAAATAACCATATCATTACAATCACCTTGTTAGATATTGACCGGGCAATGCCAAACGGATGCTAGTCGACGATTATGATTATTTAAGCCAAAAATCAGTTGCCAACGATAATTAGCAAAAATGTGATATACGTATATCTGTACGTGATGTTGCCAAGCTAATCAAAAACCTTGATTCGAGTAAAGCAACTGGTCCTGATGGTATTCCAATTATAGTACTCAAAAAACTTCAACCTGAACTAGCGCCCATACTTACAAAACTGTTTAAACGTTGTCTTAAGGAGAATAGTTTCCCATCTCCCTGGAAAATCTCATCAGTATGCCCTGTATTTAAGAATTCAGGTGATCGCTCATCCCCCTCTCAGTACAGGCCAATAAGTCTCCTGTGCGTCATGTGTAAGTTGCTAGAATCTGTGTTAAATACAGAAGTAATCAAACATCTCAACAAAAATAACCTTCTTAGTGACACTTAATATGGTTTCCGTTCTACTAGATCTACAGCAGATGTCCTTACAGTTATATCGCATAGGATTAGCAAATCTCTCGACGGTGGCAATCTTTCTAGGGCAATTGCTCTTGACATATCTAAAGCCTTTGATAGGGTATGGCATAAAGGTTTACTTCATAAGATCGCTAGCTATGGTATAGCTGGAAAAGTCTTCTCAATTATTAAATCATTTCTTTCTGATAGGTTCATAAGAGTAGTAGTTGAGGGGCAAAAATCAGAAGCTCACAGTATTAATGCCGGTGTCCCTCAGGGATCCATTTTGGGCCCAACTCTTTTCCTGATCTACATTAATGATCTTCCAAATCATATCCTTACATCATTTGTAGACATTTATGCTGACGACACTACCATTTATGGTACCACATCTAAGAAAGTAAACGACCAAGTTCTCTCCAATTCTCTCTCTTCTGATCTTGAGCACGTATTACAATGGGGAAAGGAGTGGCTGGTTACTTTTAATCCATCTAAAACCAAGCTTCTCTCTTTACATCATCAACATTCTAATCCACATTTGTCATCAATTGAAATGAATGGCTCTCGTCTTCAGGAGGCCTCAAGTTTTGACAAGCTTCTGGGCTTGACCATTACTCCTGATCTTAAATGGAACACATATATCAAATCTGTTGCCAAGGCCGCTGGAAAAATGGTGGGATCTTTCTATCGATCCGGTAAATATCTCACTGCTGATGCTATTATCTATCTATATAAGAGCCAGGTACGTCCAAGGATGGAATACTGTTGCCACATCTGGGCAGGAGCTGCTAGAAAGGACTTGTCCTGCCTTGATAGAGTTCAAAATAGACTTCGTAGCCTCGTAGGAGATGTCCTTTTCTCCTCCTTGCAACCTCTATCTCACAGAAGAGATGTTGCGAGTTTGTCTCTGATGTATCGTTATTTTCATGGAAAGTGTTCAACTGAGCTTCAATCTATGGTCCCCCCTCGCCAAACTTTCACAAGAAACACTCGTCTAGCTGTAAACACTATCAATAATTTCCCCCACTCTTTATCGTGCCTAAACCTAAACGTAGATTCCATGAACAAAGCTTCTTTCTTAGAACTGCACGCCTGTGGAATTGTCTTCCGTTTTCCTGCTTTCCGGCTGACTACAATATGGTTGTGTTCAAGTCTAAAGTAAATAAGTTCTTGATGAGCCGTTCCATATAAGTTATTAAATTTACCAAATTTTCATTACTAATGATTACTATATTGACCAATTTCTACTGTACACTCTTTAACCCTTATCCTTGAGTGGCCTCTGGGCCTTGATAATGTGGTGATGCCTTTGTAAAAAAAAAAAAAAAAATAGTTTTGCTAAATTTGCCTAAGATTGCCAAAGTTTTCAGAAAATAATTACCTCCCTTGTTTACTTTTTTAGCAAAACTCTTATTAAAATCACATGATACATTTTTTGTAATTATATTATATTTTTTTTTTGTGTGTGAAATTATTGAATAAACAATGCTGAATTCAATGATAGAGTTTATATTACAATCCACAGAGGTACGAAAAAGTTGTCAAAAATGAAATATATGACAAACAAATGTTACCAAAGGCAAGATAAGTGACTTTTCTACCTATCTGGATAAGTTTTTTAGTGTTTTTATTTCCCCACTCTTTATCTATGCCTAAATCAAAACGTAGATTCCATGAACAAAGCTTCTTTCTTAGAATTGCACGCCTGTGGAACTCTGTTCCGTCTGCCTGCTTCCCTCCTGACTACAACTTGGATGTCTTCAAGTCCAACGTAAACAAATTCCTGATGAACCGCCCCCTTAAGTAGACACTCTAAAATATCCACACTAACGTACTGTACTTACAATAACCCTTATCCATGAGTGGCTTCCGGGCCTTGATAAGTGGTGACCACCTTGTAAAAAAAAAAAAAAAAAAAAAATGTAAAATGTTTCTGGTTTTTAGAAAATAATTACCTCCCCACTCAAACTCTCCGATTTATTATTATTATTGTTGTTGTTGTTGTTGTTATTTTGTTTTTTTTAGCAAAACTAAATTTCTGCTAAATGTCTTCGAAAAATGTTTTCATTAATAATTAATTTTCTACCTTATAGCTTTTCGTAATTTTTAGATCACTGCGACATGACAATGAAGCAGATACCATGGGTTTTACTTGAAATTCAGTATTTCGATTTTTGGATTTCACTCTGATATCGGAGAAGCACTTATAAGTTTTAAAGAAATTTTGGTGATATAGTCGACAGATTTTTTTTTTTTTTTTTTTTTTTTTATGTGGCTTTAAGCAAAAACAACAGTACTTACTTGTCATGTCAAAAATAGTAATTATACTACAAAGATTTTCATAAAGTAGAAAATTATTTATAGTTAAAAGTAATTTTTACGGAAATTTGGGGGAAATTGCATTTTCCTTAGATCAGAACACCTTGAGGATTGCGAATACAAAGGACATACTCCTATCTCTTTTTGCCACTTTAGTGACTGACGTACTGTTTTAGACCATAGCGAGGCCTATTTTTTTTTTTTTTTTTTTTTTTTTTTTGCTAAAAATGCAATAGCAGTTTTATACTACTCGATGGATTTTCGTAATTTTTGGATATATTACTATTTTCGACATAACAATTAAGTAGGTACTGTTGTTTTTGCTCAAAACCACATATTTAAAAAAAAAATCGATCTTTCAGCTTTATCTTAAAGTACGGAAATGTTTGTAGTACAGATAGATCACAAATTAGCATATAAAACAAAATACATTTTTTTTTTAAATGATTTCTCGACTTTTTAAAATAATTTGTGCCGCCAATAGTGACGTTTAGAGATAAGTTTATCGATCGTCATTTTGAAAATATTAAAATCTAATATTTGTGTGAGTGTGTGAAAAAGCGGTGGCGGTGGGTGTGTGTGAAGAAAGAACTTTACAGTGGAATGACTAATACAAGTGTCAAAGGGTTTCAGTGAGTTTAACCGTATGACTTCCCAATGGAGTGACCCAAGTTTTTCGAAGAACTGGGGAAACCGGTTTGCAGTCACCGGCATATTTAGACCAACTACAATGTCACTAGAAGTGTCATCCCCCTACCTATCACCATTGCCAAATTTCTACAACAAGCACTTGTCCAGCTACAACCACTATCAACAATTTCACACATTCTCTATCTGTGTAAATACAAACTCCATGAACGAAGTTTCTTTCCTCCAACTGCTCACCTGTGGAACTCTGTTCTGCTGGCCTGCTTTCTAGCTGACTACAACACGGTCGTCTTAGAGTACAATGTAAACAAGTTGCTGTTGAATCGTCATTTTAAATATTCGAATCCTACCCAATTCCCACAACTAACGATCACTATGCTATTGTCTCGGTCAGTATCTTAAACTCATTAATTCT
>NC_136522.1:68989111-68991611 GCF_053919585.1 Euprymna scolopes
ATATATATATATATATATATATGTATGTAATATATATATATATATATATATATATATATGTATGTAATATATATATATATATATATATATATATATGTATGTAATATATATATACATACATAGGCCCTTAACGTCGAGGACGACGATTGGCAAGGCGCTTCAGTCTTCTACAGTTCAGGAAGTCTGTGTATTGCTGGCAGGATCTTTTGGCACCAGATCTTATAGCAGCTTGCCACTTTGCTCGGTTGCCGGCAGAGGTTTCCCAAGTGTTGTGAGGGATGCCGAAGACCTGGAGGTCACGTTTCAGGACATCCTTGTAGCGGAGGCGTGGCCTGCCAGCACAGCGAGGGGCATCAGCTATCTCTCCAAAGAGAAGTGCTTTTGGTAGCCGGCTGTCGTCCATGCGGCAGGTGTGGCCAGCCCAACGTAAGCGACGGATGCGCAGCACTGTGTACATGTCAGTACTCTTGGTCGTGGAGAGGATAGCTGTGTTTGGTACATGATCCTTCCATGTGAATCCAAGAATTGTGCGCAGGCATCGGAAGTGGAAGGCGTTCAGACGGTGTTCGTGTCGGCGGTAGGTGCACCAAGTCTCACTGCCATACAGGAGAGTGCTGAGGATGCAGGCCTCGTAAACCTTGATCTTTAGGTGTAGCGAGAGGGACTTGTTCTTCCAGACTCTCTCACTAAGCCTGCCGAAAGTTGTTGATGCCTTTCCAATGCGGGAGTCCAGTTCACAATCAAGACTGTTGGTGTTATCAACTGTAGAACCCAAGTAAGTGAACTTGGTGACGTTTGACAGTACATGATTGTTTACGGTTATTATGGGTGAAAGCCCAGCAGGCTGGGCAAAGACCACCGTCTTGCCTAGGCTGATTTTGAGACCAAACTCCTCGCAGGCAGAAGCAAAGGAGGAGCACATTGCCTGAAGCTCAACCTCCGAGTTGGCGATGAAGGCAGCATCATCAGCGTACAGGAGTTCACGGATCTGTACGCGGTTAACCATAGTTTTTGAGCGTAGCCTGGCCAGGTTGAATAGGCCTCCAGTACTGCGAGTGTGAAGGAGCACTCCAGTTGGGTTTGGGAAGGCTCGGCGCAGAACAGCTGAGAAATATATTCCGAACAGAGTAGGAGCTAACACGCAGCCTTGCTTGACACCACAAGAGATGGGGAACTCTTTAGAACGAGAGCCCTCAAACTGTACTGTAGCCTTCATCTGATCGTGAAATTCTTGTATGGTTTTCAGGAGTTTGGGAGGGCAGCCCAGTAGACGGAGGACTAGAAATAGCCCTGATCTGCTAACATAATCAAAGGCCTTCGTCAAGTCAACGAAAACTGCATAGAGAGGACGGCCTTGCTCAATGCATTTCTCCTGGATCTGACGAACAGAAAAGACCTATTGTCTGCCTACGCCCCAACCCTCACCTCGCCGGATGACCAGAAAGATGCTTTCTATCTCCAGCTGAGTGAGACCCTCTCCAAAATCGACCGCGGTCACCGCATAATCATCCTGGGTGATCTCAACGCTCGAGTAGGCAGTAACACCAATGCCTGGCCTGATGTCCTGGGTCCTCACGGAGTGGGCTCTATGAATGAAAATGGACAGCGTCTTCTGGAACTCTGTGCTACACACAGGCTGTGCATCCCATCAACCTTCTTTAAGGGCTCACCGTGGTCGAAGATGACATGGCAACACCCACGCTCTAAGCGCTGGCACCAGCTGGACCATGTGATCACTCAAAAGAAGCACCTCCAGGATATCATCCACTGCAGGACAATGCACTCTGCGGACTGTGACACAGACCACTCACTTGTGCGCTGTAAGCTTAAACTAAAGCCAAAGAAAATCCACCTGTCTTGCTCAAAACCACTTTCAACGCTCAATGTTCTTGCTACTAAGTCCAAGGAGAAATGCCAACATTTTCAAGCTTCAATACAATCCACCTTTGTCCAGTCTGCACCCCCTCAGGATGCTGCCTCTGCCTGGCTGCGGATTCGTGACACTGTTGGAGTTTGCGCACTCTCCAGTTTTGGTAGACGTACAGTAAAGCAGCCGGACTGGTTCAGACACCACGCGGACACACTCCATCAAGCACTAGCAGAAAAGCGAGCGGCAAGACTGGCTGTGATGCAGGACCCCTCTCCTCAAGCTACTAGCCTCTGGAAGCAGAGCCGCTCAAAAGTGCAGCGCCTAACTCGAGAGGCTAAACACAACTATTGGAGTGACATCTCCAAGCGTGCTGAAGACTGCTCTGCCACCGGCAACACCGGTGGCATGTACCAAGCTCTGAAAGAGGCTCTAGGTCCTCCTGTGAAGAAATCATCTCCTTTGCGATCTCTGACCGGAGAACTACTCACCAATCCTGATGATCAGCTTGACCGTTGGGTGGAGCACTACAGCTCACTGTATGCTCAACCTGTAGCAGCTAGTGAGGCTGCTATAATAGCTGCTGTTCCCCAACTACCAGTCCTCCATGAGCTAGATTACGACATCACCATC
>NC_136522.1:68996611-68999899 GCF_053919585.1 Euprymna scolopes
TTATTTATATATATATATATATATGTGTGTGTGTGCACTGCATTTTTTTATTTTTACACCATCGTTCCTAGATTAATGTTCATTATAACCTGTGTTAATGAGTTCAAACAAAGGGCAAACCTATAATAGGCCTGGCAGCTATGCAACTAGAATGCACAACTACGAGAATGTGCACGTGGGAACCTAAATTGGCATTAAATAACAATTACCGGGAACATTTTTAGTCAGACGTGTTTTGTGTTATCCAGTAATTAGTTGCTTACAAAGTCTATAGCTGCTATTATTAGAAAACACCTTGCAGCCATGATAATTAACAACTTATTTCCAGAGATACGAATCAACAAACAAATAAATAACAAAAAAAAAAAAAGGAAATAGCACGAGAAAACAAGAATCTATTCATCAGAGATTAAGAACGTTTGAATCAATTTTATTCATGTTTCTTGGTTTTTTTTTTCTCTTTTCTTTAGTTAAATTCAGTAAATTTTACAATTCGTGCATTGAAAAAAAAAAAATGAAAAATAGCTGAAATAAACTGACAAACTTCTTGATTTATAAAAAAAAAAATATTTTTTAATTGAAATAAATAATTACATTCCAATTTAAAATCCCTTACTAGAAGTTTTTTTTTTTTTTAGTTTTGGTGTTTTATTTTTATTTATTTTTTTTCCTTTTGACTTTTCTCAGAAGTACAAAGTCCGTCCTCATGTTAATGCACGTAGAACTTTCTAGTTTTTTTTTTTGTTTGTTTTTTTTAGGAGGGGGGGGGGCAGCTGGAAAGGCATGACCTCGCCAAATATGAAGTTTAAAATATGTCGGCCAGAAGTATTTTGAATCCGAAATATTAATTAGTATTTCAACTTGAAAAAAAGTAAAAAAAAAAAAAAAAATTTTTTTTCAACATCTAAGCATATTTTAAAACAATTTGTTTATTCTATATTTTCCGTTTATTTCAACATGCTTCTACTGGCCACCACATTTTCAACTGAAAATTAAATTAATTAAAAAAATATATTAAAAATTATTTAATTTACTTGTTTAATTTTTATTTTATAAATTAAAAATATATAAATAAAGAAATGAATAAAAATAAACAAAATCAATAAAAAATGCAAATATATAATGTAAAAAAAAAAATATATATATATATATATATAAATGAAAGATAAATATATTTAGTCAGTTTTTTTTTTTTGTTTTTTTTAGATGTCATGTTCATGGTTTTGTAACTCGAAAAATAACAAAACGTTGGATAACAGAATTCAACAAGAGAAAATAAAATCTATTCTTCCCAATTCGGTAGCAGTCCACAAATTGAGTTTTTTTTTTTTTTTTTTTTTTTTTTTAAGGTACTGAGAGGAAATCTCACTTGCTAGTCGCCAAAAGTTGTAATAGAAGATACTACTCACACAAACGGCAACACCTCTGTTTTAGTCTGTCAGATGACGGGGTTGGAGAAGCAAAAAGAAGAAAAAAACTTTTCGAGATGAGTTCTTTCATTTTGCATGAGAGGTGAATGGTACCAATTCTTTCTTTTGCGAGTCATTTTATTTTATTTATTTTTTTTTTTTTTTTAGTAATAACAACGTTATGTGTATGTTCAACTAGAGAGAAATGGGTTGGGGAGAGGTAGGAAGATTGAGATAGAAGTTTCAAAAGAAATAGATTCCACTTTGGCCACGGGCAACGCCGGCTAACCCTGCTAGTTAAAAATTAAAAGAAATCAGTCTTATTGCATTTTGTCATTCTGCACAAGAACCAGTAAAGCAAGGGAGATATAATGGTGTGATGTTAAAAATTTTCTTATTTTGTTCAAGCGTGGGATGGGGCATCCTAATGGATGCCAGACATTCACTCGCTATCTTATCTATTCCAACTGAGAGATCTTTTTTAAGATTCTAAACGTCTCTTTAAACCCAAATGTTTTAATCTGGTTTGCACTTGGTTCACCGGGTGTATTTGCCAGGTAGTTTTTTTGTTTTTTTTAAAATTCTTTTTCATGAGTCCAGCTGGAATGAAGATCTTCCTAAGATTCCAATTTCCTTTCATGTCGTATACATAAGACTTTGGTATTTCATTATCTTTGCCCTCTCAGCTCTGTTTAACTTAGCGTCATTTGGAAACACTAACTTCTACTAAGGTTACTTCTTTCTACTTCTTTCCCCATATCAATATCAGGCTTCATAGCTCCGTTTTCCAGGCACGCAGCTGTAGGAGCTGCATGATCCTAGTGTATGATTTATTTCCAACTGAGCTCCAGTCTACGCCCCTCCCCCCGTCCTGACTTTCACGAAAAATACTTGTCTAGCTGAAAACACTATCAATAATTCCCCCCACTCTTTATCTGTGCTTAAACCTAAACGTAGATTCCATGAACAAAGCTTCTTTCTTAGAACTGCACACCTGTGCAACTCTGTTCCCGTTTCCTGCTTTCCAACTGACTACAACATGGTTGTCTTCAAGTCCAATATGAACAAATTCTTGATGAGCCGTTCTCTAAATTAATCCAATTTACTAAATTTCCACTACTAATGATGACTACGACGTTCCCTTTGACCAGTGTACACTCATTAACCCTTATCCTCGAGTGGCCTCTGGGCCTTCACAAGTGGCGACTCCTTTGTAAAATAAAAATAAAAATATATGTTCTTTCTGGAATATGTGCCCAAGATTCAACATCGTCCAATGAAGATGTTTACGCACTCCATTGTGTTACATCGTACAGTAGCCGTCCCCCAGAACCTCACAGCTCGATATCAGGTAGTTCACATTATCTACTTCTGTGTGGTACAACCTGCACTTGTTGCCATTGCTGAGACCACTCATCTTTTAAAAGTATTGGTCGCAAGACTCTATCTCGGGCAGCGATTATAATTCTCTCTTGATCATAGTGGAGGGATCCTCTTTTTAGTCAGTCTGGAGAACCTTTTTTATTCTTGAGTGAATTCACCCAGAAAATACTTGGCATGCTTGGTTGGCACATTCTTCCAGTTTTTTTTTTTTTTTTTTTTTTTGTAATGGAAGTTGTATTTTTGGTGACTCTTTTGGACTATTTTTGTAGCAGACTTGTTTTCTGATTCTATCTCATTTATAAAACAGTCTTGTCTAAAATGTCTGGCCAGTTTCATGTCCTGGTGGCTCTTTTTCATCCAGCTGTAAGTTTCATGGGATTAATGGCCTATCTCATGACGTCACTTCCTCTAGTGACGTCACTTCCGGTAACGAGTACCAGTGTTGGCAGTCAGAGATTGGCACGCGACCAAGCAGGTTGGGTGCACACGCCCCACC
>NC_136522.1:69004999-69047499 GCF_053919585.1 Euprymna scolopes
GGGTGATAGGAAAATGATGACATATGCATATTTTTTTAAGTACAGTATATATAATGTATAAGTGAGAACGTGTGTGTGTGTGTGTGAGAGGACACTTCTCAATCTATATACTCAATGGCTTGAAATACAGATCTGAAATTTGGTATATAGAGCATTCAGACTTGTAGAAAACTTTTTAATCGGTTTTCACCGAGAAAAAAAGAGTTGCAAGGGGGTCAAAATTAAAAAAACATTGGTACTTGAGGGTCATCAGATGTTTATCTGTTTGTCAACTATTTCACGACTGCGCATGCGCAATCCTGAAAACTGACATCTTCTTTATGTTAAGAATAAGTAGGTTTGAAAACACTTTTTAATAATCGTGGCAAGTTGGTCTAATGGCTATCGTACTTGACTCACTGTCTTTAGGTTTTGGTTTCGATCTCGGCTTGAGTAGTTTTTCTTTTTACTTAGAAGTAAACTGTTTAGAAAAACATAATACTCGCATGCACACGTCTCAGTTTTTTCTACTACATTTTTTGAAGGAATTTAACGTTACGTTTAATACCTACGGTATTTCTGTTCACAATAAATAATAATTCTGCACTGATTAAAATATAATATTTATGCGTATTTTATGACCGGGTTAGTTTTTTGAAAAAGAAATCCAACAGAGTGCTCAATTAAAAGGAAAATCCGAAAAATAAGAGCGTATTTATATTTTGTATTTTGTGTACAGAAAATTGTTAGATGAGGTAAGTCATTGGTACCGTCGGTTTCAAGCCCAATAATTAGGACCGTTTAAGATATCCATATCAAGCTCTCTTCAGCCAATACTCATGAGTATTGGCTGAAGATAGCTTGATATGGATATATCTCATGAGTATTGGCTGAAGAGAGCTTGATATGGATATCTTAAACGGTCCTAATTATTGGGCTTGAAACCGACGGTACCAATGACTTATCTCATCTAACAACTTTCTGTACACTATATATATATATATATATATATATATATATATATATATAAATAAACGGTGGCCAAATGGATTTAGTCTTTGCTAATAATCAGAAATGGCTTCATTGCCATGTCCGAATCGGTTGACCGGTGTTAATCGTGACAGCAAAGACTAAATCCATTTGGCCACCGTTTATTTATATATATATATATATATGTGTGTGTGTGCACTGCATTTTTTTATTTTTACACCATCGTTCCTAGATTAATGTTCATTATAACCTGTGTTAATGAGTTCAAACAAAGGGCAAACCTATAATAGGCCTGGCAGCTATGCAACTAGAATGCACAACTACGAGAATGTGCACGTGGGAACCTAAATTGGCATTAAATAACAATTACCGGGAACATTTTTAGTCAGACGTGTTTTGTGTTATCCAGTAATTAGTTGCTTACAAAGTCTATAGCTGCTATTATTAGAAAACACCTTGCAGCCATGATAATTAACAACTTATTTCCAGAGATACGAATCAACAAACAAATAAATAACAAAAAAAAAAAAAGGAAATAGCACGAGAAAACAAGAATCTATTCATCAGAGATTAAGAACGTTTGAATCAATTTTATTCATGTTTCTTGGTTTTTTTTTTCTCTTTTCTTTAGTTAAATTCAGTAAATTTTACAATTCGTGCATTGAAAAAAAAAAAATGAAAAATAGCTGAAATAAACTGACAAACTTCTTGATTTATAAAAAAAAAAATATTTTTTAATTGAAATAAATAATTACATTCCAATTTAAAATCCCTTACTAGAAGTTTTTTTTTTTTTTAGTTTTGGTGTTTTATTTTTATTTATTTTTTTTCCTTTTGACTTTTCTCAGAAGTACAAAGTCCGTCCTCATGTTAATGCACGTAGAACTTTCTAGTTTTTTTTTTTGTTTGTTTTTTTTAGGAGGGGGGGGGGCAGCTGGAAAGGCATGACCTCGCCAAATATGAAGTTTAAAATATGTCGGCCAGAAGTATTTTGAATCCGAAATATTAATTAGTATTTCAACTTGAAAAAAAGTAAAAAAAAAAAAAAAAATTTTTTTTCAACATCTAAGCATATTTTAAAACAATTTGTTTATTCTATATTTTCCGTTTATTTCAACATGCTTCTACTGGCCACCACATTTTCAACTGAAAATTAAATTAATTAAAAAAATATATTAAAAATTATTTAATTTACTTGTTTAATTTTTATTTTATAAATTAAAAATATATAAATAAAGAAATGAATAAAAATAAACAAAATCAATAAAAAATGCAAATATATAATGTAAAAAAAAAAATATATATATATATATATATAAATGAAAGATAAATATATTTAGTCAGTTTTTTTTTTTTGTTTTTTTTAGATGTCATGTTCATGGTTTTGTAACTCGAAAAATAACAAAACGTTGGATAACAGAATTCAACAAGAGAAAATAAAATCTATTCTTCCCAATTCGGTAGCAGTCCACAAATTGAGTTTTTTTTTTTTTTTTTTTTTTTTTTTAAGGTACTGAGAGGAAATCTCACTTGCTAGTCGCCAAAAGTTGTAATAGAAGATACTACTCACACAAACGGCAACACCTCTGTTTTAGTCTGTCAGATGACGGGGTTGGAGAAGCAAAAAGAAGAAAAAAACTTTTCGAGATGAGTTCTTTCATTTTGCATGAGAGGTGAATGGTACCAATTCTTTCTTTTGCGAGTCATTTTATTTTATTTATTTTTTTTTTTTTTTTAGTAATAACAACGTTATGTGTATGTTCAACTAGAGAGAAATGGGTTGGGGAGAGGTAGGAAGATTGAGATAGAAGTTTCAAAAGAAATAGATTCCACTTTGGCCACGGGCAACGCCGGCTAACCCTGCTAGTTAAAAATTAAAAGAAATCAGTCTTATTGCATTTTGTCATTCTGCACAAGAACCAGTAAAGCAAGGGAGATATAATGGTGTGATGTTAAAAATTTTCTTATTTTGTTCAAGCGTGGGATGGGGCATCCTAATGGATGCCAGACATTCACTCGCTATCTTATCTATTCCAACTGAGAGATCTTTTTTAAGATTCTAAACGTCTCTTTAAACCCAAATGTTTTAATCTGGTTTGCACTTGGTTCACCGGGTGTATTTGCCAGGTAGTTTTTTTGTTTTTTTTAAAATTCTTTTTCATGAGTCCAGCTGGAATGAAGATCTTCCTAAGATTCCAATTTCCTTTCATGTCGTATACATAAGACTTTGGTATTTCATTATCTTTGCCCTCTCAGCTCTGTTTAACTTAGCGTCATTTGGAAACACTAACTTCTACTAAGGTTACTTCTTTCTACTTCTTTCCCCATATCAATATCAGGCTTCATAGCTCCGTTTTCCAGGCACGCAGCTGTAGGAGCTGCATGATCCTAGTGTATGATTTATTTCCAACTGAGCTCCAGTCTACGCCCCTCCCCCCGTCCTGACTTTCACGAAAAATACTTGTCTAGCTGAAAACACTATCAATAATTCCCCCCACTCTTTATCTGTGCTTAAACCTAAACGTAGATTCCATGAACAAAGCTTCTTTCTTAGAACTGCACACCTGTGCAACTCTGTTCCCGTTTCCTGCTTTCCAACTGACTACAACATGGTTGTCTTCAAGTCCAATATGAACAAATTCTTGATGAGCCGTTCTCTAAATTAATCCAATTTACTAAATTTCCACTACTAATGATGACTACGACGTTCCCTTTGACCAGTGTACACTCATTAACCCTTATCCTCGAGTGGCCTCTGGGCCTTCACAAGTGGCGACTCCTTTGTAAAATAAAAATAAAAATATATGTTCTTTCTGGAATATGTGCCCAAGATTCAACATCGTCCAATGAAGATGTTTACGCACTCCATTGTGTTACATCGTACAGTAGCCGTCCCCCAGAACCTCACAGCTCGATATCAGGTAGTTCACATTATCTACTTCTGTGTGGTACAACCTGCACTTGTTGCCATTGCTGAGACCACTCATCTTTTAAAAGTATTGGTCGCAAGACTCTATCTCGGGCAGCGATTATAATTCTCTCTTGATCATAGTGGAGGGATCCTCTTTTTAGTCAGTCTGGAGAACCTTTTTTATTCTTGAGTGAATTCACCCAGAAAATACTTGGCATGCTTGGTTGGCACATTCTTCCAGTTTTTTTTTTTTTTTTTTTTTTTGTAATGGAAGTTGTATTTTTGGTGACTCTTTTGGACTATTTTTGTAGCAGACTTGTTTTCTGATTCTATCTCATTTATAAAACAGTCTTGTCTAAAATGTCTGGCCAGTTTCATGTCCTGGTGGCTCTTTTTCATCCAGCTGTAAGTTTCATGGGATTAATGGCCTATCTCATGACGTCACTTCCTCTAGTGACGTCACTTCCGGTAACGAGTACCAGTGTTGGCAGTCAGAGATTGGCACGCGACCAAGCAGGTTGGGTGCACACGCCCCACCGTTGAGGAATGGTATCGCTCCACTTGCTTTGCTTGTAATCTATGTGAATACATGTTTCGTTCCTAAAAATCCTGGGTTTCCTTTCGTTTATTACCATTTAACCCCATAACAACCTATGTCAGTTGACTCACTCTCTCTGCCTGAGACCACTCATCTTGTTGTCCCTGTTTACAATGCCCCCCCCCCCCCACGGGACAGAGTAAGATACCAAGGTCGTTTTTTAATGTGGAGAAAAGGAACAAAAATAAAAATTGTCTCAGTCGTGAAGGATTTCTCCCCCACTGACAGAGAACAAGAAATTGAAGTGCAGCATCTGAAGAACAGATACTACGCTTTGATCTTGTCCCGGAGGCCACTCATCTTGTTGTTATTGCTGAGAATTCTCGCATTTTGTTTTGTTTTACTTCAGTTGAAGTTCTTAGAAATCAAGAGTTAGCTCCCTTCCCGGGGCAAACACTTTTTCTCTGTATGAGATACATAGATATTTGAATATTCCATTAAAGTTCTATTTTACATCTCAAACACTGAGTTAGAAAACGAGGTTGAGAACATAAATTTCCTCTCCCCAATTGACCATTTAAGTATGTTATAGTATGTCTTTCTTCTGGTCTCTTGGTCTTACCGGATTCCAGGACAAGAATTCAGCTAGTCTGGTGGAATATCCAGCTTCATGTTATTACTTAAGGTAACATCATTAAAGAGAAGGTGCACCATTCCTTGTAAAAGTCGCTGTTGGTTTGCCATATTGAGATCTTATTTGGGTCACAAATATTATGTGATTTTGAATATTTAGTCAGGGTTTACTTCCAAGGGAAAAGTATCCTTGTCGCAGGTTGTTGTGACAATCCCCTGTGCAGAGAAACCTTGGGTTTGTATTATTGTACACATAGATTCGAAAAAGTTTTCAAAAAAACAAATATATATCAAATAAATCTTATCAAAGGCAAGATAAGTTACTTTTCTACCTAACTGGATATGTGTTTAGTGTTTTTTTTTTATTCAATGTAACATGTTTATTCAGCTCGAAAAACATACAGTGTTTACCAATGTATTGAAAAGTTTAAAATGTCGCCTAACTCTCTCTTTAACACTGTAAGTTTGGGAAAAGGAGTTAAAAATAAAAAATTAGACAAAATACTGTTAGAAACTCGCTCGATATATGTTACCGTGACATACGCTGACATATATTCGGTGGGTTTTTAAGTGTTTTGTCTAGTTCTTTTTTATTTTTAACTCCTTTTCCCAAACTTACTGTGTCAAAGAGAGAGTCGGGCGCCATTTTAAATTTTCCAATACATCTGTAAACACTGTATGTTTTTCGAGCTGAATGAACATGTTACATTAAATAAAAACACTAAAAACATATCCAGTTAGGTAGAAATGAAACTTATCTTGCCTTTGATAACATTTATTTGATATATATTTGTTTTTGACAACTTTTTCGAATCTGTGTGTACAGTAATAGAAACCCCGAATCCTTAAACACTCAAGGATAGTGTCTAGTAGGCATCCAAGTTCTTTTCCAGAATGTTCTTGTTTTTAGATAAGTAATACATTTATTCCATTTTGCAATTGTTGATTAATCATTTCTTTCAAATTAGGCTCATTGGATGTTTAATTTCCTGTCCTGCATTGGCAACTTCCATCAGCTCCCTCCCACCACACCTCTCCGCATATTTTCTCTGCCTCCATTTTGGAATCTTTCATGGAACAATGGCGTCGACAAATCACGGAAATGTTTCCCTAATTATATGAATGATCTATCTCTTTTTAAACTTAAACTTTCTTTCCTTTCTGCTAGCTATTATATTGTGATCGACCCCTAATTCGCCTCCCCCCCTCTGTTCATGGGAATTAATTTCAACATAAAACCTAATCATCACCTTCGAACTTTGACTTCCTCTGTAAAGGGAAGTAACTAGGGTTTATGCTGCCCTGGTTTCACATTTTTTTTTCTCGTAAACTTTATCTCCCATTTATTTATCAAAGGTACAAGAAGAAAAAAAAAAAAAAAAAAAAAAAAAAAAAAGAGGCAGACCAAGAAGATATACCATTTAAAATCGCTGAAAATCATTTCTTCGTTTGACATTTTTAAAACTAAACATTGATCAGAAGTGACTTTTCCAGGGCATTCATTGTCAAATCCAAATATCAGCTGACATGATATTGTAAACAAACACAGACGGAATTTGATGAACGACATTATCATTATTATTTTTTATTTTTTTTTGCTAATTAGTCCACCGGGCAAATTATTCCTCGTAATCTATAATAATCAATAGAGGATTGATTCTATAATAATACATACGTAATCTGCTTCAATTAAAATATCATGTTTAAACATATTGTAGGATCAGGCAACGTCGAGCGTTCAGCTAGTCCAGCGGTTCTCAACTGGGGGCGAATCGCCCCCTAGTGGGCGAAAATCAAATTTTGGGGGGCGATTTTCAATCAATTTTATCTAATTTTATTTAAAAGGTTGAGATGTATGTACATTCACCTAACAATTTAATGGAACAAAACATACCATAAAAATTGAGTATAACTTAAAAATCCTATCTACAAAATAGCACGGCCCGTATCCTGCATAAGTACCAAAACCACACACACACACACACACACACACACACACACACACACACACACACACACACACACACACACACACACACACACACATTCATTCCATTACGTGAATTTACAAAAACAAAAACACAAAAAAACAGTTAGCGTTAATCAAGTTTTCATTATTATAATTGTTGTAAAATACTTTATTTGCATTAAATTAGTTTTCGTTTAAAAATAAAGTTTAATTATATAATATTTATTTGTTTATTAAAAGCTCAAAAAATTATATTGAGAAATAGAATATTGTTTTATGACCAAAAATTATAAGGGAGTCCACCAAGAAAAAAAAGAAGGGAAAAGGGGTCCATGGGTCAAAAAAGGTTGAGAACCGCTGGGCGCTGAGCTAGTCTATTATTAGATTTGGTATCTGTCTGAAGCCGGAAACTCGTTGAATTCGAATGGATCGCTTGAAAAAAAAAAAAAAAAAAAAAAAAACCCACACTTTTCACATCAGAATTGTACCACATTTTTAATTCTAACGACTGTGTGTCGTTTGAAAAAAAAGCATTTTTCATGCCATAACCGCATCACATATTTTTATTTCTAATAGCTGTGTGTCGTTTTTGGAAAAAGAAATTATTTTCATGTCCGTAACTAATTCCAACTGCAGCTACGTTGGAAAAAAGAACAAAAATCAAGCTTTCACATTACAAGTGCACAAAAGATTTTCAAATACTGTACTTGTATTCTATTTCTTCAAAATCTGTCATTCCGAAGAAGTCTTAAAATAAAAACGGAACGTTCACGAACATATAAATAACTAGCAGGGTGACCCGACGTTGCCCGGGATTGAATGATGATCAACGAATGTTTCACACTCCTATATATTTATTTTTATTGCCAATGCTCAAAACCGTGGGAGTATAGTGTAGCATCTGTTCTGTGGCCATGATACCATCCTCCCAAGTATTACCTCCTCCTTTGTAGTATATTTTCATTTATCAATATACTATCCTCCCAAGCATTACTTCTTCCTTTTTATTCTAGGAGGGGTGCAGTGGGATAGTATATCTTTTCATTCATCATGTCATCCTCTCAAGTGGCATTGATCGTAGGCAGGTTACACCGACTTTCTCCAAAGGAGGAAGTTCCTAGGGAATATCAAATTCACAAGCGATCACCAGTCACATGCATGTCCTGATCAAGAGATGACGACATTAGGTTTTTAAAGTTCTTGCAGGAAGGTATTAATGCCCTCTTACATACACCAGGGCTCTATGGACTAAATTTATATTTAGTTGACCTTTGACAACTAAATATTTTCATTTACTAGCCAAATAGAAACGTTACTAGCCAAACCCACGTGATTTTTAGAATATGATATCTTCGTACTGTGACGAGTAAAGTAAAGACTTTTCTGTATATTTTTAAATAAGTGTGATCTATAAATATAAAAGCAAAAATGTGTGTGTGTTCGTTTTTTGTGTATGTCCGCAAAAGGCTTTTTTTCCGCTTGGTTCTCGCTTGGCACGCTCATTCTTAAAACTTTTTATATCACATGTAAATCGTAATATCTACGAGTTAACAACGGGGGTCGCCTGTCTATTTAATTTGCCCGACTTTGAAAAGCTAAATATTCCACGATTTTGGATCACCGCGTTTTGATTCGGCTTTTTCGTATAAAAGCGAAACTAAGCTTAACACATCCAAAAGCAATCGGCTTTTATCAATGCGGAGTTTCTCCTTATATCAGACAATTGCTATTCAATTTAGACAATCCCCTTTTTATGGGGAGCTGGTCCTCCCCCCGCCCCGCAGTAAATGAAAAACTGCCCCACAGACATGTTTTGTTACTATTTCTTGGTGGCCGATCAGTCAACGTCGCACGATTTTTTTTTTTGCACACATTATTTTCCAACTTTGCCTCAAGGCTTCGGGTTCGATCCTTCCTACTTACCTACCAAAACATTTTTTAACCCCCCCCCCCCGGGGCAACGATTTTTTATTATTCTTTTGTTTTGATTTACCCAAAAGCACACACACCTCTAAACACCCAGGCAACGCCAGGTACCCCCGCTAATCTATAATATAAATCTCACTTGTCTGTTTAAATGTATGTATGTATGTTTGCCTAAAACTTTTCGACAAAGGTGATGGATTTTCATGAGATCGGTATAGTTTTGAAGCTTGACTCTTCGGACAACAATTATTGAAAAATTGGCTAAAAATATTAATTCCTTCACCCTCAACTGGGCACTTTTCTACAGGAAGGATGGCTTTTTTTTTTTTTTTTTTTCCTGATATTTTCGAAAGTCATTCCCTCTTTTCAATTGACTAGCCTTAATTTAAACCTACGTCACTTCCGATTTGGTAATGGGCGCAATAGCAAAGACGTCACTTTTTTTTCACATTCTTTTCCTCCTTCGTGGTATGAGTCTGCCTGCTACCACCTTTTTTATTTATTTATTTATTTATTTATTTATTTATTTATTTTGCTCAACACACACCTCCAAACACCCGGGCAACGCCGGGCACCCAGGCTAGTTCTAAATATACAACAAATTTTATGTTGATACTTGAAGGTATAAACATTCTGATTTCTTCAGATTTTTTTTTTTTTTTTTTTAAACAGCTTTCGTTAAAAAAAAGAAAGAAAGTATATTGTTCTATTAAACTTTTATTGTTTAAATAATTTAACTTTGTTCATTTTATTTTAAAAAAAAAGTTGAAAAGATATTTTTCACTCATTAATTAGCTTTGGAAGATTATCAGTGAAAGAAATGCAATCGCCAAAAGATAAGCATTTCATTATTTCTAGTCGCCATGTAGAGCCCTGATACAACACTTGCTATTTCCAAATGGTTACTCATCTGATATTGGCCAGGTTCGACGTTGCTTAACTTCGGTGATCTACCGAGAACCGATGTATCAATGCTGCGTATTATCATCTCAAGCTTTTTTTAAAATTTTTATTTACTGCAAGGTGATCTTAGATTTGTGTAGAGACTTCATATATTTGCTCGTAAGTATAATTACAGAACTAGAAGCCTTTACCATTTTTCTAATGCCTCGTAATTCGTGGCCTTGTGCCAGACTCCTATTTAATGATACCTTCACATGTGTTATACACGTGTGTAATGTCTCTTTGTTGTCGCTGAACAAATCGTGTCTACACGTTTGATTTCCTCTGCTCTCGAGGGATTCTTTCATCTTTTTTTGAGAAGTTTCACTTCCTCCAATCCTGAAGCAATCAGACGAGCACGGCACCAAATTGTCAGATTTGCTTTTTGTTCTGCCGACGTCCTGATAATCCTGTTAGTCTGAAGTAGTAATGCCTCTGGGGTAAGTGTCAGATCTTTAGCACATGCTGAGCACATCCTTATTGCTTTCGTGTGTGTGTGTGTGTGTGTGTGTGTGTGTGTGTATATATATATATATATATATATATATATATATAAAGAATAAATAACAAAGTTATATTGCAAAATTCATGATGTTGACCATCTTATAATTTATTCCTTTAATTCAGTTGACTTATACAATTCTTGACAATATCTGTTTCGTAGCACAAAATCAATCACTTAATTATTATATCAATCAGTGAATCTATTATGCCCTTAACTCATCAGAAGAAATGGCAACAATCAATTCGTCAAAAGGAATTGAAGTGTGATTTGACATGATTAAAATCCGAAAATTGGAAGAGAAGCTGCATATACCTTTAATATGTTTCCATTTACGCCATTTTGAATTTTATCAAACCATATATATATATATATATATATATATATATATATATATATATTATTTTTAAAATAGAATTATCCACTGACACATATTTCGTTGTCTACGACTCATCAGAGTGGCTGAAGGTATCTATTTGTTTCCCCACTCAGCAAGTTAGGCACAAGGCCGTTTTTTAACGTGGAGAGTGAAGGGAAGGGGGGACCAGTTCCCCCACCCCCTGAAAGGGAACTGGATAGTGACAATTGGTCTGAAGGGTTTCCCCTACAGTGATCAATGACTGATTGCTGCAAGAGCAATGGTCTTATATGTGGGGCTGCCTCCACATATGGTCTTTGATTGTAGTATCTGCTGGAACAGATACTACACAAGATATTTTGGTCCGAAGGCCAAAAAGGCCTGGGGCCGGGTCTGGCGCCCAACTGAAACGAGCGAGATTCGAAATTGGGACCCCATAGACAGAAGCGTAAACCTCTATCTATAGGCTATCTCGCACGACTGCTGGAATTAATCGCGTTTTTATGTAGATGTTATTTGTTTTGTTTTTGCAATACTTGTTTTTGAAATATATATCTATAAAAGTGAACGTGTCTGTGTGTGTGTGTGTCTGTTGGTCTGTCTGTGTACATTTTCCTTCAGTCTACAGACTAGAAATTTGATATTCAGGGTACTGAGATTTGGGAAAATCTGTGTGATCGGTTTTCGACCAGAAATTTCGCTGTTAAGGGGTCAAAGTTCAACGATTTGAACTTTGAGAACTCTACCAAACTCCTCCGACAATTTTGGGTCTAAACACTTGAAATTTTAGATATAGGTTCCTTGGGCATGGATCTAACTTAATAACTCGATTTGAGCCCAAAACAATAAATTTTAAGGGGTAATAATAGGGGTCAAAGTTAAAAAAATTGACCGTTGTTTTTTGTTTTTCTTTTGCTCAGCATACACCTCCAAACACCCGGGCAACGCCGGGCACCCATGCAAGTATATATATATATATATATATATATATATATATATATATATATATATATATATATACTAGCATGAAAATCCATGACGACATTTTTTGCTAAAAATTTAGATTTTGATTATTTTGACTGCTGTTCTCATCTTTGGAATCCAAACAATTATTGAATTAGAAAAAAAAAATTTGATGTCGTTAACGGCTGTTTGCTTGGTTGTTTCGTTTTAACAGCACATTATCCCTTTTCGGATTATTTAATGCCGAATCCAGTAATTTTTGAAAAAGTTTTTACGTTTCAAATTCTTTATATCTTCAAATATTTATTCGTGGTGTTTGGTTTGGTTGTTTTGTATAGAAGAAAATTGTTTTTGTTTTTGGAGAACATGATTGTGTTTTGAAAAGGAAAAAAAAAAGTACAATAGCATTAGTGCTAGGTGCATTTTACATCAGAAAGCCATTATCTTCAGACAGCCTGATCTGATAGCACTAGGTGTCGCTAAGCCACTAGGTGTCGCTCTCTTCCACCTTTTCCTCTACTTGTCGGTATCTCTTTCTAACGAGTGATGTTCATTTAATCCAAGAAAACATTACGATTTCAGTTGACATTAAACAGATTTACTGAGAATTTTTTTAAATCAAGAGAGACGGTGTATGAATTTTTTTTTTTTTTTTTTTTTTTTCTAAATTATTTTCTTAACATTTTTAGAGAAAGAGTGACTTTCTCTTCAGTCTCGGAATCAATATTTTAGTGTGTAGTTTGTTATTTGTATCTCTACCTTTATAGAAAAGTAACTTTGTGTATGTGTCTGTCCAAGTTCATTCTCTATGGACTCGGAAACGGCTGGACCGATTTAAAAAAAAAAATTCACACAGAGGGATTTTATGTGTCTGGGTGTGTTCTTGCATAGGTTTTGTATCAGAATGTGTTTGATAAGAATTGGAAATTGATGATTGAAAAAAAATCCAATTAAGGAAGGATTCAAATTCACAAAGCAGTTGGCCAGCACCATAGTGGTGGTCCTCGGGATGGTGACAAACCCCAACTTGGTGTACACCATCCCTAGGTGGGGATATTAATGAAGGCTGTACTAAATATAACCTTAACCTTGAAAATTGGTATGCACCATTCCTAGGTCAGAGACCATCATGTGAGATTTGGTCATGATCAGTCCAGTGGTGTGAGCTGTAGGAGAGTGTGTGTGTATATCTATAAATATAAAAGCGAAAATGTGTGTATGTATGTTCGCTTTTTGTGTATGTCCGCATAAGCCTTTTTTTTTGCCTGACTTCTCGGTTGACTCACTCCTTCTTAAAACTTTTTATATGCTCTCTAAATGATAATATCTATGAGTTACGAATGGGGGTCGCATGTATTTTTTCCAGATTTTTAGATTGCCGCATGTTACTTTCGTTTTTCAGTATAAAAAAGCCAAACTGAATTCGAATCGGGAGTTCACTGGCCCACAGCCAGGTGGTCTCCGGAAAGCGATGTAAACGTTTGGTCAATGTTGGCTTTTCATTGTCATATCAGGCAATTGCTTTCATTTGGACATTCCCCTAATAAACGGTGGAGCTGGTTTTCCCCAAAAGTTGGGTAAAAACAAACAAACCGGACTTTGACCTCGTTAAAAACTGTCCCGCAGAAAATATAAACTGCGACCTCATTATTTGATCTCATTAAGTAATTAAGTGCGGGCATCCGTCAGTTCTCTTCCTACTTAAATAAATTTAAACGTCTTTCAGTAACTTTTTCTTGCTGGCCAAGCGGTTAACGTGTCATGTTTTTTTTCACATTTTATTTTCCAACTTCGCCTCAGGGCTTTGGGTTCGATCCTACTAACTTACCAAAACTTTTTTACCCCTCCCCCCCGGATTTCTTTTTGATTTAAGAGCACACACACCTTGAAACACCCGGGCAACGTCGGGTACCCCCTAGTATGTGTGTATATATATATATATATATATATATATATATATATATATATATATATCTCATTCACATACAGTACTGTTTCGCTGCTTCACAGCTCATCAGTGCGGCTAAACAGCCTCAAGCCAGGATCGAAACCCAACTGCCCAAGTGACAGTCAAGGCTTCTTACCATTTTGCTATATGGCTGTTGCTGTGTGGGTCATGAATTAACAATGTCTTGACATCGTCCAAATGCCTCCACTCGATTTGTACACAAAGAGCATGGCTTACTATGCTAATGATAATTTGTATATCACTTCCCAATATGCTCAACTCAAGATAGGGAGCATTATAGTCCTCCACATACAATACTGTTTTGCTGTTTCACAGCTCATTAGTGCGGCTAGACAGGCAACTGTCCAGCTACACTGATGAGCTATATATATATATATATATATATATATATATATATATATATATATGCTATGGCCTTAATCTTGCAAAATTGTGTGAACCATCCCTAGGTGTGGAACCATCATCATCATACCAGATGTGAGCATGATTGGTTCAGTGGTGTGGGCTGTAGGAGAGTTGTATACACACACACACAAACGCTACTACTTTATATATATATAAATAGAGCTAATAGAGCCAGAGATGTCTCGTGACACCCTGCACTGAAGATTCCCGAAAGGATGAAACACTAGTGTCTGTAGGTATTTAATTATTATAGTAAAAAAATAATTATGACAGCCCCTTTAAGAAATTCGTTTCTTATCGTTAAGCACTTTCAGTTGAATTAAAAGTCGGTCAATTTAGCTCTTATGCGTAGATCATCGTATAACGATATAAAGTTATTGCAATATAATAATAATCTAATATATAAACGGTTATATGATGTCAATCTGTTTGTCTGTCCGTCTCTATATTTTCAAACTCTATCTCCTCCGAAACTAAAAAAGCCTCAAGTGATTGGATTTTTTATTGGCCGTTCTTTTATGGGTCTTTAGCCGGTTAAAATTGCTTTTATCAAAAATATTATAGCCGGTCAAAATTGAAAAAAATCGTTAAACATTTTGTACATTCATCTATGTTTTTTATTCGGTTTGTATGCATGTCATGTTGGTACAGCGGTAACGTCACCAGCTTTGAATGCTACAGTTTCGGTTTCGATTCTAGCTGATGGCACCTAAATACTTTTTTTTTTACTTTTGAAATCATGACTCTATAATAATATATACGAAATCTGGACAAATTAAAATATCATATTTAAGTGTATTTTACGCAAACCCAGCCCCCCCCCCCCCAGTATATTTTAATGTGATAGTAATAAATTGTAATATGGTAATATAACAAGTAATAATCAAACTTATGGAATATATATTCTCGGCAACAGGGTGGATAACGTGAGCAATTTTTTTTTCTTTCTTTAATTGAACTAGGGGAAAGTGCCGCTGAAACCATACCATGCAGCCAAAAGAAAAAAAAAAAAATTAAAACTCCAAACTAATTATTATATTTATAGCTTTTACCCATCCTGAGGCGGATACTGTATTAGTTGAGAATAAGATAATGAATTTTAAGGGTCAAATCCTGCTAATCTTACCCCTGCCACATTTTTTTTTTTTTTTTTTTTTTTTGTCTAGCACTTATTTTGTTAACTTCTAAAAAAAAATTAAAAAAAAAAAAAAAAAAAAAAAAAAAGATATGGATTCTTGTCAGTATTTGAACATTCTCAGTTCCAACCCGTTCAGTCCGGTTCTCTAGAACTCGACCCCCTTCCCCGCTGCCTCATTCCAGTACGTAGCCTCGTTGATATGAACATTTCAAACTACAACTCTGTAAAAGGCAACAGTTTTCTTTCGAATGAAAAGTACCCGTTTTTAAGTTAACATAGTTTTTTTTTAGTCTTGAGAATCCAAGAAAGTAATTAAAATAATTTATTTCACTTAAGTTGTACCGTTTCCGGGTCTGCGTTCAAAATGCACACCAATTGAATCTTGCTGCGTTACTAAATGGCGGCGTGTACATATTACTGGCAGGAAACATCTGCAGAAGCGTCGTCGTAGCTGAAAATGTCTGCGGTTCTCGTGAGAATTGAAGAATGGTAAAACAAGAAATACAATTACAGTTTTAAAAAAGAAAGTGTTGTCCAAGAATTAGGTTAGTATTACTATTAATACTAACAAAAAAATGTGCAACTTCCGGTCACGTATATTTTTGTTCGTGTATTACTATAAACTCCCATCCCTAAAAGGAAGGTGATACTTGGGAAGCTGATATCATGTCTAACGAACATATCTTTCACTAACCCCACCGGCTTCTAAAGAATTGGAACATTTTTTTTTTTTTTTTTTTTTTTTTAAATTTTACATGGTGGTCACCACTTATCAAGCCCTGGAGGCCACTCAGGGATAAGGGTTATTGCGTGTACAGTAATCAATGGAATGGATGTTTTACGGCATATCAACTCTTTTCAGGTTATTTAATGCCGAATCCAATAAGTTTGGAAAAAAATGTTATGCTTTAAGTTGTTCATATCCAAACATTTATTCATTTTTTTTTTTTTTGTTTTTTTTTTTAGAGGAAAATTGTTTTTATTTTTGACTTTGAAGAACATGATTGAGTTTTGCTAAACGAAAAGAAAAAAAAAATGAAGGTTGCATTTTAGGTCAGGGAGCCAATATCTTCAGAAAGCCTAATCTGGTAGCACCAAAAAAGTTCATTTTGCCAAATAAAAAGGTGAACGCATCAGAAGAACAGACCACTTGAAATCCGCGGCAAACAATGTCTTCTAAAAAAATTTGCATTTATATAAAAATGTTCTGTTTACTAAACCAGATTTTTTTTTTTTTTTTTTAAATAATTTATTTTAATACAAAAGAAACATTTTATTCTATTTTTCTATTAAAAAAAAAAAAGATTAAAGAAATCAAATATTTCATGAAGTAAGTAATTTTTATACTAAATATTACTATTATAATATATTACTAGTGGGACCTGTGGAAATTCCCCAGGGGACTGATTCATATGTGATATATTGATGTTGGCATTCTGTGTATGTTCAGCATAAATGGAGACGCCATGATATTATCGTAGCTCTTTTGGTAAAACTGCAAAAGTATTTATATAAGCTAGCAGGGACGCCTTGAATAGCCCGGTCGTAAAATACACCTAAATATAATATTTTAATTCATAAAGATTTAGTATATATTATAGTCAATTTTCTATCAATTTCTATCTAATGTTATGATTTCAAAAATTAAAGAAGATATCCATATGACTTGGGTTCATGAGATATAATCGAAACCGAAACCAACACTTATAAATATTTTTATCAAGAATTCTTCATAAGAACAAATGGAAATTCATAACAATTAAACGACAATCACTCAGAAGAAAAAATATGTAAGCGTGACACACAAAATAACACACGCTATCGTATTAATACATAATATAATCGTCATATATTGTAATACGATCTTATTGCAATATACAGGGTGGTCGCTAGAAAAGCGGGAAATTTGTCAAAGAACGATTTATTTTTACAAAGAATAATTTTTACAAAGTTTTTCAAAGACAAATGTTATATTATACTCATAGATACTCAAAATGTCGTCCGTGCACTTCACTGCAGCGTTTTAACCTAGAAATCCAAGCTCGTGTGGCGTTTTGAAGGGTAACTTGTGGGATATCATTCCAAGCTCTTGCCAAGCACAGTTTCAAGTCCTCACGTCGACAGTTCTGCGTCGCTTAATAACAAGCTCCCAGCACAGTAATCCATGACATTTAAGCCTGGACTTTTTGAGGGCCAATCGGTAACACGGCCAGACATTTTGTCCGTCCCCAAGTCGGATTTTCACTTTTGAGAAGAATTATCACCTTCCTTTGAAAATCTGAAAGCTGTTTCCTGCTGCTCCCGTCCATGATGTGGGTATCAAAATCTAAATCGAAGAAATCAATATGCAGATTGCACACGCATTCAAAAGAACCAATCAAAAAATAGCAATCACACTTTTTATTCATGATCTAAGCTGATCTTCAAATTTCCCGCTTTTCTTCCGACCACCCTGTATTACGATCATAATATATTGTAATATGATATGACAGTAATCTAATATATAAACGGCTATATATCTGTCTGTCGGTCTATCAGTCTCCATATTTTCAAAGTCTAAAAAAAGAAAAAAAAAATTAAAGAAATCAAATATTTTATGAAGACTAAATATTACTATTATAATACATACATACTATTATTGTAATATAAGTTAATATATAACAAGCTATATGCCTGTCGCCATATTTTCAATCTCTATCTCTTCCGAAACTAAAAGTTGCAGAGCGGCGCTAGGGGCCTCAAATGATTGTAGTTTTTACGGGCCGTTTTTTTATGGGTCTTTAGTCAAAATTGTTTTTGAGGGTTAAAAATGGGTAAAAATTCAAAAAAATCGTTAAACATTTTGTACATTCATCTTAGTTTATTTTTAATTTTTAATCGGTTTATATGCATGTCACGTTAGTACAGTGGTAACGTCACCAGTTTTGAATGCTACAGTTTCAGTTTCGATATTAGCTGATGGCACCTAAATACATTTTTCTTACTTTTGAAATAACAACTCTATAATAATATATACGAAATCTGGAGAAATTAAAATATCATATTTAAGCGTATTTTATGCCCGGGGAAAACCGCCCCACTCCTAGTATAAATTAATATGATGATATAACATTAGTTTTTTTGTGCATACGTAAGTATCAATTAATATTTATGTACTTAGTAAAATCCTAAACTAATGAACTTTATTAGAAATTATGGGATAAATAAATTAAATTAAAAACGGTGAAAAAATAGCATTTATTATTTGATGTAAAAAAAAAAAAAATCAAATATTATATTATAAAAATAAAAATGTCTACAAAACTTTTACATATTTTCTTTTATGTCATTTTTATTTTTACTTTTTTTTTTATTTTTACCAAAACAGGAAGTGCAATGTAGTTAGTGGAAAATTTTTATATGAATGCGATTTTTTTTTTTTTTTTTTTTTTTTTTTTGACACCATTTGCTGCAGAGTTAAAGTCGCCTGTTGTTCCGATTCACCCCAAAAAGTGCATTAATAATAAAATATGATTAAGTGCAAGTCTTTTAATCTTTTAAAACTCTTTAATCTTATTTAATCTTATTTTCGTTTTTCTATCTTTCAGGATCAGATTCTTCTTGTAGCCTATGTTGGGATTAACCATTAAGCACGTGATACCACTCAGACGCCATGCCTGTGAGTGGTATGGTTGACCAAACAACGCATTATTCGCCAGATGAAAACTATATCGGACATCACAATGGTGATGATACAACCTCTACTAACATTTTGCAGTCAGTAAAAGAACAGGTAATCATTTTTTTGCATTTGCTTTGAAGGAGGGGGGGGATTTTAAGTCACCACTTATCCTTGAACAGCTTTTGGCCTTAATATGCGTTAAAGAGATGGCTTATCAATTCAATGATAAAGAATATCATAAGAGGCTTGAAAATCAGCGGAATTAACAAAATAGTTATGAAGGCCGAATGCTATTTGAGGATAAGGATGAAAGAGATGGATTGCCAGTTGAATGATGAAGAATATTATGAGAGGATTGAAAATGATGAATGAAGATGGCTAATGACAAGCATCAGATTTGAAGACGACCATGTTGTAGCCTGCAAGGAAGTAGTTTCACATGTCACTATCATATCGGATAACTTTTTTTTTCTTTCTACTGGGCGGGGTCACCATTTATCAAGATTCTATGCTCACTCTAGAATAAGGGTTAATAATTGTTCGGTAGATGTTGAGACAGCATGATCAGTAATGGTGGAACTTGGGTAGGGCTTAATTATTTAAGAGAACTGCTCAACAGGAACTTATTTAGATTAGATTTGAAAATAACCATGTTGTAGTCAGCTGGGAAGCAGCTCCACGGTATTGTGTTCCACAGATGGGCAGATTTTTTATTTTTTATTTTAATGGAAATCACTCAAGACAAGACATGAAGCCACTTGATGTAAGGAGCTAACAAGAACGAAAGATGATTGTTGCAAAGACAGGAGATGCCTATTGACCTTAATTGACCCGCATCACAACCTCTTTAATCTCCTCAGTTGTCTCATAACGCCAGTCTCTAAGGTTTTTCTTGAGCTTAGGGAATAACCGAAAGTCACAGGGAGCGAGATTTGGACTATAGGGAGGGTGAGGAATTTTCTTGATGCCCATCTTGATCAAATAGTCTGTGATCTTTTTTGAGCATCCTTGAGACAAACTTCGTGCAAATCTTCCGCATCTTTAGTTCCTCTTGAATAATTGTGTGACAGTTCCTACACTGACGTCAAACTGTGCACTTATTGTCTCTATAGACACACGACGGTTCTTATCCATGAAATTCTTTATTTGACCAATCAATTCTGGTGTTCTGACTTTCTTACTCCTTCCACAGCTCTCATCATCCCTCACAGACTCCCTACCTTCCTTGAATCTCTTATGCCACTCCCAAACTGATGCTTGATTTATGCAATATGGTCTAAAAGCAGTTTGAAGCATTCCATATGTTTCTGGGCATTTTTTTTTTTCAAATTTAAAACACAATTTTCTTGCATATCGTTCTTCTAAAGTGCCCTCATATCTAGATTACATTTTTGAAATTCACCAGCTGTGACAATCAGGCTTTAGTAGGGTGTATTCCAATTTTCTGCTGTAGCTGTTCATTTGAACCTGAAATCATAAAAATTGGTCAGTCATCTCATAAGATGTATAGCAATAAGATACTGAATTTTCAAGAGTCTGCAACAATTTGAAATGGCTGTACAAAAAAGTCTGGAAACTTATTGAAGGCACCTCATGAATTGCTCTTTGAAACAAGACTCCTTGTCAAGGCCACTAAGAACAAAATAAAAAAAATTCATACAAACTGAAGAGTAATAGGAGTGGGGAGGACTTATTATCCATCAAATTCCAGAGAAGGTCAATGGCTGTTGCTTGAGATAAATTAATAGTAAACGGCTGTTGCAATAGTGTAAAATGAGTTACAACCATTATCGAAAGATGCAAAGAGTTATGAAGATTTCTTGTCACTCAGACTCCAGGGAACACCACTTATTATTCCATCCATAGCCTTGAACCATGCAGAGGCATAGGCCATCCACAACTTTGTAGATGCTTTTGTAGCGAAGAGTTATTTGGGGGGGGGGGGGCTGGTCCCATGCCCAACCTTCCCAGAAGGTTCCATACAGTGCGTAGCTTTCCCAAATGGTCACCCATCTGGTACTGGCCAGGTTCAACGTTGCTTGACTTCGGTGATCTGGCGAGAACCGGTGTGTCAACGTGATTGTGCCGTACGCCACTTATTATCAGCATGCAACCCACTGATAATAACTTGTCGGAAAATTTGTTGTGAGTAGATATTTACGAACTAGCGGAACCCGTGGAAATTCCAGTTTTTATTATTTACCAATTTGTTGATGCATAAATGGGATCTATTTCTCATCTCGTCTGTAGCTGTTGAAAGTAGCCTCCTTGTTTTAGGGCACAAGGAATTGAGTTAAAAATGACTTTTGTTCCAGGGGTTCAAATTATGCAGATTGGCTTGAACAGTTATCCCTACACTGATGTTTGCACAAGGATGAAGCGTATACAGATGTAGATAAGTAAATATTTTTTTTTAAAAATATATATATATATATACACTTCTGTAGAAATATATTTTCTTATAATATATACCAATCCTTATTTAAGAAGCTCAATGTGTGTGTGTGTGTGTGTGTGTGTGTATATATAAAAAAATTTTTTTTGATTCATCCAGCCTTGACAGACGTGTTTTTAAATATTCTCTCCAGTACTTTTCTTTTAATGATTTGGAATTCATTCCATTTGCGCTTTTTTCCAAGGAACTCTGCCTTTTGGATTTTTTTGGACCATTTGGAATTTACCCATTGGATTGAAATTTTAAATTCGACCGTTTTTGGATTTTACCATTTTTGGATTTTTACCCTTCACCGAACTGTCCATTCATGTGAAATCTTTTTATCATTTTTCTTTTGCCTCCTGTTCTCCTTACCTCACCCTTTTTTTTTTAACCAAGTAAGATCTGTGACTTACTTGTAGTTTCATTAAATACTTTTATATGCAAAATCCGATCCTGCATTTTGCTAATTCCTGCCCTCTGATGAGAAGGAGAGTATTTCTTCGAAACTCCACGGATTAAGGACTATCCACTTATCTTGTGTTTCCTTTTTTAAAATTAAATATGTTTTTAACTCTTTTTCAAGATGTCTTTTAACATGTTTTATTAATCATTTGTTCATATTATAAGCTCTATTTCCTTTTCGGTTTTATTGAGCTTTTACATCTGGCTGAGTTTATTTTACTTGTAAATATTAACTCTTTAATATTTATAATATATTTTAAGTCTACCATTTTGATTACCTTGGTAAACTTATTGTAATTTTTATTATATATATAAAGCAGGCCCACAGCAATCTGAAGCGAGAGCTTCGCAAAGTTTTAATTAATGGTCTTAACCATGACACACAGAGCTGGAAATCTCACACCTGTGAACGAGTGCTTTTGTCAAAAGCTGGCTATGTCAACCACCTTAAGTAGCACAAAACTCCTGTTCAGGTCAACTTTGCACCTATTAGTCTGAACCAAACGATCTGTTTAGCATGCAGAAAAGTTTGCAAGTCTACTGCTGGTTTGAGAAGACATGTTCATAGGAATAACCTTCAACCTCCAGAGGAAGTCAGCTCGATGGAAATTGCTCAATTTGTATGTCACGTCTGCTTCAAGATGTGCAAATCTGTGGCGGGAGTGCAGAGTCATCTGAAATTGCATGGACGACAAGATTGGAGAACTCAATGTGATGGCGACCATCTGGAAAGCTGCAGCAATCATCATATATATATATATTACTAGCAGGACCCCTGGAATTTCCACGGAATGAGAAATATTTTTAATCAACAAATATGTTTTGATACATTTCTGGATGAGTGTTTTGAACAAAAAAAAAAAAAAAAAACATTAACAAGCAGTAAATATAAGCTTATTAACATTTCTATGAAAATAATATCCATTGTATTTTAAATATAGAACTGACCCAAATTAGAAAAATTAATAAATACTAACAAATACTTATAAAGTAATATTGTGCTACATAGTTTAATACAAATAATAAAATCATGTTGTAAGAGACAATTTTTTAATTCACTCCTTCCATCTAGCACCTTGGCAGACAATGTTTTTTATGGCACATTTTTGGGGCTCCTCATGATTTAGTTCTATTTGCAAACTCACCATAGAGCAATTTCTTTGATAGTCTGGACGGATCCATTCTATGGGCCTGGCCTGCCCGATGGAGGCAGATGATGGTGGTCTCAACGCTGGTTACTGAGGCTCGATGCAAAACATCCAGGTTAGGTGTGTAGCTCCTCTTAGGGATTTTTAGAATTTGCGGCAGTTTGTTGTTGTTAGGTGTGATTGAGACAAGTTTCAGGAAACGAGGGTTTTCAAGAATGCAGCGTTTCGATAACAGATGTACTTGCACTTTATTCAATGCTTCAGCAATTTCGAGCACCAAAAATAATAAAATTATTCTGATTTAGAGAAAGTAACTTTTTTATATTCGTATTATTTGGATTCATCGGACTACTGTTCTCATCTTGAGTGTGATTTTCACAACGTTTCGGTCGATGTAACCTCCAACCATCTTCCGGTATATCTTGTTGACCTCTGGAATGTTTCTGAACTTGGGAATTTGGACGGAATTTCAAACGGGACACTTTATTTACTTCACAAGGGTAGCGTGCTCTTGTTCCCGAAGTCATGATTGGATAGAGGTCCTAAGTAATTCGCAATTGTATTTTTCGGTCGCCCACACTGAAAATTGAACCTTTAACTTTTAGGAGAATATCACTTTCACAATTGATTTTTCCAGTGTGGGTAACCGAAAAATACAATTACGAATCATTTAGAACCTCTATCCAGTCATGACTGACGGAACACAAGCATGCTGCTCCTCATAAAGTAACTAAAGGGTTTCATGCGAAATTCCATCCAAATTCCCAAGTTCAACAGAAACATTCACTACGCCTGAAAGTATCCTGTACCTCTACAAAGCGACCATTCGCCCATGTATGGAGTACTGCTGTCACATTTGGGCTGGTGCATCTGCTACCATTATCGAACGATGAAAGCTTTTTCTTTCTTTTTTTTTCTTTTTTTCTTTATTTTTATTGCCAGTTTTTCGATATTTGTAAGTCTGAGTACTTTCCAGTCCTTCTGGAAGGTGAGATTTATATTACAGATAATAAACAATAGTAATCAAATAATGCACAAAAAATAACAGAAGTAAAAAAAAAAGGATAGAATGAGAACTCTATAGTAAACGGCTGTTGTGATAATGCAAATTCATTTGCATATCCAAAGAGGTAGAGAGTACTGGAAATCTGGGGAGATATACCTGGAGAAGGTTGGCAGTTACATCAACTGAAACGTCACACAAGATGAGAACTGTAGTCTGATGGATCCAAATGATATGAACAACTAATCCTCATCTCAAAAATTCAGAAACTTTTTTTTTTTTTTTCATCGTTGGTGTCTAATTTAAATACACGCGTCTGTACATACCGTGAACACACATGTGAATTAGATGACAAAATAACAACACTCTTGTGTTTCAGACAGAAGCGTGAAAGCGACCAAGAAAAATGGTGTTTCAGACAGAAGCGTGAAAGCGACCAAGAAAAATGATGTTTCAGACAGAAGCGTGAAAGCGACCAAGAAAAATTGTGTTTCAGACAGAAGCGTGAAAGCGACCAAGAAAAATGGTGTTTCAGACATAAGCGTGAAAGCGACCAAGAAAAATGGTGTTTCAGACAGAAGCGTGAAAGCGACCAAGAAAAATGGTGTTTCAGACAGAAGCGTGAAAGCGACCAAGAAAAATGGTGTTTCAGACAGAAGCGTGAAAGCGACCAAGAAAAATGGTGTTTCAGACAGAAGCGTGAAAGCAACCAAGAAAAATGGTGTTTCAGACATAAGCGTGAAAGCGACCAAGAAAAATGGTGTTTCAGACAGAAGCGTGAAAGCGACCAAGAAAAATGGTGTTTCAGACAGAAGCGTGAAAGCGACCAAGAAAAATGGTGTTTCAGACAGAAGCGTGAAAGCGACCAAGAAAAATGGTGTTTCAGACAGAAGCGTGAAAGCGACCAAGAAAAATGGTGTTTCAGACAGAAGCGTGAAAGCGACCAAGAAAAATGGTGTTTCAGACAGAAGCGTGAAAGCGACCAAGAAAAATGGTGTTTCAGACAGAAGCGTGAAAGCGACCAAGAAAAATGGTGTTTCAGACAGAAGCGTGAAAGCGACCAAGAAAAATGGTGTTTCAGACAGAAGCGTGAAAGCGACCAAGAAAAATGGTGTTTCAGACAGAAGCGTGAAAGCGACCAAGAAAAATGGTGTTTCAGACAGAAGCGTGAAAGCGACCAAGAAAAATGGTGTTTCAGACAGAAGCGTGAAAGCGACCAAGAAAAATGGTGTTTCAGACATAAGCGTGAAAGCGACCAAGAAAAATGGTGTTTCAGACAGAAGCGTGAAAGCGACCAAGAAAAATGGTGTTTCAGACAGAATCGTGAAAGCGACCAAGAAAAATGGTGTTTCAGACAGAATCGTGAAAGCGACCAAGAAAAATGGTGTTTCAGACAGAATCGTGAAAGCGACCAAGAAAAATGGTGTTTCAGACAGAATCGTGAAAGCGACCAAGAAAAATGGTGTTTCAGACAGAATCGTGAAAGCGACCAAGAAAAATGGTGTTTCAGACAGAATCGTGAAAGCGACCAAGAAAAATGGTGTTTCAGACAGAAGCGTGAAAGCGACCAAGAAAAATGGTGTTTTAGACAGAATCGTGAAAGCGACCAAGAAAAATTGTGTTTCAGACAGAAGCGTGAAAGCGACCAAGAAAAATGGTGTTTCAGACATAAGCGTGAAAGCGACCAAGAAAAATGGTGTTTCAGACAGAAGCGTGAAAGCGACCAAGAAAAATGATGTTTCAGACAGAAGCGTGAAAGCGACCAAGAAAAATTGTGTTTCAGACAGAAGCGTGAAAGCGACCAAGAAAAATGGTGTTTCAGACATAAGCGTGAAAGCGACCAAGAAAAATGGTGTTTCAGACAGAAGCGTGAAAGCGACCAAGAAAAATGGTGTTTCAGACATAAGCGTGAAAGCGACCAAGAAAAATGGTGTTTCAGACAGAATCGTGAAAGCGACCAAGAAAAATGGTGTTTCAGACAGAATCGTGAAAGCGACCAAGAAAAATGGTGTTTCAGACAGAATCGTGAAAGCGACCAAGAAAAATGGTGTTTCAGACAGAATCGTGAAAGCGACCAAGAAAAATGGTGTTTCAGACAGAATCGTGAAAGCGACCAAGAAAAATGGTGTTTCAGACAGAATCGTGAAAGCGACCAAGAAAAATGGTGTTTCAGACAGAATCGTGAAAGCGACCAAGAAAAATGGTGTTTCAGACAGAATCGTGAAAGCGACCAAGAAAAATGATGTTTCAGACAGAAGCGTAAAAGCGACCAAGAAAAATGGTGTTTCAGACAGAAGCGTGAAAGCGACCAAGAAAAATGGTTTTTTAGACAGAATCGTGAAAGCGACCAAGAAAAATGGTGTTTCAGACAGAAGCGTGAAAGCGACCAAGAAAAATGATGTTTCAGACAGAAGCGTGAAAGCGACCAAGAAAAATTGTGTTTCAGACAGAAGCGTGAAAGCGACCAAGAAAAATGGTGTTTCAGACATAAGCGTGAAAGCGACCAAGAAAAATGGTGTTTCAGACAGAAGCGTGAAAGCGACCAAGAAAAATGGTGTTTCAGACAGAAGCGTAAAAGCGACCAAGAAAAATGGTGTTTCAGACAGAATCGTGAAAGCGACCAAGAAAAATGGTGTTTCAGACAGAATCGTGAAAGCGACCAAGAAAAATGATGTTTCAGACAGAAGCGTAAAAGCGACCAAGAAAAATGGTGTTTCAGACAGAATCGTGAAAGCGACCAAGAAAAATGGTTTTTTAGACAGAATCGTGAAAGCGACCAAGAAAAATGGTGTTTCAGACAGAAGCGTGAAAGCGACCAAGAAAAATGATGTTTCAGACAGAAGCGTGAAAGCGACCAAGAAAAATTGTGTTTCAGACAGAAGCGTGAAAGCGACCAAGAAAAATGGTGTTTCAGACATAAGCGTGAAAGCGACCAAGAAAAATGGTGTTTCAGACAGAAGCGTGAAAGCGACCAAGAAAAATGGTGTTTCAGACAGAAGCGTAAAAGCGACCAAGAAAAATGGTGTTTCAGACAGAATCGTGAAAGCGACCAAGAAAAATGGTGTTTCAGACAGAAGCGTAAAAGCGACCAAGAAAAATGGTGTTTCAGACAGAATCGTGAAAGCGACCAAGAAAAATGGTGTTTCAGACAGAATCGTGAAAGCGACCAAGAAAAATGGTGTTTCAGACAGAATCGTGAAAGCGACCAAGAAAAATGGTGTTTCAGACAGAAGCGTAAAAGCGACCAAGAAAAATGGTGTTTCAGACAGAATCGTGAAAGCGACCAAGAAAAATGGTGTTTCAGACAGAATCGTGAAAGCGACCAAGAAAAATGGTGTTTCAGACAGAATCGTGAAAGCGACCAAGAAAAATGGTGTTTCAGACAGAATCGTGAAAGCGACCAAGAAAAATGGTGTTTCAGACAGAATCGTGAAAGCGACCAAGAAAAATGGTGTTTCAGACAGAATCGTGAAAGCGACCAAGAAAAATGGTGTTTCAGACAGAATCGTGAAAGCGACCAAGAAAAATGGTGTTTCAGACAGAATCGTGAAAGCGACCAAGAAAAATGGTGTTTTAGACAGGTGTGAATATGAAAAAAAAATGGTGTTTCAAAATGGAGGGTAACAGACTGATCAACCATATTTTATTTGGGGACGCATAATAAAAAAGTAAGAAAAAACTTTTACGTACCACCAGCAGAGTTTTTTTTTCCCCTGTCAGCAATTATTTGAGCATCAGTTTAACTTGCATCAAAGACTCTCTGGAAATCTGAACAAATTCTAGTTGCAGGGGAGAAGATAAGACGAACATAGAGTAAAAGAAAAAAGTTCTTGGAATGATTTGTTAAAATAAGGAGTGTAATGGTTAGGAGTTGGGGTGGGGCAAAGATAGGTAAAATTATTGGAATGGTTTCAGATGGGAGGTGCACATGTTTGGTTTCAAAAGAATGTCATTAAAACTTCAGACAACCAACAAGACGGTTTTCCCCGGAAGGAGATTCCTTTGGAACATGCGATTTTGCTGGAACATTGCATTAGAATCAATAAAGAGGTCTGGTTCAATCTGCATCGTCTTTTTACAAATATAACCATTGTGTGTGTGTATATATATATATATATATAATTTAAAGGAGATTAGAATAATAGTCTAAAGAGCTAAGTGTATTTTAATGTAATAGTGAAATTACTAGTTTAATTAAAATACAGGAAATGCTCGTTGTAATTTAGATATATAATAAGCTCGATAGTTAAATGTCCTAGAGCTAATTCAATATTAAGTAATGTGATTTATAATTTAAAAGTTTTAAAATTTTTTAAATTTAACAATCAAAATTTAATTAAATTAAAAATCAGTTTCATAAGAAGGAACAACAACAAAGTCAATTATCTTTGTTGTTGTTCCTTCTTATGAAACTGATTTTTAATTTAATTAAATTTGGATTGTTAAATTTAAAAAATTTTAAAACTTTTAAATTATAAATCACATTACTTAATATATATATATATATATATATATATATATAACAAGTAGTTAATAAAACATGTTAAAAAACACTTTAAAAAAGAGTTAAAAACATTTAATTTAAAAAAAAAAAGCACAAAATAAGTGGATAGTCCTTAATCTGCAGAGATTCAAAGAAATACTTTCCTTCTCATCAGAGGGTAGGATTTAGCAAAATGCGGGATCAGATTTTGCTTGCAAAAGTATTTGATGAATCTACAATAAGTCATAGATTTTACTTGGTAAAAAATAATGAAGCAGAGGGGATATGGTGAAGAAAAAGGTGATTTCACGTGAATGGATTGTCTGGTGAAGGGTAAAATATCCAATAACGGTAAAATCCAAAAATCCAGAATCCAAAAAAGTTGGTTAAATTTCCATTTCCACAAGTAAAATGCAAGGGAATCGTGTAATTGGAAGATGGTCCAAAGTAATCCAAAAGGCAGAAATCCGTGGAATAATTTACAAATTCACAAGGTAAAAGTGAATGAGTTCAAATAATATTATTAAAAAAAAGATAAGATGTGCGTAAAAAAATGACATGGAAGAATTTAAAACATGACTGTCAAGGCTGGGCTGATTTAAGATATATATATATATATATATATATATATATATATATATATATATATATCCAAACGAATTAAAATTGAATTGTGAATATAGAGGACTACAGGCTACATTTCTGGATTTAGATATAAAAATTGAGGATGAGATTTTTCTTTATAAAATATTTGATAAAAGAAACATATGCCGCATAAAGATAGCACCTGCCCTGTTTTTATGTTTTATGGAACCATTATGTCAGTTTTTGAGAATAGCTCGCGTTACTTTAAAACTAACAGACTTTATACCACCAGTTTCTAGTTTAGTAATAAGGATGATAAAACAAGGTGGGGATAAAAATAAAATATTTAAACAGTTAAATAAAGCATTTGTTCGTTATCCTGATGCTTTTGAATTGGTTAAGATTGACCGGACTATATTAATAAAGGAAATCCAAAACTATATTAGCAATGTATAAAATGTATTTATAATTACATATAATAAATTTATATATATAATAAAAATAAAAAAAAATGTATATATGTAAAAATATTTTTAACCTTTATATATATAATTTTAAATAAATAAGAATGTAAATATACTGAATACTAATCATAGTGGGGGTGATAAATAGTTAAATGGATTAATCCGTAATCTTATAAATACAAGACTGAAAAATTAAAAAATATATCCATTTTAAATGTGGAAATTGATGAATCACACAGGTAAGAAATTCATTTTTATACTATGAAAAGGTTAGTAATTGCAATTAAGAATAGGAAATTTGATCAAATGTTTGTAACATGTCTTCTTCCTAAGATTAAGGGTGGTGGTGTTTGATCAACACTGCTGGGGAGCCATGATGTAATATACTGTTTTGTTTTTAAATCCCCGAAACAGTGTTTCATGGTAAACAACTGATGATCCCTTGAAAAATAAATTATTGGTACTATAGTAAATTCGAGAGCGAGTTGATGCAGTGATTGCAGGTGATTAAATGACTTACTGACTAGATGGTTTTCTAACGAATGATAAAAAATGATTTTTTGTATAGTTTTAAAGGTTAAAAACTTCAAAGACTATATATATATACACGCACCAGGTTGAAGGTATTAAAGAGTGATAACTAATGAATTGTACAAGGTTATTAAGAGTGCCAAATAAAAGAAAAGCAGGATAGATTTTATTTTAATATAAATAAATTTTTGGAAAGCAACCATATTTTAAGTCGCCTGACGAGGATTTGCTGTTATAACTGACCATTTGTCTGAAATATTAGCATGTCTAGTGTCGCGACCTTATAAATTTGTTATGTATACAACATTATAGACAAGACAAAGCCATATATAGGTATATGTAGGTTTATTTGTCGATGTAATAAGGAAAAACTTTAATTGTGGGAGGTGTTATATTCTCTTTAGACCTAGATGTTTCAAAGCCTAATGCACTTCATCAGAAGCGGAACTAGGTTTGAAACGTTTCTATGCAACATCTCGGTAAGAGGATAATTGGGTGGATATTAAGGTATCAAGTTTATATACGGCATAATCACGTTGACATACCGGTTCCCGTTGGATCACCAAAGTTAAGCAACGTTGAACCTGGTCAATACTAAATGGGTAACCATTTGGGACTTCCAGGTACTGTATGTGTTTTCCGCTTATCTCGGCATTGTTTCCAGGCGTCCTGGACTATTGCTTGCCCCTGGACTCAAACAGTGCCGATTCAGGAGAGGTGTGGTTGAGGATTGCATAACCCTTGTCTCACAATTACACACGCAGCTGCCCCTACAGGGGGTATCCTTTGTCTTTTGAGACTGAACGGGGGTGTACCAGGTATCTGGGGAATTAAACTAATGCAAGTGAATTTAAGCTAACTGGGAATTTAAGAACAACAGGAATGAGAAAGTGTCACCATCCTTCCCCCCATATTATATTATTTCCCTATTTTGTTTAAGACCCCAGTTAGCTTAAGTTCACCTACATTAGTTTAACTCCCCCAGATATCCAGTGTCCCTCACTCCTCTTCATAACGGTTACCTTAATATCTCCCAAATTATCCCCTTAGCTAGATGTCGCATTGAAATGTTTGCAACCTAGTCCTCTAACCCCTCTTCTGATGAGAAGCATTAAGCTTCGAAATACCTAGGTATAAAGTGCATGTAAACCTTTCTCCCAAAGTATAGCTTTTCTTTATTACATCAATAAATAAATCTGTGTTCCACCGAGCAATGCCAGTACACAGATCCTGCTAGTATTGAATATAACGTTTTGACCTTAAGAGGTACAAATTCGTTGACTGAGATGTTCAAATTTGGATTGCTATATAATGTGTGTGTGTGTGTGTTTGATCACAAGCAATGGAGGGAACTGATATAGAGGGGCACAGAACACTTTGAGGCAGCCAAGATAGACCAAGCGAAGCTGAAGAGAGCATGTAGAAAACACCAAACCTTGGCACAAAATCATGGAGACCTATGGATCTGTGAGGTGTGTGACCAGGCTCTGGTGTCCAGGGCAGGTCTTGTCAGTCATGTGAAAGTGCACGACGATAAGTCCCGTTGTTGGTTTCATCCAAACTAATGACCACCATCGATGTCATGTCTGCTTGAGGGTATGCAAATCACGCGAAGGACTAAAAAGTAATCTTCAGGCACATGGACGCTCAGTGACTAGGAGAGTGGTACTCGTCTGATAAGACGTCGCAATCATTATGTCTATGTATGTATATGTGTATGGATGTATATATGTAGATGTGTGTGTATGTATGTATATATATGTGTGTGTATATATATATATATATATATACACACACACATATCTGTAGGTATGTGTGTATATCTATCTATCTATCTATCTATCTATATATATATATATATATATATATATATATATATATATATATATATATAGCCTTTGAGACTTTACACAACTGGTCGGTCCGGTCGCCACAGTTGATTGAAAATTTCTTGGGGCGACTAAAAGTCGTAAATCACTCGCCCGCCAGTAGATAAAATTTCTTTAATTAAAGAAACGGGGTGGGGGGGAAATTTATTTATTTTACGACCCTCAAATATGCGGTGACTTAGAATGACCTATGTCTCATCATTTGTGAATTCTTTCATCTCTAGCTGTGAGACCGTTAGAATATCAAAAGAGTGGTTAAGCTAAAGGTCAACAAGAGGTCAAATTTACACATTCAGCATGTAGTCAAGTCAAAATGTCGCCTTCATTTAGCTCTCTGATTTTGAAATTCATTTGGAAAAAAAATTCTTCGATGCTGCAACTACATACACTTCATGCTTACAAAAGTAAAGACGAACATTTGAAAGAAGAAAAAACACATTGTTCCGTCAAGCATCTGAAGAAATGATTCTTATTTCTATGGAACAATAATATGAATGATGTTATATAAAGAAACTGGTGTTGTATTTTAACGTTTTGTTGAATATTTACTGAAATCTTTGTAGTAATAAAATAGTTGATTTACAAGAGTTAAACAATATTTTCTTGTAAGATTATACACACAGAAATTTATTGAATTGTTGTAAAATTATTTACTATTATTGACTGAAACAAAGACATAAAGTCGGGCGAGTAAACTTTCCCTCGCACTTGACCGGCGGTCGAGTGATTTTTTTTTTTTTTTTTTTTTTTCAAATCTCAAATAGCTGTTAACTTTAGCATAAACACAACATTCAGATTTTGTTGTAAAATCCGAAAAATTGGAAGAGAAGTTGCAAATACCTTTATATTTTTCTTCCATTACGCCATTTTGAATTTTTCAGTCATGTTCAAATGCATTTTATTTCCTTTTGGTGGATTGATAGTTGCTATTTCTTCTGATGAGTTAAGGGCAAAATAGATTCAAAATCAATATAATAATTGAGTGATTTTGCGCTACGAAACAGATACTGACAAGAATTGTAAATGTCAACTGAATTAAAGGAATAAATTATAAGATGGTCAACATCATGAAATTTGGAATACAGACTTTTGTCATATATTTTTTATGGTCTCTTGATCTTTACCGGAATCCAGGACCAGAATTTATCTAGTCTGGTGGAGTATCTAGTTCCGTGATGTTACTTGAGTTAAGGTGCACTATTCTTTGTAAAAGCCAGTGAGAGTTAGTTATGGTGAAGAGATCTTCTTTTTTTTTTTTTTTTTTTTTTTTATACATAGGTATCACCACTTATCAAGGCCAAGAGGTCACTCGAGGATAAGGGTTAAAGAGTGTACAGTAGAAATTGGACAATATTGTAATCGTTAGTAATCGAAATTCGGTAAATTTGTTAACTTATATGGAACGGCTCATCAAAAACTTGTTTATGTTAGACTTGAAGACAACCATATTGTAGTCAGCTGGAAAGCAGGAAAACGGAAGACAATTCCATAGGCGTGTAGTTCTAAGAAAGAAGATTTGCTCATGGAATCTACGTTTAGGTCATGAATAGTTTGTCTTTGAATATTTGGTCAGGGTTTACTTGTCGGAAAAGGTATCTTTATACCAGGTTGTCCTGACAAACCCCTGTACAGAGAGACCTTAGACACTCGTGGATAGTGTCTAGTAAGCATTTAAGTTCTTTCCAGTAGGCATTCAAGTTGTGTGTGGAGGTGTGTGCTCTCCCCACAATAATATTAAGTCCATTGGAATCAAACTAATGCAGATATTGCAAAAGATTAACTGACTTTTTTTTTTTTTTACATGGAGGTCACCACTTATCAAGGCCCGAAGGCCACTCAGGGATAAGGGTTATTGCATGTACAGTAATCAATGAGATAGTATTGTAGTAATCATTAGTATTGGAGATTTGATAAAGTGTCTTACTTAAGAGGGCGGTTTGTAAGGAATTTGTTTATGTTGGATTTGAAGACATCCAAGTTGTAGTCAGGTGGGAAACAGGCAAGCGGCAGAGAGTTCCACTGGCGTGCAGTTCTAAGAAAGAAGCTTTGCTCATGGAATCTACGTTTGGATTTAGGCACAGATAAAAAGTGGGGAAAATTATTGACAATAGTTTCAGCCAGCTTACAAACGAAGGAGTTTTCCAACAAAGGATTTGGGATAATTTTGTTTTATTTATTTTTTTTTTTTTTACATCTAGTTTTAAAGGTACAAAACTTCCAAGTCTATAATGATGTAGTATATTTTTTGGATTTTGAAAAAAAAAAAAAAAAAAAAAAAAAACAAACAAACTGAAAACAATTTCTATTTTTTTTTTTATTTATTTTTTTTTTTTTTAATGTTTTACTTTTTTGTTTGAAAAAAAAAAATCTTGCATTTGAAGGTGCTTGTTCATCATGGAGATAAAATGACCGCTCTCCACTTTATTGTTTATAAGAGTCACTTTTAGCACTCGCTCCTCTTCTCCTTTTAATTGCAGATTGAACGTTGTTGGAAAGAAATAGGTCAGTTGTTGCTCAGTTCTTATAAATTTATCTAAACCTTCTACTCTCTTATAACTGTTTCGGTGATGGGTCTTGTTGTCTCTTTCCCTCCTCGCCTGTGATTCTATTCAATCGTTGTGTGAATTTGTCATGGATGTTAGCTTGGTGGTTAGAACATTGGACTGTGATTGTCAAGGTCTATGGTTCGTTTCTTTTTTATCCACTTTTTTTTTTTCTTTTCAAATTTTTCTTTTTTTTTATTAAAAAAAATTGTTTCCATTTTTCACTTTTGCCTTTCATATTTTCATTTTCTTTGTTTTTCCTTTTAAGTTTTTTCTTTTTTTTCTTTTATTTTTCCTTTTTTTTTTGTTTTTCATCTTTTTCAACTTTTCTTTCATTTTTCTTTTTTCTTTCTTTTTAATTTTTTTCTTCCTTTTTTTCTTTTGATTTTTCATCTTTTTCAACTTCATTTTTTTCTTCTACTTTTTCTTTTTTTCTTCTTTTCTTTATTTCCAACATGATTTGATATCAAGTTTTAGATAACTTCAATTCTAAAAATAAATTTTACTGTTTGAATTATTCCAACTATTATCTCAGTAGATTTTTCTCACGTTTTGCCCGATGTAACCGTCAATATTAAGGCGCCTTGTTGAACTTTGTGACAGTGAGGAATCTGTACATAATCCTTAATTCATAAGAGGTAGATTATTCTTATTCTGTCAGTCAAAAACAGGTAATACTGCCTGTATCGATAAAATCTTGCTGGAAATAAATTGGCCTTTTTTTTTTTTTTTACACAGAGATCACACTTATCAAGGCCCGGAAGCCACTCAGGGATAAGGGTTATTGCAAGTACATTACGTTAGTGTGGAGATTTGATGAAGTGTTTACTTAAGGGGGCGGTTCATTAGGAATTTGTTAACATTGGACTTGAAGACATCCAAGCTGTAGTCCGGAGGGAAGCAGGCAGACGGAACAGAGTTCCACAGGCGTGCAGTTCTAAGAAAGAAGCTTTGTTCATGGAATCCACGTTTTGATTTAGGCACAGATATAGAGTGGGGGAAATTTTTCACAGTGGATTCAGCTAGACGGGTGTTTTTCGTGAAAGATTGGCGAGGGGGGACCAGAGATTATTTTGATTCCTTTGACTACTGTTCTCATCTGGACTGTCATTTTCACAACGTTTTGGTCGATGTAACCTCCGACTTTCTTCAAGGATATCTTGTTAAACTCTGAAATCTTTCTGTCAAACGGAATTTCGACCGAAACGTTGTGAAAATAATATTTAAGATGAGAACAATAGTCTGAAGAATCCAAATATGAATAATTAATTAAAAAAAAAACAGAATAAATAATTGTTGCTTAGCACTTATGAATTCATCTAAACCTCTTTTCTTACAAACTAGCCTGGGTGCCTGGCGTTTCCCGGGTGTTTGGAGGTGTGTATAGAGCAAAAAAAAAAAAAAAAAAGTGCTAGTAGGCAGGCTCTGACCCATATCGCGAAAGAGGAAAAGAATGTGAAAAAAAAAAATGTGACGTCTTTGTTGTTGCGTCCATTGCCAAACCGGAAGTGGCGAAGGTTTAAATTAAGGCTAGTCAATCGAAAAGAGGGAATGACTTTCCAAAATATCGGCGAAAAAAAGCGACCCCCTTCTTGTAGAAAAGTGCCCAGTTGAGGGTGAAGCAATTAATGTTTTTGGCCAATTTTTTTATATTTGTCGTACGAAGGGGCGAACTTCAAAACGATACCGATCTTGTGAAAATCCGTTGTCTCTGTCAAAAGTTTTAAGCTGAAATACAAACGTACATACAGACACAGACAGACAGACAGATGAGATTTATATAATGGATAACTGCTGTCTCCCCCCCCCCACACACACAAACACCGCCAAATTCTACTTAATCATTGCATGAATATCTATCTGCTATGGATATTGGCTTTATGTTTAGAGCATGAATATCAAGATCTATGGTTTATTTCTTTTTAGACACATCCGGGTTTTTTAATTTTTTTTTTTTTTTTTTTGTGCTGTTTAGTTAATACTTGTTAATAATAAAAAAAAAAAGGGATGAAAAAAAAATTTCAAAGAATAACTTTTAATCAAATACAAGAAAATTTAATCTACTTGAAATTTGAACAGCTTCTGAGTTTTAACCCTTCGTTTCTCTCAGATTTTGTATCGTTGCCTCCGAGGCTTGTAAAAATGGAGAGTCGAGATAACAGATGCTGTTATCTCGACTTGATTTTACTTGATGTGATGATTTGATGTCGTATGTTTAACTGAAAAAAAAAAAAAAAGCATACGATTAATAATTGGGTACTTGTACAGTTTAATCAAGACATTAAAAAATGAAAATATCGAAAAAAGTTTATATTGTACGTATTCATTATGGAACGAAGTTCTCCGAAAAACAAATTTTACTTAATTTTATCAAGTAGTTTTTTTTTTACAGCAAAAAAGCAATTTGTTATACCGAGCAAAAGGTTCGATTTTTAGGAAGAAAAGCTAATAATAAAAATGGGGAGGGAGTGCCGGCGCTTTAACTGGAGTTATCTCCCTGTGGCGTGTTCTGAACTCCAAAAAAAAATTAAGAAAATTTCAAGATGTCAGCCTTCAATGCGCTCTCATAAAAACATGTTTTTCCGCTGTAAAAAAAAAAACAAAAAAAAAAAAAAAAAACTACTCGATCAAATTAAGTGAAATTTTTTTGGGGGAGATCTTCAGTTCAGAATGGATACGTACAATATAACCTTTTTTTTTTCTTCGATATTTTCATTTTTTAATGTCTTGATTAAACTGTACAAGTACCAATAATTGTTAGCAATCAATCTAAAATTAGATTTCCGACCGATCCGTGTATTTTTAACATACTGAAATTGTTTTTAACCTACTTTTTTTTTTTTTTTTTAATCTCCAAATATTTAGCACTTTATTGACGATTTCAAAATATGAAAAAAAAAAAACCTACTTAAAAACAAATTTCAAGACTTAAAAGTTGTAAGAGTCGATAGAAGATTAAATTTTATTGCATTTGGTAATTTTTTTTTCTGCTCCATTTCTATTCTATTAACTATAGTGCACAAGCACCAATACTAGTTACATGTGAATTAGTACAATCTGTTCTATGATTGGATTGTTGTGACTAAACTTGCGTCCCCCATTGGGGGAGGTTAGGGTTAGGTCTTCTCTTTGTAGACACAAGTGTCCCAGGTTAGGATATTTAGTTCTTTCCAATTGCAAGAACTGTGATACCAGGGTCGGAAAGTAGGATTGAGAACTTGGCGTCCCTGAAGAGTGATACTCTGACTTGGAAAAAGTGCCTGGGCGGTCCTGTCTGCATTCCCCGGTAACAGTGCCTCGGGCGATTAGCAATAAACTAACTCCTCAAAGAGGGAAAGCAAAGCCTGGGAATATGGACCTCCTAGAACTGCACAGAATCAACATGACACCGCAATCAACAGAGACCAGGTCATTGCAGGAACGGTCTAATCTCTGTTGATTTTGGGGGTCGAGGATAAAAACTCAAGTCAGCTATAACTATTATCAGCTAGGTTTTTCATTGTACAGAAGTTGAGGTAGTTGCTTTGGACATGAACTCTGCCATTTCCCAATGGAGGGCATGACGCAACCAGTGCTGACATTAAGGGTCAGCTGGAGTTAATTTTGCAGCAGAAACCTACATAGTTGTATAAGATGAAATGCTGCCATCGGACATGGGGGATGTGACACAGCCAGTGATTGATTAATTTATTTTTTACACAGGAATCACCACTTATCAAGGCCCGGAGGTCATTCGAGGATAAGGGTCAACGGGTATACATTAGTTAATGGGATTATAGCGTAGTAAACATAAGTAGTGGAAATTTTGTAAATTGGATTACTTAGGGGAACGGTTTATCAAGAACTTGTTTACATTGGACTTGAAGACAATCAAATTGTAGTCAGCTGGAAAGCAGGCAAACGAAAGAGAGTGATGATTGAAAGTTTCTGGATATTTAATTCCTTCTCTCATTGGTTAGAACTCCCTGCCAAAAAGGAGTATCATCAACACCAGAGCTTGGTAGATCTTTACTTTAGTGCTGCGTTTTATTTAAAATCTTGACAACAGAAGGTGGTATTTAGTTCTCTCCCAACTGCAAGAACTGTGATGCCAGGGTTGGGAAGTGGGATTGAGAAGTCAGCGCCCCCTGGGAGGGGCATTCTGATCTGCAAAAAGTGCCGGGGCAGTCCCGTCGGCATTCCCCTGTGAGGGCGCCTCAGGCGATTAGTAATAAACTAACCCCTTCTCAAAGAGAGAAGGCAAAGCCTAGGAAGGTGGCTCTCCTTGAACTGTATAGAACTTCACTTACCACAAAATCAACTGAGATCAGGTCTTTACAGGAATGGTCTAATCTTTGTTGATTTTGGGAGCCCCCACTATAAAATCCCTAGAAGGCATGCGATGCAAAGTCAATTTGTGCTTTAATGTCTGCTTCATCTTGACTTGCGACCGTGATGTTGGTGCTAAGATATTTGAAACCTGCAAGCATATCGCCACTGAAAACGGTGAGTGTTTTGTCTGTTGGGACGTTGTTAGCAGTGGGTATATATATATATATATATATATATATATATATATATATATATATGAGAGAGAGAAAATTAAAACTGTAAGTTGAACTTTACAATCAAAATTTATTGTTCGACTGAATACTCCAAAAAACAATTTACAAAGTCCTTATTCCGCGGAGTTTCAAAGAATGCTGAAACTTCACAGAATAAGGACTTTGTAAATTGTTTTTTGGAGTATTCAGTCGAACAATAAATTTTGATTTTAAAGTTCAACTTACAGTTTTAATTTCCTTTCTCTTATAATAAGCTCTACTATCTATTGCATATCGAGCTTTTTTAATTCGGTTGGGATTAAACTTACTGGTATTTATATTAGATTATAGTTTACCATTGCGTATATCAGGTAAACACTACATCCTTTTGATTTCATTACTATATATATATATATATATATATTGTCTCTTCAAAGCATCCTTGTCGTTAGTGTTATGGACCGGTAAGGGTCTCGAAGAAAGGCAGAAGTTAGTTTTTAGTGGAAACAAAATATATTGGAAAAGAAAGTCAAAGTCCGACTGCCAAGTATGTATACCTTGTGTATAATAGTGAGGAGCATATTCTCCTAGTCTTTATAGTAAGTGGAAGAGTTCATTGTTATCTATAAGGGGGACGCCACAACATGATTTCTTCCTGTTAAAAATAAGCAATGAAAAGATGAATGAGTAATGAACGGAGATACCAATAGATGAAAAAATTGGGGCTTCACATCAGTGAGTGAGGCCATTGTGTGAAGAATCTGTGCTGTTCCGCTAAAGTTCCACAGGAAAATCTCTTAGGACTTCTCAATCTCACTTTCTGACCCTGTTCACAATGTAAACCAATATGTGAGTTCATCCATTTGTCGCAACCATAATAGACGTTGTTTTTTTTTTTTGGGGGGGGGGGTCCAACAAAAAAGTGACTTTGTATTATTTTTTCATGTTTGCAAAACAATTTTTGAAATGTGTGTATGTAGATGAATAATTAATGGTATTTGTTTTTGTATTTTTTTATTCATTTATTTCTTAAAAACAAATTATTTACAATCTTTTTTTCTTCTAAATTGGAGGGAAAAATCCATTTTCTAAATCCATTTTCTTTTTTACTAGTTCGTTTTCAAAACGTAAATTTGTATGTTGAACAAGATTCCTCTACTGGGGGGGGGGATCTTTTGCTTTTTTATGTTTTTTCGTTTTTTTCTTTGTTTCTTTTTTCCTTTTTTCTTTTTTCCTTGTTTCTTTTTTCCTTGTTTTTTTTTTCTTTTTTCATTGTTTTTTTTTCTTTTTCATTGTTTTTTTTTCTTTTTTCATTGTTTTTTTTTCTTTTTTCATTGTTTTTTTTCTTTTTCATTGTTTTTTTCTTTTTCCTTATTTTTCTTTTTCCTTGTTTTTTTTCCTTGTTTTTTCTTTTTCCTTGTTTTTTTTCCTTGTTTTTTCTTTTTCCTTGTTTTTTCTTTTTCCTTGTTTTTTCTTTTTCCTTGTTTTTTCTTTTTCCTTGTTTTTTCTTTTTCCTTGTTTTTTCTTTTCCTTTTCCTTGTTTCTTTTTCCTTGTTTCTTTTTCCTTGTTTTTTCTTTTTCCTTTTCCTTGTTTCTTTTTTTCTTTTTCCTTTTTTTTTCTTTTTCCTTTTTTTTTGCTTGTTTCTTTTTCCTTGTTTCTTTTTTCTTTTTCCTTGTTTCTTTCTTTTTCCTTGTTTCTTTCTTTTTCCTTGTTTCTTTCTTTTCCTTGTTTCTTTCTTTTTCCTTGTTTTTTTTCTTTTTCCTTGTTTTTTTTCTTTTTCCTTGCTCCTTTTTTTCTTTTCCTTGTTTCTTTTTTTTCTTTTTCCTTTTGTTCCTAAAAGATAAAAACTAAAAAAATTTATTATATGGAATGAAAAGGGGAATTCTAGAAGAAAAAAGATAAAACGAAATGGAGATATGTACTGTATTTTGTTACTAGTTTTTAATGCCGTATCCCGGGGTTCTACTGTACTTACTATATTGTCGTGCATGTGAAAGTTAAAACCGCCCAATAAAACTGTCTCCATGAAGACAAGACCTTAGTATTGCTCACAACTCTTTTTTTTCAATAAGTTGTTCAAGCAATTAACCAATGTCAAGTGGACCACTGAATTTCAATTGGTTAATGAGACTATATTAATAAAAATGGAAGAATTGACAAAATCGTAGATTAAAAAGACATGTTTCTCCTTTTTGAAATGTCTCCTTCCTGATTTTTTTTTTTTTTCTACAAAATGATGGTCTCAAGTCTGGACAGTCAAACATTTACAGGGTGATTCGGAAGTCGTGTGATAAAATACGTTTGTCGTCTTTTTGTTAACATTCATTTTGTAATGTTCTCACGTGTGAGCGATTAAATAAACCTAATGAAAGTCTTTTTTTTTATGCATGTATATAGGGTGTCCATAAAGTCCGTGTGCAATTTTAAAATGAATTGTTCCAAAATCAAATCCTTTTTACATGTTATTTCTATTAAAATCATAAATAAAATTATAAATATTTTAAGGCGTACACGGACTTTATGGACACCCTGTGTTATATATATATATATATATATATATATATGTGTGTGTGTGTGTGTGCTGGTCTTTTTATTCTATTCAGCATCACTTCTTTTCATCTTAGCCGGATTTCATCAGTTTAACTAAGTTGAATAAACTTGTAATCCAAACAAAATATTTGAATATATCTATAAAAATTAACACGCGTCAAAATAAACAAATATATCTATATAACTATAAAACTCTGTGTACCTTGCTTGCATTTACAGGTGATCCAAAAGTTGTGTGATTAATACATATATCGTCTTTTTATGTTAAGATTCGTTTTGTAATGAGCGATCAAAAAACCAAATGTCTTTTTTTTTTTCTTTTTTTTTTTTTTTTTTTTTTTTTTTTACACATATATGCAAGTGTTTGGTCTTTTTATTGTGTTCATCATCACTTTTCATCTTTGCCTCATTTCATGTGTGGCCGTGATCAAGATGAGTCAACTTTCTCATGCATGAAAAACACAAAAGAGACGTTTGCCCGGTGGGAAAATCTGCATAAATATTATATTTTAATTTATACAGAAACTGAGACGCATGTGAATATGTTTTTTTTTTTCTAAACAATTCACTTCTTGTAAGTAAAAAAAAAAAAAAATAAATAAAAAATACTCAAGCTGAGATCAAAACCTATAGACAGCGAGTCAAGTACGATAACCATCAGGCCAGCTTGACACGTTCTTTAAAAAATGTTTTCAAACCTACTTATTCTTAACATAAATAATCTGTCAGGTGAACGATTCACGCATGCGTATTTGTGAAAAAGTTGAAGAGCAGATAAAAATCTGATGACCCTCCCCCACATACCAATTTTTCAATTTTGACCCCTTGGCAGCCTGTTTTTTTTTGTTTTGTTTTTTTCGGATAAAAATTGATTAAAATGTTTTCTCCACGTCTGAATACTCTATATATGTCAAGTCTGTAGATCAAAAATTCTTGGAGTATATAGGTTGAGAAGTGTCCTCTAACACACACACACACACACACACACACACACACA
>NC_136522.1:69052499-69060484 GCF_053919585.1 Euprymna scolopes
AGCTCTATTTCCTATCTTAGTTGTATTGAGCTTTTTATTTGATTGGGATTACTATATAAATATTAATATTTATATTTACTATAAGTTCACAAACTTAATCTTTACTCATTGCTTTATATCTATCTATCTATCTATCTATATATATATATATATATATATATATATATATATATATATATATATATATATATATATATATATATATATATATTACACACGTTTTCGCCCAACATGTTCCCCGTTTCATCCGAGATCATCAACCTACCACCAGAAAATCTCAACTGATAGAATCGTCCATCGGCCAACACTTGGTCGATAAAAAGGAGTGCGGTCTTGTTTTCTCTCCGGAGTGTTTTTCTGTTTTGTACCGAGGGCGTACAAAGTTCCACATGTCTGTCCTCGAAGCACTTGCCATCATTGCCAGCCCCCCTACTTTGTGCAAGCAGAGAAACCTCCGGCTTCAATTAGAATTATTTGGGTAGTTAGGGTTTTTGTTGGGTTTTTTTAACCTCCTCTCCGCTCTTACTCCATACCACTAACCAAATATTCTAAAAAATAATAATTTTCAGACTTATGACCCTTGAAAATGTTAGTCTGAACGAAAAGCGCTTCGGGTGTATTTTAACGATATTGTTTTTAATCGACTTATTTATTTTATTGAATTGTACATGTGTTACATGTAACTTACCCCATTCCCTCCCTCCTTTTCCTCACCCCGTTTTTCATCTTATTTTAGTTGATTGAATTTACGCGATGGTTCACTTTATAATTATTCTAAAATTTTGCCAATCGAATAAAGTTATATCCCATATATATATATATATATGTCTAAAGAACCTTTGAATAAAAAAAATGCAAAAATAAAATTAAAGAATGCAGTTTATATTCCCGGAAGAAAAAAAAAAAATAATTTTTACCTATCGCAGACTAAGCACCTACATAATCCGATTTCTAAAAAGTTTATAATGACTAAAGAAAATTCATTTATATATGGATGAAAAAAAAAAAAAGGAAAGAGCCTTAACTAAAATTGTTAAATAGAAATAGACTCAGCATTTGCATAAGCCGATTTCGCAAAAGTCTTCAATTTTAAAACTGAATTTAACTATCTGAGGATGAAAAGAAAAAAACCTTAACTAAAATTTTGTAAATAGAAAACGGGGATCATCAGCTGCTTACCATGTAGCTGTTTCAAAGATGGCCTTAATGCTAATCATCGCTGAAGGTGGATCTGGACAAATCTGAAATTACTCAAATAAAAAGTGACGATGGCAGTTACATCAGCCAGTTTTTGGCAGGAACAAGAAAACTAGAAAGGATCAGAACCAAAATATGTACACAAGAATTGTCTGTGTAATTTATTGAAATATAATTTAATGAAATATGCTTAAAGAAAAGAATGCTACACACACACACACACACACACACACACACACTATTAATTTGTTTGTAAACAAGCTGATGGTTAGAGCACTGTTGTGATTGGCGACTGTGGATTTAATGTACATTCGATGAGAAATATTTATGGCACTGATATGGCTTGATAGTGAGAGCCGCCGACTGTCAATGCGACGGTTGTAGTTTCGATCCATGGCTGGGGAAAGGTATGTCTAGCCGCACTGATGAGTTGTGATGCAATGAAACAGTACTGTATGTGGATGACTATATATATATATATATATATATATATATATATATATATAGTAAGTTATGAAAATATATATGGCAATTAGCCTACACAGAATATTCCGTGTTTCATTCTCGTGAGAATTCGTCAGGCTTATGCCTAACGAATTCTCATGAGAATGAAACGCGGAATATTCTGTGTAGCTTATTGTCCATATATATTTTCATAGCTTACTACCTAGCTCTACCTATGTATTGAGCACTGTTGAAGTGAATACTGAAAATTTACGCATAAAATTATATCTTCGTATATCAATTTATGTGATTAAATGAAGTATATATATATATATATTGCTGCATTGTCTTTCTTAATGCATGGTTGTCTGAACGAAAGGTCAAATCTCATGACCTTTACACATTATTTTTCTTAAATGGTTTATAAAAAAAAAACCGGAACTTGTCTTGGGGAAGTTCGGTGACCAGGTGTGGTGGGTAAGCAGTGGAAGGAAGAGGTGTTGCAATCTGGAAACGCTTTCAAACTCTTTGAGAATCAAATTATAAAATTCTAATCCGTACCATCCTCCTCATTTATATGCCCAGAAAAAGGCATGAATCTAATTTTCCCTATCTCCAACCATCTGACCTTAATAAATAGGCAGAAGGAAGGGGGGGTAATAATAGATTTGATCTTAAAAGGCATTTAAGGACGAATACGCTGTTTTTAATCTTTTTATCTCTATATTTACTATTGTATAAAGTCTGTTTGTGCGTGTGTTTCTCATCAGCTCAGCCGTTTTGAAACCTATCTTTTTGCAAATTTTTGTACAAAGCTAATTCATATGTCTGGCAGTGTTCTTAGATATGTTTTGTACAGAAGTTCATCCAGAAAGTATTGAAAATCAAAAAATTTCAATCTTAAAAATAGCTTACAGAATATTTTACATTACACCAGCAAAGGGAGATAATAAAAATTCAGCCAGTCATTTCTTCTTAAAAAAAAGGTTTATCATAATCTGGAGATATAGCTAAGTGGTAGAGCATTCGACTGCAGATGGAATGATCCCCTGTTCAAGCCCAAGTATACCTCACCATTTTATTTAATTTTTGCTTATCAATGAATTCAATTTACAATAAAAGAAGAGGTTCCATTGAAAATCCCTGCAAATCATTTCTTTGTTTGCATATTTTAGAACTAAACATTAATCAGAAGTGACTTTTCCAGGGCATACATCGTCAAGCCCAAATATCAGCTGATGTGATATTGTAAACAAACACGGACGGAATTTGATGAACGACATCATTATTTATTTTTTTTTTTTTCATTTTAAAAAATTTTTTTGCGAATGACAAATTATTCCTCGTACTATATAATAATCAATAGAGGATTGATTCTATAATAATACAGACGCAATGTGCATAAATTAAAATATCATGTTTAAGAATATTGTGCGACCGGGAAACACCAGCCTGCGAGTATATAATAAAAGTGGCTTTGTCTGTCTGTGGAATGGTCTCTCTCTCTCTCTCTCTCTCTCTCTCTCTCTGATTATATATATATATATATATATATATATATATAATGAGAGAGAGAGAGAGAAAATAAAAAGGAACAAACCGTATTATGTGTTCATCAACGTTTCGTCTTTATTTCGAGACTTCCTCTGGATGAATGAGATTAAGAAACAAAAAATACCAGTACAAAATATTTGAAAATGTTTCACGTGTACACTGTGACGCAGTTCTATTTCAGAGAAACTGTGCACGTGAAACATTTTCAAATATTTTGTACTGGTATTTTTTGTTTCTTAATCTCATTCATCCAGAGGAAGTCTCGAAATAAAGACGAAACATTGATGAACACATAATACGGTTTGTTCCTTTTTATTTTCTCTATTTTGTCGGAATACTATTTCCATCATTTTCATCATATATATATATATATATATATATATATATATATATATATGTATATATATATAATCCGATGTGATGTGTATGTTCTATGCAGCTGTAAATATGCATTTATGTTTAACTATGTTAATTAGTCAAGTTTTGATATACATATTTTGTTAGCTGAGATGATAGCAAATATCACTAGAGAGGTAAATATTGTGGTTTCGATTTTAGCTGATGGCGCTCAAGTCATATTTTTTTATTTTTAACTTCTGAAATCACAATAGAATAATTGATAGAGAATTGGCTGTATAATAATAAATACAAAATCTGCATAAATTAAAATATCGTTTAAGCGAACTTAACAATTGGGCAGTGCCAGGTGGTTTGCTAGTGTTCTTGATAAACTCGGTTCACGTACATTATGAGGTTAAAATTTTCCTGTTTTAAATGATTTAAAAAAAAAAAAGTTACAATTTTTTGTTTTTTGTTTTTTTTTCCCCCTCAGCTCTGAGAAAATATTTTTTGCTGAAAATGCATCCTATGTACCTTGAGTGAGTAATGTTCTTCCGCTTGAGTTAGTCAAGAAGTTATTTATGCATATATATATATATATATATATATATATATATATATATATATATATATATATATATATAATCAGTTGTGACTTTAGTAGTGGGACCATTCGGCCTGAGCCTGATTCTTCTGGCTATTCAAGCTTATTTTAGACATGTTTGTTTTGGGGGTGAGAAGAAAAGATATATTATTTACAGGTAAATATGTTGGCTGTTTTCATACTTTTGAAAGATTTTATAAGAAAGATTTTTCTTTTTGGGTTTGGAATACTTTTGATTTTCAGGGGGGGGGGGGTCAAGCCAGGCTCAGCTAGAGTGGCTCAAATGCTAGTCACCACTGAAATATATTTTAGAACAAAGTTGCAAAGCATGACAGGTTGAGGCATCTTGTTATCGAGTTTTTTTTTTTGTTTTTTTTTAAGTGTTACCGTTTGATGGTGCAAAAAATATCTATTAACTTTATTCTCCAGAATTATTGATTGATTTTGGTTAATTTTAGTTTTAGAATTAAAAACAAAAAATGAATGATTGTGCTAGTTAAGTTTTATTTTTTATGTTTGCTTATGTCATTGAAAAAAAATTTAATTTTGCTGGTAAAAGTTTCTATTGTTTTTTGTTTTTTGCTTATGATGTTGAAAAAAACAAACTTTTATTACATGGTTCAGTTTGATGATGCAAAAAATATCAATTTTTTTTACCAGAATTATTGATTGTTTTTTAGTTTTAGAATTGAAAAACTTTTTTTTTAAATTTTACTGCTTATGTTGTGGAAATTTTTTTCCATTTTTCAAATTTTGCTTAAAAAGTTATGTAGTTGCTTATGTTATTTTTTGCTTATTATAGTAGCCTATGTTTTAAAATGTTTTTCTTTTTAATCATCTTCAGTTCGCGATTTTTTATAATATAAACGTATATTATAGATATGGCTGAATTGATCAGAGCTATAGAAAAGAAATTATTAAATAAGGCGAAGGATAGACTCTGATGTAATTTTGTTTTTTGCGTTCTCCAAAATATTTATTCAGGCTCATTTCATGGTTGAAAAGAAAGATTGTCAGAACACTTTTTTTTTTTTTAATTTTTAATTTATTTATTTTTCAATGTCTGCACACGTATAGATTTCAAGGAGACTATATGGCGCGTCCTAAGTCAGGTCGGGGTTGCTGCCTGAGCCGATATGATGTGAAACCGGAAAGCAACAATCAGGGCAATGCATAACTGAAGCTCACAATATATATGCGTATGGGTGTGGCTCAGGAGCTAAAGAATGAGAGTAGAAAGTTGTATGCTTTGGTTTCGATTCTAGCTGATGGCACCCAAGTTATATATATATATATATATATATATATATATGTGTGTGTGTAATATATATATATATATATATATATATATATATAATTTAGTTTTGATTTCACTACTATATATTAGGTTCGATATAATAATCAATAGAGAATTGTCTCTATAATAATTAATACGTAATCTGCATGAATTAAAATATCATATTTAAACATATCTTACAACCAGGTAACGCCAGGCGGTCTGCTTGTGTGTGACCATGTCTGTCTGTGTGCAGAATGGTCTCTATCAAATTACTCTGTCAATTTTTGGTCTACAGACTTGAGATTGATATATTGAAGATTTGGATCGGTGGAACAAATTCGATTTGGTTTTTAGGCAGCAAAAATAGCTGCTTTGGGAACAAACTTTTTTCTTTTCTTTTTTTTTTTAGCAAAAATAAATACATATAAAGTTTTGAAAATATATTGCAAACAAGCTACATAGAATTTTCCATGTTTCATCCTCATGAGGATTCATCAGACTACTGCATGTAATCAACGTTGCTTCCTATTTTTATGCATTGTCATGGTACTAGGCTTGCTAGTTAGCCAATCAGATTCTTTGTTATTCACACACCCATTTATTAAAACCAATGGGTCCTTGTTTATCATGCAAGTGTTCACTTGACCTCTAATTCACTAGTTTCTTTGTTCTTTTTGGTGGGGATCGGGTTTCTCTTTTACTTAGATGTCTCAGTTTGAACGAAGTTGGTTACAAATATCTGGTGCCAACCCCCACAATATATTTGTACCGAGACCACACCAGACTTTCATAGAATGGAAGTATTTTTAAGCATCACAGCAATGCATACAACGGATGACGGATATTGCTGTAGGATTTCCATGGGTTCCATGATTATGTTATGTATGTTATCACTAGAGCTATGACAACAGCATATTCTTTTCATTATTTTGACTCTTGAGTATATATCTGTTAATATCTTCCATGTTTTTAGATAAAGTAATGTGGTTCTTGCTTGATTAACTGTGTCTAATTGTGTCGGATATATACTCGAGAGTCCAAATAATAAGAATATTTTCGTCACTGCCCTAGTTATCGCCTTTCACACCCATTTCAAAAAGTGAGATCGTCTAATTGCTAAAGATGACAATTGAAAACCACGATACAAAAGGTTTTTCCTTTATCCATTTCAAAATGAATTGTTCCCAAATCAAACTGTCTGCTCGATATTTTTAAATACAAACCTTTCATCACGCATGGAGTATTGCTGCCTGGTGCATCTATCACTAGTCTCTCGCTCTTAGACTGGGCCCGAAAAAGAGTCTCCAACCTAATAAGCCCCACACTATCAAGCTAGCTCCAACCTCTGTCCCATCCCCGTAATATTGCATCCCTGTGACTGTTTTACGAGTGCTTTAATGGAATGTGCTTTGATGAACTCGTTAAACTTGTACCCCCTCAACGTATATACCCTCGACAAACCCATCTAGCAGAAAAATCACACCTCTTCCCTATCAAGGTCCTTAGGTGCTGGAAAGCCTTCTGCTCTAATATTTTCTTCTCTCGGAATTCTAGATTTTTGAATTCCCTCCCTGCTTCCTGCTTCACTAACAATGTTTAAGTTAAAATGTAATGTGAACAGACATCTTGCTCATCTCCGCACATAGCCCTTGTAGACATGGTCCCAAATAGCAGCCTCTTACGTCCAAGTTGGGACATACCTTGTTTTCGGTTGAAGAAGGGTTAAAAGCAAAAAAAAATTTTTTTTAATTTTATCTCACAATATAAATTTTCTCACTATATTGTCAGATAAATAAAATTTTGATTTATTTAAAACTAGCAGGGCTACCAGTCATTGCCTGGGATCACAAAAACAAACTAAATAAATGATGTTAAGTTTCTAACCCTCTTTTCTCTCTCTTTTCTTATATCTCTTCTCTCTCTCCTCCCTTTATCTCTTCTCTCTATTACTCTCTATATTTTTCTCTCCATCTCTCTTTCTCTTCTCCCATCTCTCTTTCTCTTCTCCATCTCTCTTTCTCTTCTCCATCTCTCTTTCTCTTCTCCATCTCTCTCCTCCATCTCTCTTTCTCTTCTTCATCTCTCTTTCTTCTCCATCTCTCTTTCTTCTCCATCTCTCTTTCTTCTCCATCTCTCTTTCTCCTCCATCTCTCTTTCTCCTCCATCTTCTCTTTCTCCTCCATCTCTCTTTCTCTCCATCTCTCTTCTCCTCCATCTCTCTTTCTCTCCATCTCCCTTTCTCCTGCATCTCCTTTCTCCTGCATCTCTCTCTCCTCCATCTCTCTCTCCTCCATCTCTCTCTCCTCCATCTCTCTCTCCTCCATCTCTCTCTCCTCCATCTCTCTCTCCTCCATCTCTCTCTCCTCCATCTCTCTCTCCTCCATCTCTCTCTCCTCCATCTCTCTCTCCTCCATCTCTCTCTCCTCCATCTCTCTCTCCTCCATCTCTCTCTCCTCCATCTCTCTCTCCTCCATCTCTCTCTCCTCCATCTCTCTCTCCTCCATCTCTCTCTCCTCCATCTCTCTCTCCTCCATCTCTCTCTCCTCCATCTCTCTCTCCTCCATCTCT
>NC_136522.1:69060584-69135584 GCF_053919585.1 Euprymna scolopes
AGACTTATCGGGATAATGCAAAGCTCAACAAATTGTTTTAGAGCTTATAAAGAATATCAATAAAACAATAAAACAATATAATATATGCCTAAAAGATAGTCTGTCATTCATATCTTTCATATCCTAAAAATGTTTTCGTATGCAAGGACAAAAACAAAATTTTTTCACATCATGTAAGCAGAATCTTTTGTATTTAGAGGTTCCACTGTGTGTGTGTGTGTGTGTGTGTGTGTGTGTGTGTGTGTGTGTGTGTGTGTGTGTGTGTGTGTGTGTGTGTGTATCAATAAAACAAGAAAACGACAAGTGTCTATTAAAAAGTAAATAATTAATTTACTCACCAAAGTTTTATATATCACAAATTGAAGAGAAAAGGTCAATAAATAATATATTCAAATTTAAAACAAAACAAAAAAGTAGTGTTTTTTAGAAATTTACCTGTAAAGTACGAAATTTAAAACCTTTTTTTTTTTTTTTTAAACCACGTTCTTTGTTTTTTTTTATTTTTATTTTTTTAATGAAACCTTGGTTCTTGCTCCTTTAATTAAAAAAAAAAAAAAATAGGGCTTGAATTACATTTTTCGAGGAGTTATAAGCTTGGAAAGACGGGGTGGAATTATTCACTATTTTTCACGAAATTTCTGACACACCTAGTGGTAGACAGGCAGGCTCGAACCCATACCGCAAAGGAGGAAAAGAATGTGAAAAAAAAAAAAAGAATGTAACGTGTTTGACGTTGCGTCCATCGCCAAACAGGAAGTGGCAAAGGTTTAAATTAAGGCTAGTCAATCAAAAAGAGGGGATGACTTTCGAAAATATCGGTGAAAAAAGCGACCCCTCCCTGTAGAAAAGTGCCCAGTTGAATAAGGGTAATACATCAATTAGGCTTCGAACTGTATACATCACTATATACTTTTACGTCGTCACTTATTTTACTGATACTCTATATAAAATATTATGGTTTGCGGCAAGCATGAGATGTATGGACATGTTTGGCAGACTTACGCACGAATGCATATTCTAAAATTCCTAAAGAAAGAGACGATTTTAAATAACTTTATTCGTTTTAATTATTTGATCGCCATTTTCTTAACTAAGAGTTTATTTTATTATAACCTTTTCTGGCATAATCGGTCTCCATACTGTCACACTACTGTCACTTCCATCAGATCTAAGCGCCCCCTATCTTTCCGTACCCAACATGGCATCTACCTACATCAAGATTCTAGCAACAACTAATCCCTACCACCACCACCACCACCACCACCAATTCTGTTAAATGATCAAGCATAACCAATTGACTATCTGTTTTCCCCAAAAAAAGGATCACAACTGATCCTCAGGCCACTTTTTTTTTTCTTTTTTTTTTTTTCTTTTTTTTTTTTTCTTTTTTTTTTTTCTTTTTTTTTTTTTCTTTTTTTTTTTTTTCTTTTTTTTTTTTCTTTTTTTTTTTTCTTTTTTTTTTTTTTTTTTTTTAAGCACTTGTTGTTTTTGTTTGTTCTGCTGTGGATTTATAGAAGCATGTTTTGTTTTTTGTTGTTTTTTTTTTTTTTTTTTTTTTTTTTTTTTCCTCATTTCTGATTGTTGTCTCTCGATCCTTTTTCTCTTATTTTCAGTGTAGAATTAAATATCGGTGAACAGTCGACCCTAAGGTCAACCAATATCAATCATACCCTATAACTGAGTTAACCTAGTAATTTTCACCAGTAAAATTTAAAAGACTAATTTAAACACCTGAAGAAGGTTGGAGGTTACGTCGACTGAAACGTTATGAAAATAACACTCAAGATGAGAACTCTAATCTGAATGATACAAATCATCAATCCTCATCTAAAAAGACAATTGCCAAGTAGTATTAAACATTCTTGCATTTGTGTATTCATTCTTTGGCCAACTGTTATCCTCATCTTTATAGTTGTTGTTTCTATTTACTTGCCTCCCCACAAGGGCAGAGTTAGATGCAAGGTCGGTTTTTAATGTGGAGAAAATTCACCTCCCCAAAAAGGGGCAATCTGGATAGGAACAAAAATAAAAATAGCATCAGTCTAGAAAGATTTCTCCTCCACAGATCGAGGTTGTTTCACCATGGTTCAGCCAACTCCTCTTCTGGCCTTCTTCAGGTGATTAACTGCGATGGGATAGAAATGCTGAATCTTGTAACTGTATCCGTAATTATTACTGCCTTCCATAGTTGTTGTTTCACCACATTTTGGCCAACTCATCCTCTGGCCTGCTTGCATAGGGTTGAAACCACTATGTTCAGATAATGCTCATCTGGAACCGTAGTCGATAGAGACATTGAGTCTATGGATTCCAGGTGAGCATTGTCTGAAGATAGCAGTTTAAATCCTACCCAAAGCAGACCAGAGGATTAGTTGGCCAAAACCTGGTGAGACGACAACAACTATGGAAGGCAGTGATTACTGGGGATACAGATGCAAGACTCAGCATTTCATATCTCATCATGGTTAATCACCTGAAGAAGGCCAGAGGATGAGTTTGCCGAAACATGGTGAAACAACAACAACAACAACTATGAAGATGAGGATTAACAGTCCACAAAAAGAATGAAGCCTCATCTCAAAAGATTGAAAAAAAAAATTTTAAATAGGAAAAATATATAATTCCTAATTTTTTAATTCAAATTTATAAATATATAAATGTTAACTATTCTTCACACTGTGATACATACATGAGTGATCTGTTTCATTTGAAGCAATGGTGTACACCAACACTGTTTTGTACAAATTATTATTGTGTGTATGCCGCCAATATGACCGCATTGACCATAATAACACAAAGCAATAGCTTATACCATTTAACAAACAAATAACCAATTTGTCCGCAAGGGCCTATGGCGTAAAGTACTTGGTAAAATTCAATTCTGGAGGTTGAAGGTTCCATTCTTGGTGTAGGAAGATACTCCAAATACAATTGCAAATTACTTAAGACTTCCACCTGGCCATGGCTGATGGAACGAGAGCATGCTACCCTGGTGGATTAAAGAAGAGGTCCCGTTTGAAGTTCTGTGCAGATTCTCAAGTTAGACAAAAAGATTCCCAAGTTCAGCAACATACTCCTGAAGAAGATCAAAGATGCAGATTTTTTTATGAAAAATTCCCAGAATTCAACAAAATATATCAGAAGAAGATCAAAAGTTCCATCGTTCAAAATGTGAAAATAACACTCAAAATAAGAACAGTAGTTTGAATAATCCAAATAATACAATGGATTCTGGTCACAGCACCAAATAATGTCATTTATCTTTAATACATTTTGATGATGTTCCATGTCGTTCACCATGTTTTGCTTAAGGTCAAGGCTGAAGATGTTTTGACTCTTTGCTAGAGTAGCTGGCATATTTATGTAGAACACAACACCGATTTTCTATTAAACTATATTTTATTGGTCCCCCAACAAAGGAAATATTGAACCTGGTAATTCATTCCTGTTCATCTGTTTACATTTTTCTCAATAACCACACGTTGGATTTTTAAAAATTTTGCACAAACATTATTCATGGTGAAAGTAAATTTTTGCCAGAACAGATTTTCCAGGATAACTTTGGTTGCCCCACATAGGGGTAAAATAACTCTGATTACCCCACCCCTCCTAAGGGCATTATAAGGGTAAAATTACCCAAAAATCGTTAGTTTGTATGTTTGCACTTTTCTCAATAACCACTTCTTGAATTTTTTTTAAATTTTGCACAAACATTAGTCATGGTGAAAGTAAATATTTCACTCATGGAGGAGATCCCTGCATGCTCGGTTTGTTCATCTTAATAATATTGTTCAGTTCCGCTCATCGGACCATCTTCAGCTGGTTTCTGTCATATCTGGAGGTTTCACTTGGAGTATTCTTTCTTATAGTAGGGAATGATCTATACTCTTCCCTATCACCCCTTTCATACAGAAGAAATGCTGCTTGCCTCTCTCTACTGTATTATTACGTTTATGGTATGTGGTCGACTGAGCTCCAATCTCTGCTCCCTCTTCCCCCATGAAACATTTATAGCAAACACTCACCATACTACAACCACAGCAAAAATTTCTTTCCATCTCTCTCTGTACCAAAAACCTAATGGAACTTCCATGATCAATGTTTCTTTCCACCTGTGGAACCAAAGTACTTTGATGCTGCTTCTCAACAGGCTACAACAAGACTTCAAGTCTTATGTAAACAAATATTTGTTGAGCTGTTCACTTGGGTAATCAATTCCTATTCCACCTGTTCTTTCCAATCCCTCTTTGTGGCTATCATTTTGAAACTGACAATCTTTTTAACCATTATCCTTGAGTGGTCCCTGGGCTTTGGTAAGTGATGAGCCATTAATACAGGGTGACCCCAACTAATTAGGCCCCATTTCTTAGTGTTTTGTCCGAATGAAATGAAACTTTGGTCATAACTAGTTTATTATATTCAAAACATCACATCAAAACACTAGGGTCTTTGGCCTTTTTTTCTCCGTTGGCCTCCATTTAGCTCCGTGCATTTCTTGAGGTGCAGCACGAAGTTGTCCATGACGTTCTTACAGACCGAATTGGTAATGGCTCTCATCTTCTCCCTGATGGCTTCCTTGAGTTCCATGATGGTTCTGGGTTTCCCTGCGTAAACTCTGTCCTTAAGATAGCCCCAAAGAAAAAAATCTGGGGGGGGCTTAGGTCCGGGCTATGGGGTGCCCACTCAAAAACAGTCTTGAGACTGATCACTCGGCCTCCGAAGTTCTCTTTCAGCCAATCTCAGGACAGGTTTGAGGTGTGAGAACTTGCTCTGTCCTGCTGGAACTAGAACTTGCTCATGAGCGATGGGTAGATGGTCTGGAGCTCACTCTTGAAGGTTTTGAGGACCTCCACATACCGCTCATTGGTGACTGTCACTGCTGCATCAGATTCTTCGATGAAGATTGGTCCGATGATGCCTCTGGCCGAGATTCCAGCCCACACCGTGCACTTAGGAGAGTTCAGGGGCTTGGTGGCTACTTCATTGGGTCTGGAGGACCCCCAGAAGACATTTGTCTTGAAGTTCGCCTTTCCATCAAGATGGAAGTGGGCTTCATCTGAGGTCCAAAGGAGGTTAAGGAAACTTGGTGTCTCCTCGAGCATCTTGACTGCCATAGCCCTCCTCTGTTTCTTGTCTGAGGCTGTAAGGGTCTGCAGCATCTGTATTCTGTATGGGTAAGCCCTGATATCGTTCACCAGCACTCTTCTGCAAGTCTTACAGGACATACAGAGGGACTGACTTCACTTACGCACAGAGTGTTTCAAACTCTGCTGGAGAGACTCTCTCACTCTTTCTACCAGCTTAGCTGTTCGCTTCTTGGGACGTCTCAAGTGGCTTGGACGGTTCTCTCTGGCAGCGTTGAGGTTCTCCACGGTCCCATACTTCTTGAAGTGGTCCACCCAGTTCTGAATTCTGCTTTTGGATGGAGCCTTTTCACATTTGAACTGACGCATAAAACTGTCCTGGGTTTTCTTAAATGAGCCTGTCTTGTAGTAAAATTTAACACAGTGTATTCTTTGTCCCAGCTCCCACTGGGGTCTTGGTGTACTCACAGTCGTTGATTCTGCCATGTCCTGTAAAATAAGGGCAATCGGTGAATAAATAATGGAGATATCACATAGTGTACAAGGGACCCGTTTTTTGGGGGGGGAGGGGTCACCCTGTATAAAAGAAAAAAAGGATATCTTTCCAGGCCTTACATGTCCTTTACCGTTTCTTAAAATTCCAGCAACAACTAAGCCAACCCCAAATCACTGTCACATTCACAAGCCATGTCGTCCACAACTGACCTTCAGTCATACGGTATGACCCCATCATATCAACATGTCAAAATTATTTTACTACTCAACAGTCATAATATTCATGACAATTTAAAAAAGTTTTTTTGTTCCAAACTTTTTTTTTTTTTTGCAAAAGCTTTTTTCACATTTTAGTCAATGTAACCTCCGACTTTCTTCAAGGGTATCTTGTTGAACTCTGGGAACATTTCTGTTGAACTCGGGAATCTGCACAAAATTTCAAATGGAACCTTCTTGTTTACTGTTATGTTTGACGTTCATCTTCGTCGCCAACTGTTATGTTTGCAGGTTGAACCAAATAACGTATAAGGCAATACAAATGAAGACTTAACAAACAAAGGTAGATCAATAAGAAGTGTATTAGGAAAAGTATATTTACAGTATATTTACATAATGGTTGTCAAGTAAGAGAGTCTTGGCAGGAAAACATATCTGCTCTCGGCTCGGCCTTCGGTGGCTTCTGGTTAACACACACTCAGACTAACCGAGTCTTGCTATTTATGTGTAATATTATCCACATATGTAAATGAGTGGGTGCCACCACAACATTTACTAATCCATGAGGGTAGCATAACTGAGTAGGAGTCCTAAGCAATTTGTATTTTGAGTGTCGCCCTGTCATGAGGATTGAACCATCAACCTCCAGAAGGGTGTAATTTTATAACTAAAGTTCACCAAGTACTTTATCCACTACGCCGACGAGTATTTGTAGATACACCTGATGATGGTCAGAGGTTACATTGACCGAAACATTGTGAAAATAACATCTAAGCTGAGAATAATAGTCAGAACATTTAAATCAATAAGAATAATCCATCCTGATTTCAAAAACTCAAAAATGTAATTTACAAAAAGAAAACATTTATGTTACAAACTTTTTTTGTTTTTTGCGCAAAGGTTTCCGAAGCTTGTGGCTTTGTTTCCCCCGATTGTTTGTGTTTCTCCTACTAACTGTCGACCGTTGTCTCTTCACCCTTTGTGTTTTCAGTGTAGAATTAACACTGGCACTCCCAGCATGACGAGTGCGGCTAATGACGATCCCTATGCCTGGCACCGGCCAGACTATCACGACTCCCCAGGTTTTGTGTCCTCGCCCCTCTCCGATGATCATGAGGATCCGGGTGAGCAGGATTCTAAAATGAGTTCACACCTCTTGGATTCTTGTTTGTGAGTACCCTCAACGGAATTGGTCCTTATTTCTGACTTGCTGGCACTTTGCTCTTTTTCCGTCTTCCTGCTGCTGCTGCTCTTAGATGCCTCCACGATCTGCCACTAATAGCCCGAAGACTTGGAGAATTTCTTTACTAAAATCTGTGCTAACTTTTGCCGTGTTTTTTTTTTTTTTTTTTTTTTTTTGCTAACAAATTAACTTCTTTTGGCTTAAGGGTTTTTATTTTTCTTTTATCTTCTGCTTGGCTGTAGTTAGATTTTTATTTTTTATGATTGCGGCCGGGAGTGGTTATGGGGTTGGCGACTATGCATCCATCTGCATGTGTATAAATATATAAAAATATTTGGAGAAATGTATTCATAGTTGCTAGTTGCTGTTTCCTACTCTGTATGTGTGAATAAATGTATGTATCATTTATGCATGTGTTTTATATTTGTTTGTATGGTTTTGTGTGTGTGTATATATATATATATATATATATATATATATATATGAGTAAAAAGAAAATTAATAATTGTGAATTATCAATCAGTTTCAAAAGGAAAAACAAACAAAATCAACTTGAGTGTACGATCGTTTCGGAGACGATGTTCATTTTAATTAAAATTTAAATAATTATTGAAAATAATTCACAAAGGTTTTATCTTGGAACATCATCAGCAAAAATGTGGGGGGCATGGAATTTAAGACACCAAAATAAAACTAGCATTTTTGTTGTAAGTATTCATTAATATAGCTCTAGGATACCTATACCTATTGAGCTTATTATATATCTACTGTACTATGGGCACTGATCTTTTAAAAGTATTAATACATTAAAATAAACTCTGCTCTTTAGACTCCAGGTCTAATTCACCCTATATATATAGAGAGAAAGAGAGAATAAATGACATTGTCATTTATTCTCTATATTGCTCTGTAATTACATTGAGCTTCTTAAATAAGGATTTATATATATTATAAGAAAATATTTCTACAGAAATATATATATATATATATATATATATATATATATATATATATATATATATATATTTGAATTGTATGATTTTAAAAATTAAAATTGTAAGGATTGATAAGTTTGATTGTAATAGCTAATTTAAATAACTAATAGATTTGAATTATGTATGGTTTTCAATTCGGATCAATTGATTAGTTATGATAACTAACCGAAATGATCAATCGTTTTTCTTTTTTCTTTTTTTTTTTTTTGTTTTGTTTCGTATATACAAACATGTATAATAGTTTATAATTTGTTGATATTATTTTCATAAGTATGTATACACAACTTAGAATTAATAAATTTGCTGATTATTAAATAAAACAATTAAAATTGTTAGTACGAATAGTTGGATTTAATGACTTTGTTTGATAAAAATTCAATATGGCATAATGGAAAAATATAAAGGTATCTGCAGCTTCTCTTCCAATTTTCGGATTTTTACCATGTCAAATCATATTTCAATGCCTTTTGACGTATTGATCGTTGCTATTTCTTCTGATGAGTTAAGGGCATAATAGATTCACTGATTGATATAATAATTGATTGATTTTGCACTACGAAACAGATACTGTCAAGAATTGTATAAGTCAACTGAATTAAAGGAATAAATTATAAGATGGTCAACATCATGAATTTTGCAATATAACTTTTTGTCATTTATTCCCTATATTCCTCTGTAATTACATTGAGCTTCTTAAATAAGGATTGATATATAAGAAAATATATTTCTACAGAAATGTGTGTGTGTGTGTTCACTGATTGATATAATAATTGATTGATTTTGTGCTATGAAACAGATACTGTCAAGAATTGTCAGTGTCACTGTAATTAAAGGAATAAATTGTAAGATGGTCAACATTATTAAATTTGGAATAAAACTTTGTTATTCATTCATTATATGCTCTGTAATTACATTGAGCTTATTAAATAAGGATTGCTATATATGAAAAGGAAATTTAAGTGAACAAAGAATATTTTCACGGAAATATATTCTTATTGATAAGAGGTTATTAAGAGTGCTCAATAAAAAAGATATATTTTTATTGATATTAGACAAATTTACATGGTCATGACACTGGACATGCTAATCAGTCAAGATCACAAGTCCTTATATGGCGACTTAATAAAATCTTTCACTGAAGAAGTCCGGCTCTCGAATGCCTTTAAGGCACCTGTGCGAAACATTACCATGTCCAGTGTAGCGACCACATAAATTTGTCTATATCAATAAAAATATATCTTGCTCTTTTTTATTGAGCAATCTTAATAACCTCATTAAATTCACGAGTTTTCTCTCTTGAATACCTTTAATTTAGTGTGTGTGTGTGTGTGTGTGTGTATATATATATATATATATATATATATATATATATATATATATATAGTAAGTTATGAAAATATATATGGAATTAAGTTACACAGAATATTCGACACTTCATTCTCGTGAGAATTCGTCAGGCACAATGAATGAAACGTGGAATAAGAATGAAACGCGGAATATTCTGTGTAGCTTAATTGCCATAGTTATTTTCATAATTTACTACCCAGCTCTACCTATGTATTGAGCACTGTTGAAGTAAATACTGAAAAAATTATGCATAAAATTATAACTTTGTATATTAATTTATATGATTAAATGAAGTAATCTATATATATATATATATATATATATATATATATATATATATATATATATATAATGCTTTGTAAGTCAACATACAAAACCGAAGATGCATTTACATCACACTCCTTTTATTGTTAGTATAATTCGTCTTACACGGGTTTCATTGAATGGTGGAAATTCACTAAACAACTCATCAGAGACAGATTTATGTTCCCCCCCAAAAAAATACAGTTGTAGATTTTTTCCTCTCTTGGTTTAAAAAAGATAAAAAAGATATATGGCTTTTAAGGATTTCTATTTTCTTCCAATTTTTATCCTTTTTAAACCAAGAAAAAAAAATAAGGAGTCTTTTTTTTTTCCAAGGAAAATAAATCTATCTCTGATGAGGTGTTTGATGAATTTCCACCATTCAACACAACATGTGTAAGACAAATTATACTAATAAAATAAAATAAAATGAGTGTGATTTAAATGCATCTTTGGTTTGGTATGTTGACTTCTGATATATATGCTCTGAACATGTAAATTCATTTTATTGAGATTAATTGCGCAATTTGGAAAAAAATTTATTGAAATGTACATTAACAGTATATATATTTTTTCATAATTAAACGTGTGTGTGTGTATATATATATATATATATACTAGCAAAAGTACCCGTCGTTGATTGGGTTCAAAAACAGCCTACAGAAAATTGACTCTGATTTATGAAAGTATGATAGGTTATGAAAAGGAAGTGTTGTAAAGAGATAGCTTTGAATTTGGGGGTATCAAAACCAAAGCAAAATATGATGAAAGTAAAAATAAAATAGATAAACCCCATAATTTATTATACCATGCCTGTTCACACTGAAACACTTATCACAATATTCTGTGGATCTATATTAAAAAACCTTGTTAAACTTTGTGACATATTTCCATTCTATGGAGGTCAGGTTCGAACGAATACCCCATAATTTTATTATACCATATTTCTTCAAACTGAAACATAATTATCAAAGTATACTTATGCAGATAGATATGAAAAGCCTTTATTAAAATTTGTGCCTATTTCCATTCTATGGAGGCCAGGCGCAAACGCAGACCCCACAATTTTATTATATCATCCCTATTTAAGTTAAAACATACTTATCAAAGTATTCTTATGTACATCTATATCAAAAACACTTGTAAACGTTTTTTTTTTAATTTTTAAATTTATTTCCATACTTTGTGAACCAGGCGCGAATGCAGCCCCTACAATTTTAATGAACCACCGTTCTGCTAGATCAAACATACCCATTCCTGTGTCTCGATACATTTTCTATCATTATATGTAATCAGTTTTTTAAAATAGTCAACCATATAGGAGCCTATTCGTGACCAGACACACACACACACACACACATTCAGCTTTATATATATATATATATAACCAAAAATCTGTTTTTAAAAGAAAAAAGAAAACACTTCACAGTATGTATAACGTATATTTAGTTTTCAAAGTAATCAGAATCCAGCACCTTCTGCCAATTTTGCTATTCAATCCTCTTCCAATAGAACTAAAGGGTTTTGGATGCGAAAAACAGTCAGTGATGGCGCAAATCTGCTTCATTGATGAAGGATTTCGCACAAAGATGATTATCCATGGAGTGGAAGAGGTGGTAATTGGGTGGGTGCAAGGTCAGGTGGATGGCACAAAGTCTCCCACCAAAGTTGCTGGATAGTATCCCTGACCACTGGCCTGACATCGTCATGGAGAAAGAGCACACCTTTGCGATTCACCAGTGCTGGTTCCTTCTGATGCAGTGCCTGTTGCATACATTGCAACTGCTGCGAGCAAATGTCTCCAGTGACAGTTTGGCACATTGGTAGCGGTCTAAAATGACGACCTGTCCACTAGACATAAAGCATAATCTTGTTTTGTGGGTGCCAAGGCGGTCTTGCGGTGTGAAGGACAGCATCCTGAAGAAACACCCAATGTCTGGAATGCTTGGGAGTTTTGCACAGAACCCATTTTTCCATTACTGGTAAGCACTTGATTGAATAAAGATGCGGCATGCTGGCAGGAAAGCAAAGCCCTAAACGAGATCTCTAGAAACTTCATTAATCTCGCAGCTGTCCGGCTTATAAAAACAAAGCACACCATGCCTAGCTTCAGTTATAACATTTGCTGTTCCTACGTTGGACTGTCTGAATTTGCAAACAATTTCTACACACATTTCATTTATTTTTTTAATTTCATGTAATAATTAATAAAAAACAATAGACAGAACTTTTTAGTTACCTAGTGTATGGGTGTATATATCTATAATATAAAGCTGAATGTGTGTGTGTGTGTGTGTGTGTGTGTGTGTGTGTGGTCACGAATAGGCTCCAATATGGTTGACTATTTTAAAAAACTGATTACATATAATGATAGAAGATGTATCAAGACACAGGAATGGGTATTTTTGATCTGGCAGAACAGTGGTTCATTAAAATTGTGGGGTCTGCGTTCGCGCCTGGTCCACAAAGTATGAAAATAAAAAAATTAAAAAAAAAAAACGTTTACAAGTGTTTTTGATATAGATGTACATAAGAATACTTTGATAAGTATGTTTTAACTAAAATAGGGATGTTATAATAAAATTGTGGGGTTTGCGTTTGCGCCTGGCCTCCATAGAATGGAAATAGGCACAAACTTTAATAAAGGCTTTTCATATCTATCTGCATAAGTATACTTTGATAATTATGTTTCAGTTTGAAGAAATATGGTATAATAAAATTATGGGGTGTTCATTCGCACCTGACCTCCATAGAATGGAAATATGTCACAAAGTTTAACAAGGTTTTTTAATATAGATCCACAGAATATTGTGATCAGTGTTTTAGTGTGAACAGGTATGGCATAATAAATTATGGGGTTTATCTATTTTATTTTTACTTTCATCATATTTTGCTTTGGTTTTGATACGCCCAAATTCGAAGCTACCTCTTTACAACCCTTCGTTTTCATAACCTATCATACTTTCATAAATCAGAGTCCATTTTCTGTAGGCTGTTTTTTAACCCAGTCAACGACGGGTACTTTTGCTAGTGTGTGTATATATATATATATATATATATATATATATAGTGTGTGTGTGATTGTAAGTTTGTGATTCTATTTCTGTGTGAATTTGAGAGTATATATGTAGTGTAGTTGTGTGTGTATATATATGTGTATATTACTATTGGGCGTATGTGTGTGTATTTTTAAAATGTTCATATTTTGTTTAAACTGCAGATGGAGCATCCTACTGGATGTCGACATTCACCCACTCTCATACATTTTAAAAAGATTGTTTTAAGATTCTAACCGTCTTTTTAAGTGCAATTGTTTGAATCTCTCTTGCACTTGGTTCACTGGGTATATTAGTTTTTTTTTGGTTTTTTTTTTTCAGTATTTATTGTTGCCTGCGTGTGTGTATATGTGTATATATTTCCAGTATATGTAGTTGCATATGCATATATGTGTATTTTTTAGTATGTATGATTCTGTGTGTACATATTTGTAGTTGTGTGTGTATGTGTGGTTGTGTGTGTATGTATATATATTTGTATTTTGCAATATGTTTGGTTGGGAATGTGTGTATGTGTTTGGTTGGGAATGTGTGTATGTGCCCGACGTTGCCCAAGTGTTTGTCCGTATGTGTGTGTTGGGAGAGGGGGTGTAGATAACAAAAAAAAAGTTTTGATAGGTAGGTAGGATCGAACCAGAAGCCTTGAGGCGAAGGTGGAAAATAAAGTGCGAAAAAAAAAAAACGAACACGTTTACCCGCTCAGCCAGCAAGGGAGAATAACAAAAGAAAGTTTGAATTTATGTAAGTATTAAAATAGGTGCATGAATTTAATAAGGTCAAATAGAAATCCCGCAGTTAACTTTTACTGCGAGGCAGTTTTTAACCCAACTTTGGCTGGTTTTGTTTCTCCAAGATGTTGGGGGAGAAAACCAGCTCCCCAAAAAAAGGCGATCGTCCAAATTGGATAGCAATTGTCTGATATAAGGGGTTTGTTTCCCCTGCATGGATGTTCCCGGCCCTCATGCCGGGAAACCTGTCTTCGCTTCAGATTAGTTTCACTTTTATACAAAACAAACAAACACACACGAGAGGGGCCGAAATAGCAAGAATTTTGTAAATTTGATGTAAATAAATCTAGATGTGACGCACATTTGCAAATCCTAGATATAACGATAGACGGTATATATAAAAAGTTCTAAAAAGTAGTAAGCTGACGGAGAACCCCCTCAAGAAGCCTTTGCCGGATATACAAAAAATGCGTACACACATTTTGCCTTTTATATATTAGATTTTGCAGTTTGTATGGTAGTGTGTATGTGTATATATATATATATATATATATATATATATATATATATATATATATATATTTGTATTTTGCAGTATGTATGGATGTGTGTGTATATATATATTTGTATTTTGCAGTATGTATGGATGTGTGTATATATATATTTGTATTTTGCAGCATGTATGGATGTGTGTATATATATATATTTGTATTTTGCAGCATGTATGGATGTGTGTATATATATATATTTGTATTTTGCAGTATGTATGGATGTGTGTGTATATATATATTTGTATTTTGCAGTATGTATGCTTGTGTGTGTGTATATATATTTGTATTTTGCAGTATGTATGAATGTGTGTGTATATATATATTTGTATTTTGCAGTATGTATGGATGTGTGTGTATATATATATTTGTATTTTGCAGTACGTATGGATGTGTGTGTATATGTGTGTGTATATATATGTTTGTATTTTGCAATATGTGTGGATGTGTGTGTGTATATATATTTGTATTTTGCAGTATGTATGAATGTGTGTGTATATATATTTGTATTTTGCATTATATATGGTTGTGTTTGTGTGTGTATATATATATATATATTTTTTTTTTTTTACATAGGCATCACCACTTATCAAGGGCAAGAGGCCACTTGAGGATAAGGGTTAAAGAGTGTACAGTAGGACAATATAGTAATCGTTAGTAAATGGAAATTCGGTAAATTTGTCAACAAGTGGAATGGCTAATCAAGAACTTGTTTACGTTAGACTTGAAGACAACCATATTGTAGCCAGCTGGAAAGCAGAAAAACAGAAGACAATTCCACAGGCATGCTGTTCTAAGAAAGAAGCTTTGATCATGGAATCTATGTTTAGGTTTAGGCACAGATAAAGAGTGGGGGGAATTATTGATAGTGTTTTTAGCTAAACAGGTATTTCTTGTGAAAGTTTGAAGGGGGACCATAGACTGAAGCTCAGTCAAACACATTCCATGAAAATAATGATACAGCAGAGACAGGCTCGCAACATCTCTTCTGTGAGAAAGAGGTTGCAGGGAAGAGAAAAGGACATCTCCTACGAGGTTACGAAGAGTTTTTTTAACTCTATCAAGGTAGGCCAGTCCTTTCTAGAAGCTCCTGCCCAGATGTGGCAACAATATTCCATCCTTGGACGTACCTGGCTCTTATATAGATAGAGAATTGCATCAGCAGTGAGATATCTACTGGATCGAGAGAATGATCTGACCATTTTTCCAGCGGCCTTAGCAACAGATTTGATGTACGAGTTCCATTTAAGATCAGGAGTAAAGGTCAAGCCTAGAAGCTTGTCAAAACTTGAGGCCTCCTCAAGACGAGAGCCATTCATTTCAATTGATGCCAGATGTGGATCAGAATGTTGATGATGTAAAGAGAGGAGCTTGGTTTTAGATGCATTAAAAGTAACCAGCCTCTCCTTTCCCCATTATACCACATGCTCCAGATCAGGAGAGAGAATCGGAGAGAACTTGGTTGTTTACTGTCTTAGATGTGCTACCATAGATGGTAGTGTCGTCAGCAAAAATGTCTACGAATGATGTAAGGATGTGATTTGGGAGATCATTAATGTAGATCAGGAAAAGAGTTGGGCCCAGGATGGACCCCTGAGGGACTCCAGCATTTATACTGTGAGCTTCTGATTTTTGCCCATCAACTACTACTCTTATGAACCTATCAGAGAGAAATGATTTAATAATTGAGAAGACTTTTCCAGCTATACCGTAGCTAGAGATCTTGTAAAGTAAACCTTTATGCTATACCCTATCAAAGGCCTTAGATATGTCAAGAACAATTGCCCTAGAAAGTTTGCCTCCATCAAGAGATTCGCTAATCCTATGAGATATAACTGTAAGCACATTTGCTGTAGATCTAGCAGAACAGAAACCATATTGTGTGTCACTAAGAAGGTTATTTTTACTGAGATGGTTGATTACTTCTGTATTTAACACAGATTCCAGCAACTTACTCATGACACACAGGAGACTTATTGGCCTGTACTGAGAGGGGGATGAGCGATCACCTGAATTCTTAAATACAGGGCATACTGATGAGATTTTCCAGAGTGATGGGAAGCAATTCTCCTTAAGACAACGTTTAAACAGTTTTGTAAGTATGGGCGCTAGTTCTGGTTGAAGTTTTTTGAGTACTATAATTGGAATACCGTCAGGGCCGTTTGCTTTACTGGAATCAAGGTTTTTGATTAGCTTGGCAACATCACATACATATATTTGTATATCACATAGTGTGTTTTCTGATACAGGAGGAAATATTGGGGGTTGGCGGCCTTGGTCGCAAAGGGTAGAATTAGCTGCAAAGTTCTTGGCAAGGAGTTTGGCTTCGTCTAATGCTGACGAGATTACCTTAGGTCCATTGATAATAGTTAGGATGGAGCACACGCTTCTGTTCAGGATTCTGTTTGCTATTTGCCAAAACTGGTGGGAGCCAAGCCGCTGCTCAGCTACTTTGGACTTGACGGACTGAGCATACAACTCTCTTGCATTCTTTATTACTTTCTTACAATGGTTGCTTGCAGTCCTGAAAGCAGCTTTAGTTTCCATACATCTATTATGTTGGAAGCAGTGGAAAAAGTTATTTCTGTGCACAATGGCAGAAACACATTCTGGAGAGAACCATGGCTGACTATTAGGTTTTTGCTGGAACTTTTTCAAGGGTATGAAATGGTCTATACCTACAATTAACCATTCTGTCAGGTCTGATACTATAGAGGCTACATCCTTTTTAAACATGGAACGCAGAGGTAGATCCGATATAAATGTATGAAAGCTATCCCAGTCAGCCTTAGTGTATCGATATACTGTACGATGGAGAGGTACATCTGGGAACTTATTACATTTCATTTTTATCTTAACTGATACAACAGAGCGGTCGGAAGATCCAAGAGGAGACAGAACAGAAACTGAACATAGTTCAGGGCAAGTTGTGAGAAAAAGGTCTAGTAGACTCGCATACTGGCCGTCATTGTCGGGCACACGGGTGGGTTCGTGAACAATCTGAGTGAGGTCATAAGCAATGGAGAAATTATTACAGAAACTCCCCTCATCATCGGTCTTCTTTGAGTGGGTCAACCATTCCATGTTGTGAACATTGAAGTCTCCACATACGTGAATGTTAGCTGAAGGATTAGCAGATAGGACGTGGTCAATTTTCTCAGATATGCTTTTAAAGATAGTTACTCCACTGTTGTGGGGGCGGGGCGATAGAGAGTAAATATAAATGCAGTAATGTGAGCTAGTGCAACCCGGAAGCACATATAGGGTAAGTTAGTATCTTCTCTTGAGACATCTCTACCACATGGAAAGCCATCTTTAATATAGCCATGCTCGTGGCAATTTTGGGGGTCAGATTTAGAAGTTAAGTTAGAGTATCCTTTAATTGCGAACTCATCTAGGGAAATAGCCTGTCCAATGCCAATTTCACTTAAAAATAAAAGGTCTGGTTTAGTCTCCTGTAATTGGGTTTCAACCTCTGGAAGGTTAGAACGTAGATCCCTGATGTTGAAGAAGGAGACATGGTAGTAGGGGTCTACATTGGAAGTTGTGTGTATATATATATATATTTGCAGTATTCCATTACTTATTAAAAAAATTTCTATATCACTAAACTTCATGATTATTAAATTTATTGGTGATGTTTTTTGTGCTTGTGTGTAATTAACATTCTTGATATTCTTGTCACGTTTAAAAGCTTTTAAAAATATAAAATTTATAGGATTAAAATCCGATGAAAAATTAACACAACCTAATACGCTCTCTCTCTCTCTCTCTCTCGCTCTCTCTCTCTCTCTCTCTCTCTCTCTCTCTCTCTCTCCCAGGTTATGGGAGGTGTAAGAAGCATAAAACCGATGTTTTTTATGTCTATTTATATATATATATATATATATATATATATATATATATATATATATATATATATATATATATATTTCGAGCAGTCCTCTGCTCTTTGTCAAAAAAAATATAGCGAAATGAGTAAAAATAATCAAAATGAGAAACGTTAAGAATATAGTAGAACCGCGAGATATGGTGGCCCTAGGGTACTTTTTTTCCTTTTCTTTCTTTTTTTTTTCTTTTTCTTTCTTTTTTTTTTCTTTTTCTTTCTTTTTTTTTTCTTTTTCTTTCTTTTTTTCTTTTTCTTTCTTTTTTTTCTTTTTCTTTCTTTTTTTCTTTTTCTTTCTTTTTTTCTTTTTCTTTCTTTTTTTCTTTTTCTTTCTTTTTTTCCTTTTTTTCTTTTTTTCCTTTTTCTTTCTTTTCTTTTTCTTTCTTTTTTTCTTTTTCTTTCTTTTTTTCTTTTTCTTTCTTTTTTTCTTTTTCTTTCTTTTTTTCTTTTTCTTTCTTTTTTCTTTTTCTTTCTTTTTCTTTTCTTTTTCTTTCTTTTTTTTCTTTTCTTTTTCTTTCTTTTTTTTCTTTTTCTTTCTTTTTTTTCTTTTTCTTTCTTTTTTTTCTTTTTCTTTCTTTCTTTTTTCTTTTTCTTTCTTTCTTTTTTCGTTTTTTCTTTTTTTTTTCTTTTTCTTTCTTTTTTTTTCTTTTTCTTTTTCTTTTTTTTCTGTTACAAATCCAAATAAATGAAACTTTTTTTTTTTTTTTTTTTTTTTTGAGCAAAACGCGGCAGGTTGGGGGGAAGGAGGCCGAGTTGACATCACTTTTGAAAGAATGGGTTTAAATTGGAGATGATCCAAAGAAAGGTGCCTAATGGGAATAAATTGTTAATTGGGGAGAGCTGTTTGTAAATATGACTGGGGTCACATTTAGGGATCCCTAATTTGACACCATAGGAGAAGCTGTTGAGAAACGAGATACAACGATGAAGAAGGCATTCTCTCCCCCTCCCCTACCTTCCCCCCTTTTTTATGCTTTTCGTTTAAACTAAGGAATTGTAACAATAAGTTGGAAGACAATGGTCAGCATGTGTGGGTGGGTGAATAAAATATAGATCGATAAAATTGTCACCCTAAAGAAAACAACACCACAGTTTTATTTTTAAACTTTTATTGAAAAAAAAATCAATTCAGATAACTTGATTATGTAGTAGAGCTGACATCTATTCAATGTAACCGCCTTCAGCCTCAATCACCGCCTCGATACGGGTCCGGAACTGGGAGCATGCCTTTTCTACAAGTGCCGGCGGGAGCTTAGCAAATACTCTGCAATCAGACTGGCTTTGCTGTTGTGGGGGGTCAGGCTTTTTTCTTTTTTTACACAGGAATCGCCGCTTATCAAGGCCTGGAGGCCACTCGAGGATAAGGATTAATGGGTATACATTAGTCAATGGGATTATAGCGTAGTAATCATAAGTAGTGGAAATTTTATAAATTGGATTACTTAGGGGGACGGTTTATCAAGAACTTGTTTACATTGGACTTGAAGACAATCAGATTGTAATCAGCTGGAAAGCAGGCAATCGGAAGAGAGTTCCGCAGGTGTGTCGTTCTAAGAAAGAAACTTTGTTCATGGAATCTATATTTAGGTTTAGCACAGATAAAGAGTGTGGGAAATTATTGATAGTGGTTTCAGCCAGACTAGTGTTTTTCATGAAAGTTTGGCGAGAGGGAAGCATATGAGCACTTGCCATGTTGATGTTCTGGACATATAACCAAATGAAGTAGTCCAGTGGGTTCAGGTCAGGAAAGTAAAGGGAGAGCCAATGAGAGAAGAGTAAAAAGTTGCAGCATTCCTTCTGAAGCCTGGGTCTCTTTGGACTTGTCGGGTTAGGGTTAGAGTCCTGCTGCCATGCCCAGCATCTGTCAGCAGCCACCTGATTGCACCAAGAAATCAACACACTCTTCAGCAAATCCAGGTACACTTTGGTGTCGACTTTCGAGCTGACTTTGAAGATGTGAAGTGGCATGATGTAGCCCTCATTTGAAACCACACCAAAGACCATGATCGTAGCCGGAAACTTTTTCATCACCCTGGACATGTCCCTGTTATCCGGGTTTGCATTTTGAGGGTGCTGGCAATGGTTCTGTTGTCATAATTTGGATCAGACATGATAGAAGGCTCTTTTCGCTCTCGGGATTTGTACACAACTGGCCAACTAGTAGATGAGAAAACTGGTCTTCATCACATGGAAATGGAATGTCGTCTTTTCTAGGGCGACAATTTTATCATTCCACCCTGTAGAGAGATAACAGCAATATCTCTTCTAAGAAAGTGGCTGTAGGGACAAGAACAAATCATCCGCCACTAGATTGCGAAGTCAGTTTTGTACTCTCTCAAGACAAGAGTGTTCAGAGTGGCACCTCCCTCGCTATGACGCTTGTGAAAAAGGTATGCTCTCAGTTCCGGACCTGTATTGAGACGGTGATTGAGGCTGAAGGCGGCTGCATTGAATAGATGTCAGCTCTACTACATAATCAAGTTATCTGAAGTGATTTTTTTTAATAAAAGTTTTGAAATAAAGCTGTAGTGTTGTTTTCTTTAGGGCGACAACTTCATCGTTCCACCCTGTAGTCTTTTGTTAATATAATATATAATCACTACTACTACTACTAAGCAGACTTGTTTTGCAATCTTTCTCTCTCTCTCAACCTACTTTGATCCACACAGATGCTTTGTTTCACTGGCCTTGTGCCAAACGAGTCACTGTTTTTCTCATTACTGTTATTTTTAATATAGTTAAAACAAACAGATTCACCTAGCTATGTCTGGTTATCAAATAGGTTGAATAAAGCTAATAATACATGGGGACAAGGTATGAACCCTCTTATTTGGACTATTCATGGGCAAGATGAGGTGGAATACTACTGTCATATCTGGGGAAATTCGACTCTGAACACTTCTTTCCTTGACAGAATACAAAATCGATTTAGCAATATAGTGGAGAGGGGATTATCTCCTCTCGTCCCTGTAACCTCTTTCACACAGACGTTGATAGCCTCTCTCTATTGTATCATCATGTTCATGATAGGTGTTCGACTGAGCTCCAATCCCTGGTACTGTATAAAAACCAAATACTTCATAAGATGGAGTATTACCACTGTTGTATCTGCAGAGGTACCATTTGGAAAGGAGTATTGTTCACACATCTGAGGAGGCACAGAGCACTTTTTTCCTTGCCTTGCCAGGGCAAAAAAAAAAAAACGATTTTGAAATCTAGTGGGAGGTCTCCTTTTTTCTAGAGCCACTTTTTATATATATATATATATATAAAATAGACATTGCTATTCTTTTTCTACTCTTTTGTTATTTCTATGTAAAGTGCTCAACTGAGCACCGATCCCTGGTACTTCCTCGTAAGACATTCACAATAAGAACTCCTCTTTTGACCACCACTACGAAAGCTTTCGGTTCTTGTCTAGAATTACTCCTATATAAAAAAGAAAAAGAGAAATCTGTATGATGTATGTACTTGTGACGAAACAAAAATTATATTCCAAAAATCACGTAAATTGATCAAGTAGTTTTATTTCCATAAAGAAAATTATGTTTAAGTGATTAATGGGAATTTGTAGGCATTACAACATAAATCTCGCAAATTTTGAATGGTCGAGTTGTCTCCCTTTGTTTCTTGTGATTTTTTTTTTTTTTTTTTTTTCAAAATGGTGGGTAAGACAGTCGCTTCTCAGATATGGATAAAATTTGATTTTCTTAATTAAAACAAGTCTACTTAATCTATGTCGCTGGAAAGATGGTGGGATCCTTCTACCACTCCAGAAGATATCTCACTACTGATGCAATTCTCTATCTATATAAAAGCCAAGTACGTCCAAGGATGGAATACTGCTGCCATATCTGGGCAGGAGCTGCTAAAAACAGCCTATCGTACCTTGACAGAGTACAAAATAGACTTTGTGGCTTAGTGAGGGATGCCCTTTTCTCTACCCTGCAACCTCTCTCCCACAGAAGAGATGTTGCGAGCCTATCCTTGTTTTATAGTTACTTCCATGGCAGGTACTCGTCTGAACTCCAATCTCTGGTCCCCCTTCGCCAATCTTTCATAAAAATCACCCGTCTAGCTGAATCCACTGTGAAAAATTTCCCCCACTTTTCTTTCTTAGAAGTGCACGGCTGTGGAACTCTGTTCCATCTGCCTGCTTCCCACCTGACTACAACTTGGATGTCTTCAAGTCCAACGTCAACAAATTCCTAATGAACCGCCCTCTTAAGTAAACAATTCATTAAATCTCCACACTAACGTACTGTACTTGCAATAACCCTTACCCTGAGTGGCTTCCGGGCCTTGATAAGTGGTGACCACAGTGTAAAAAAAAAAGAAAAAAAAAGAAAAATGTGGTTTATTTATTTTTGTTGAACTTGAGGAATCTCTCGACTGAGCTCCAATCCTTGATAACTGTATAAGAACCAAATATGCCCTAAGATGGAATCGTATCTTTTATGCCTCCGTTTTGTCTTGAAAGACAAAGGATATCCCCTGTAAGGGCAGCTGTGGATGTAGTTATGAAGCAAGAGTTGCGCAATCTCCAACCACACCTCTCCTGAATCGGCACCGTTTGAGTCCAGTGTCAAGGAGAAGTTCGGATGATTGGAAGCTGCTAAGATAAGCGGAGAGCACATACAGCACCTAGAAATTCCAAATGGTCACCCATCTGGTACTGACCACGCTCATTGTTGCTTAACTTCGGTGATATGGCAAGAACCGGTGTGTCAAACGTGATTATGCCGTATAAGATGGAATCCTGCTGTCATATTTAGGGAGGTGCCACTCAAGACACTCTCTCTTGTCTCGACAAAATCGACTTGTATTGTTATTTTTCGTGGTGAGTGCTTGGTCGAGCTCCAATACCTGCGTCCCCCCCCCTCCCTCTCCTGTAAAACATTAACAGCAGGAACTTATTTAGCTACTCCACTTGGCCTTTTGGCCAAGATCAAAGTGTAGTAAATACGTTATTTTTTACACTGAACGCTGGGGGTTTTAGTTAGATTAAATTCCACAGAGTGAATGAGGTATTTTGGTAAATGTTGCCAGTCAAGAGTAAGACCACTAAGTCTTCATCATGTATCATGTCACTTTAGTCATAAAGACCCTGTACCCCCCCCTCCCAATTTCTTATAGGGCCTTGTGCCTAATTTTGTTGTGTTAATCTTTGTTTTTATGGTTTGATATTGTAAATTCATTTTTTGACTTCAATAAAATAAATAAATAAGATCAAAGTGTAGCATCTGTTCCGGCAGATGCTGCACTTAAGATTTGTACCGGTCAATGGAGGGGAAACCCTCTATACTGGGACAATTATTATTTTTGGTAACCAGAGTGCCCCCTTTTTGCCTACTTTTAGGGGAGCTGGTTTTTACCTCACATTAAAAACGGCCTTGTGCCTAATTTGCTCAGTGGGGGAGCAAATAAATACCATCTGTTCCGGCAGATACTGCACTTAAGATAATTTGTACCAGTCAATGGAGGGGAAACCCTCTATACTGGGACAATTATTATTTTTGGTAACCAGAGTGCCCCCTTTTTGCCTACTTTTAGGGGAGCTGGTTTTTACCTCACATTAAAAACGGCCTTGTGCCTAATTTGCTCAGTGGGGGAGCAAATAAACACCATCTGTTCCGGCAGATACTGCAAGCTATGACTAGCTATGACCAGATGTGGGGGCAACCCCACATGCCTGACCATTAACCAGCTCCCATTTCCCACCTCTCGGGAGCTGGTCCCCTTTTTCCCTTCCCCCTCCCTTCACTCCTCACATTAAAAATCGGCCTTGTGCCTTATTTGCTCAGTGGGGGAGCAAATAAATACCATCTGTTCTCCAGATGCTGCACTTCCATTTCTTGTTCTCTTTCGGTGGAGGAGAAATCCTTCACGACTGAGACAATTTTTTATTTTTGTTCCTTTTCTCCACGTTAAAAAACGACCCAGGTGTCTAACTCTGTCCCGTGGGGAGGCATAGTAAATAGGTACTACCACATAATAAGTAAACCGACACCAAATTCATCGAGGGATCGCTATCCAAATTAAAATGGAAAGGAATGGGGCTAATGCTGGTCATATTACCACAAGGTTTCAATGTCATCCGACAAAATTGGTTTGTGAGAGTGTAGGATTAAATTTAGACACCCCTGCCCCCCCCCCTTCATCTCCATATTGGCGTGCAATTGATCCCCACCCCCAATGTTCCGCACTGTGTTGTATTTCAGAGACCCTCCTGGTCTATTGTTTTTTGCAGGTAATTTCGTGTCAAAGGGGAAGAGGGGGTGTCAAAGATCGTGCCCCCCTCCATACTTTTCGTTTTTAATTTAAATACGACCTACTACCCCCCCCTGTTTTTTTCTTTTCTTTTTTTTTTTTTTAAAGCTCTCTTTTTATATCCGAGATGGGATCGTGATCATCAGTCGAGTTTTGATTTTGCAGAAGTTTTTGACTTTGAAGTTTTGTCAGGAAAACCAATCACTTTCTAACATACTTGTTATTCTTCCTCTCCCTCGCCTTCCCATTTTTTTTTTTTTTTTTTGTTTTTGTTTTTTAAGGAAACTTCTAAAAAGAATTATCTATTTCTTGGATATTTCCAACTTCCACAGCCGTAACGATTCGCGTGGAGATTAACTACTTGCGCAGAAACTTGTTCAAATCGTGCGATTTTGACACGGACGCAATCTACTTATCGGCGAGATTGACAGAAAGAATATTTCTATTTGCCGCGGCTTTAATTCTTCGTTCGATCGGTCTGACAATTTCGAAAGCCTTTTACGACTGCAAAACTTTTCTGTGGAACACTTTGTCAATCATTGATTCCCATTTCCACGCGCAGAAACGTCATGGAACTTTACGAAATTTAATTTCATGCGACAACTCACTTGGAAATTGCAATCGTTTTGAATTCTTTCTTTGGATTATGGAAAAAAAAAAAGCTGTTTTTTTCTCCAGTTGTGGAAAGTTGAAGACATTCTGCGAAGATATGCCAAGTTTATGGAGGATATCGTTTTGTTAAGATTCTACTTTATTTCATGTTAAATAACTAATTTCAATGCTATTTTCAAAAATTAGCGCTAAGAGTTCAAATAATTAAAAAAATTTAATTATATTTACTTTTTTCAAGACTAAAATTTATTTCTTTTATTTAAACACTCCCCATAGCTCTCTCTCTCTCTCTCTCTCTCTCTCTCTCTATATATATATATATATATATATATATATATATATATATAATCACAGACATTTTTATAGCTCTATTATTGATCTATTGAGCTACCTAAATGAGAACTTTGTTATGTATTCATAAGTAATCACTGCCCCAAGTAGTCAAATTACATATAAACATATAAGCTATATACATATATATTTAACTATTGGCTCATCGTCTGTCAAGGCCAAGAGCCACTAGAGGATATGAGTTAATGATAGTTATGAAGCTTTAACATTTTTGATATATTTGAATGAATAAATTTTTCTGCATAATTTTTTAAAAAAATTTGAGTTGGATAATTTAGAATAATGTAAATTTTGAACGATGTAAATGCTTCTTTTAAATTGAATATAATTGATATATTTAAAAATAGATAATTTAAAATCGAAAATGTTTGAAATATATCATTTTTTTTTAATTGAATATAACTAATATATTTAAAATAAATAATTTCAAATTTAAAATGTTTGAAATATATAATTTTTTTAATCGATTATATTAAAAAAGATATTGTTTTGTCAAAATTCCATCATATTTTGAGTTAAATAACTAAGTTTAAATTTTAATTCGAATTTTATTCCGAAGAATTCAAATATATATAAAAAAAATATATATTGTTTGTACCCCATTTTGTTGTAAAACATTCGATTTTTTTTAACAAAGGTAAAAATTTCTTTATTTAAACTTTTTTTATTTCAATTTTTTTTTTTTTATTATTAGTTCACCACTTGTCAAGGCTATGAGCCGTTCGAGGATCGGGTAGACTCTCTCTCTCTCTCTCTCTCTCTCTCTCTCTCAATATATAAAATTGTGTCACCATTCATCAAGGCCAAGAGGCACTTAAGGATAGGGGTTAATCGTAGTTATGAAGTTAAAGTATTTTGGATATATCTGAATTTTAAGTCGATTAAAATGTTTGCATTAAATAAATTCTCTATTTTTATACTAAAACTCAATTTTTTGTCACAAATTTTAACGTCGCGACGTCATTTCTAACAAACTTTTCAAATTTAATGACTAAAGCTGGAACGCTATGTTTTGTATTCGATTCTAGCTGATGGCACCCAAGTCAATTGTTTGTTTGTTTTTAACTTTTAGAATCATTACTATATATTGGGTACAATATAATAATCAATAAAGAATTGGCTCTGTAATAATACGTAAAAAATTGGCATGAATTAAAATATATTTTAAGCTTATTTTATGACCGGGTTATGCCGGTGGGGTACTACTATATATTAGGTACAATATAATAATTAATAGCGAATTGGCTCTATAATAATGAATACGAAATTTGCATACATTGAGATATATTTAAGCATATCTTACGACCGGGCAACGCCAGGCGGCGTTTTAGTTATTTAAAAAAAAAAAATTGATTATATTTAAATTGCTTTTTAATTTTCCCATTTTTTCTTCATCCCCGCCCATTCCCCCCCCCCATTTTTATTTTTTTGTTAGGTAACTAAATTAAATTGACGAATATTAAAAAAAGAAAAAGAAAAAAAAAATTTTTACATTTAATAGTACTTGTATCACTAAATATGCAACTTAAATCTGACAAATTTTGGTTAAGTGCGTCAACGCATTCATATAAGGGGCTCTGTTCATCCGTTACATTTACGTTTGTAAACATTTTCATTGCTGCTCAACGGGCAGATCATATGGACGCATCTTAAAAATACCTATTTTAGTTGTCTGACAAATGTATCTTTCTTTCTTTCTTTTTCTCTTACCCTCCTGACCCCTACACGCATTTCTTTGAAACTAAAATTTTCATCTTCTAATGCCTGAACTTAACAACGTTTTCTAAAATTTGAATAAGTTTTATTTGTTTACTAAATAATTAAATTATTCTCCTTAGTTGATTTTTCTTTTTAGGTGATTATTCAAGAAATTAAATACGCATGAAAAAAAAATATATATATATATTTATTAAAACTTTAAATTTCAATTACTTAAGCAAAAAATAAAAGATAAAAATAAATAAATAAAATTTAAAAAAAGAAAAAGAACTGACTTCTATGGAAGCTGGTTCTTCTTGCTTGTGTTCCAACTGTAATCCAATTTTGGGATTAATCACATAAAGAAAATAAAAAAAAAAGATTTTTGGAAGCTTTCATCTCGCCTGGAAATGGTGGAAGGGTCTGAGCAACCAATGAACGAGACTTTGAGGGTTCATACTTCGATGACTTTACAAAATTCTTTCGAATCATGTGAACAGGTTGAGGCGACAAAACATTTTCTTAACAAGGATGATGAATTGAAATGCGTTTACAGCATCAGGTAAGAAAAAAAAAACCGGCAATAGTCAGCTAACGTACTTCCTAACTTCCGGTGTGTCTGATACCGGAAATGGTAAGAAGGCAAATCAGTTCTTTTGCTTTTTCTCTCATACCTCTATCTCCCCCCCCCCTATGCATGTACTCCTTTTTTTATGTTTTTCTGATCATTTTTTTTTTTATTATTTAATAATCATTGAAAATTTTTTTCGATCTTATTTTAAACTAGCACGGGTGCTCGGCGTTGCCCGGGTGTTTGGAGGTGTATGTTGAGCAAAAAAAAAAAAAATTTAACTTTGACCCCTATTATGACCCCTTAAAATTTATTGTTTTGGGCTCAAATCAAGTTATTAAGTTAGATCCATGTCCAAGGAACCTATATCTAAAATTTCAAGTGTGTAGACCCCAAATTGTCGGAGGAGTTTGGTAGAGTTCTCAAAGGTCAAATCGTTGAACTTTGACCCCTTAACAACGAAATATCTGGCCGAAACCCGATCACATCAATTTTCCCAAATCTCAGTAGCCTGTATATCAAATTTCGAGTCTGTAGACTAAAAATTGACAGTTATTGCTCAGGGAAATGTACATACACACACACACACGTTCACTTTTCTAGATATATAGATAAGAATTATTGAAATTAGTTTTTTTTTTTCCAAATTATTAAATACACTTTTTGCGCTCTTTTCTTTTTAAAGAATTATTGAAAACGTTTAAAAATTTTAGTTAAGAATTATTGAAATTAGTTTGTTTTTTTTTGTTTTTTTAAAGAATTATTTTTGTTAATACTTATTGCATATTTTTCTATAATTTCCTTTTCTTAGTTTTTATTTCAATAAATCAATTCACAATAGAAATACTGAAAAAAAAAAAAAAAAAGCAAAGAAATTGATTTGCCTTTTTATCGCTTCCAGTAGCAAACACACCGGAAGTTAAGAAGTACGTTAGTCGACTATAACCGAAAGAAACACAAGTGCAGGACGGAAAATTTATATATATATATATATATATATATATATATATATATATATATATTCTAATAGTCTATTTTTTATCCCCCTCTCTCTCTCTCTGTTTGTCATATTTGCGGAGGAGCTATTAAGAGTATTCTGTCTTGACAGGAAGTAACCTAGTCGTTTTTTAGGGAGAGTTACTAGGTATGTCGACATCGTGTGGACGTTTCTGGAATGGCTTTTACGTCCTGGGAACGGCAACTAGCTCCCCAGTTGTTTAAACACGCTAAAACGTTAGGCACATCCCTTTTACATTAAGAGATTGATATTTCGTTGGTTACATCTGCTGGTGGGTCTCCTCTTCAAGTTCTTGATGTTATTAATAGGAGGACTGCTGTGCTGGAATTGAACGCTTGTATAAAATGGTTTTATATTTGTATTTACAGGATAAACTCCTAAATTAATTAACCAGTCATTATGGTTTATTTTTATGAGGGAGTCACCACTTATCAAGGCCCGAAGGTCACTTAAGGATAAGGGTAAATGAATGTACGGTGGTCACTGGGACAAGAGCATAGTAATTGTTACAGGTGGAAATTGGGTATAATTTGATTCTTTAAGGGGACAGCTCAACAAGAACTTTTTTACATTGGACTTGAAAACGAGCATGTTGTCAGCTGGAAAGCAGACTAGCATAACTGTGTTCCACAAAAGACACAGCTACTATTCATATAAAGTTCACCCTATATAACCAGCATCACATCAGCAATTAACTGGGATTATGAATTAAAAGAAGTGATGTTTGAATAAACTGTTAAATTTCTAATGGCACTGCAAACGCTTGTCATCAAATATCGTTTGGCTACCATTTATTTATCTTGAAAGATACAAGAGAAGAAAAAGCTTGCAAGCTGCTTGGCACTTGTCGGCACGAGAGGATGGGACAGAAATGCATTTGTATGAATAAAATATTAAAGTTTGGAAGCATCGCAGTGGTCCATCTCTACTATTATATAAAAGTCACTTTGTGTGTGAGTTCTTTCCTCATAGGTTCTGAAACGGTTGAGCCCATCTTTTGCAAACTTCACAAAAAGCTAATTTATATGTTTGGCAGTGTTCTTAGATATGGTTTTATACAGAAATTCATCCGATAAGTATCGAAAATAGAAAACATTCAATCCTAAAAATATTTTTTTTTTCTTATAGGTAAAAAAAATAATTTTTGCAGGGGAATTTTTATACGTTACATCGGCAAGGGAGATAATAAAATCTCGGCAAATTATTTCTTTAAAAAAAAAAAGCAAAGAAAAAAAACAAAATAAAAAAAAATAATTTATTATCATCTGGAGATGTAGCTTAGTGGTAGAGCATTCGATTACAGATCAAATGATCCTTTGTTCAAGACCTGTACCTCATCAATATATTTTAATTTTTTCTTATTAATGAGTTCAATTTACGATAGAAGAGGTACCATTTAAAATCGCTGCAAATCATTTCTTTGTTTACCAGGCAAATTATTCCTCATAATATATAATAAACAATAGAGGATTTTTTTTTTTTTTCTTACATGGAGGTCCCCACTTATCAAGGCCCGGAAGTCACTCGGGGATAAGGGTTATTGTGTGTATAGTAATCAATGGGATAGTATCGTAGTAATCGTTAATATTGGAGATTTGATAAAGTGTCTTACTTAAGGGGGAGGTTTATCAGAAATTTGTTTATGTTGGACTTGAAGACATCCAAGGCGTAGTCAGGTGGGAAACAGGCAAACGGAAGAGAGTTCTACAGTCGTGCAGTTCTAAGAAAGAAGCTTTGTTCATGGAATCTACGTTTTGGTTTTGGCACAGATAAAGAGTGGGGAAAATTACTGACAGTGGTTTCAGCTAGACGGGTGTTTATCATGAAAGATTGGCGAGGGGGGACCAGAGATTGGAGCTCAGACGAGCACTTGCCATGGAAGTAACGATAAAACAAAGAGAGGCTCACAACGTCTCTTCTGTGGGAGAGAGGTTGCAGGGAAGAGAAAAAGGCATCACCCACTAAGCCACGAAGTCTATTTTGTAATCTGTCAAGGCAGGATAGGCTGTTTTTAGCAGCTCCTGCCCAGATGTGGCAGCAGTACTCCATCCTTGATTGATTGATTCTATATTAATACATACGCAATCTGCATAAATAAAAATATTATGTTTAAGCGTATTGTGCGACCAGGCAATGCCGGGCGACCATCTAGCATTAAATATTCTTAATCTGATTTTTTTTTTTTTTTTTTAGGGTTGGTCATTCGTATTATTTGGATTCTTCAGACTACTGTTCTTATCTCGAGTGTTATTCACACAATGTTTCGGCTGATATAACCTCCAACCTTCTTCAAGTGTATCTTGTCAAACTCGGGGGAATCTTTCTGTCGAATTCGGGAATCTGGATACTGATAAACTGGGATTGAATGCTTGTATAAAATGCGTAACACATTTTCTAATAAAAAATAGAAAATCTTTGTTTTAATAATTGAAGGCACATTTTAAGAACTCATGGGTTGGTTGCTCATCGTCATCGACCCGTGCGTCATCGTGTCATCGAGATTGGATCCTAACTGAATTAAAATTCTTCCCTCATCAAAATAGATAGATAGATATTAAAAACAAAGAGACTGAAGTGTTGATTGTTTTTCAAATCCTTGAGTCAGCCAGGGAGGTTTGACCTTTCAAGCAGTAACTTCGGGCACTGGACTTTACAAACAATCTGATCTCCAGGTTGAATAAAATGCACAACACATTTTCTAATAAAGACAGAAATTCTTTTATTTTAACAATTGAAGACACATTTTAAGAATTTGTGAGTTCGCTACGCGTGATGCCGTCGACTGAGATTGGATTCTAACTGAATTAAAATTCTTCCTTCATCAGAAGAGAGACAGAGGAAGATAGATAGATAGATAGATAGATAGATATAAAAAAAACAAAGAGACTGAAATGTTGATTGTTTTTTTTAAATCCTTGAGTCGGCTAGGGAGGTTTGACCTTTCAGCACTAACTTTGGGAACTCGACTTTATGAACATTCTGGTAGAAAAGTAACTTATCTTGCCTTTGATAAAATTTATTTGTTATATATTTGTTTGTTTTTCTTTTTTTTTTTTTTTTTTTTTTTTTTTACAACTTTTTCGAATCTATGTGTATAGTAAAACAAACCCCGATCTGTTGATCTCCAGATTGTATAAAATGCACAAAACATTTTCTAATAAAAACAAATTCTTTTATTTTAACATCTCTCTCTCTCTCTCTCTCTCTCTCTCTCTCTCTCTCTCTCTCTCTCTCTCTCTCTCTCTCTCTCTCTCTCTCTCTCTCTCACTCATATGATGATTGCAATGTCTCGTCCACTAAAGACCATGAGCCCGAAATTGACTTATTTAATCCTGCCAGCGAATTCACACGCTCAAGCAGACATGACACTGAAGACGGTCATTGCTATACAAACACACACACACATATATATATATATATATATATATATACACATACAAATATGCACACACACATGAACATATATATACATACATATGATGATGGCAGATGAATCATGACATACATTCCAGCATTTCAGGTCTACACGCGTCACAACTTTTCCATCACCACAGGACCATTTTTATAGACAAATGCCTGAGGGAGTATCTACACAAAGATGATGTTACAGAGTCTTAGCTTTGCTAAATCTCTCTCTCGGTTCAAAATGTTGACATCAAGCAAGAGCAAAATAGCCAGCAACAAATTAAACTGCAGACCAGCTTAATGCGGGTACGGGTCTCCCGCTTTATGGTTTTTTTAAATCAGAGATTTGCTTCTACTAGAGGGGTTGCCTTCACCATGGCTTACGGAAGCCCTCTCCACCCCACGTACACATGGAAATAATACATACATGCATGCATGCATACATATAAAAAACAAAGAGACTGAAATGTTTGACTGTTTTTCGAGAACAACGTGTGTCGGGTATAAGGCCTCCAAATATAGAGCCTCAAAATGTCTTCAATTGAGATTGGATCCTAACTGAATTAAAATTCTTCCCTCGTCAGAAGAGAGAGAGAGAGTGAGATAGATATAAAACAAAGAGACTGAAATGTTGATTGGTTTTCAAATCCTTTAGTCAGCTAGGGAGATTTAAATTTCCAGCTGTAACTCGTGCACTTTACTTTACAAATAATCTGTCGATTTCCAGGTTTAATAAAAACATGATTTATGACATGCTCGAAAGTCATTCGTGTTTATAATAGTACTCATCTTCAAGGCTGCTGCAAGGAAGGTTGGCTCCCTCTACCGTGCTAGAAAACTACTTACGCCTGCCAGTATCCTATACCTCTATAAGGTAACCATTCGCCCATGTATGGAGTACTGTTGTCACATCTGGGCTGGTGCATCTGCTGCTTGTCTCTCGCTCCTGGACAGGGTTCAAAAAAGAGTCGCCAACCTGATAGGTCCTGAACTGTCATCTAGGCTTCAACCTCTGTCCCATCGACGAGATGTTGCATCCCTCTGCCTGTTCTACAAATACTTTAATGGTGAATGCTCTGACGAACTGCAAACACTTGTACCTCCCCGACGTAACTACCCCCGACAAACCCGACAAGCTACTAAGTCTCATCCCTTTACAGTGGAGATCCCTAGGTGCAAGAAAGCCTTTTACTCCAATAGTTTCTTCCCCAGAACTGCGGGTCTTTGGAACTCCCTTCCGGGATTCTGCTTTCCCAACTGCAATGATATGCAGAAGTTCAAGTGTAATGTTAACAAACATCTTTCTACTCTTCTCCCTTCATAATGACCCCGCTAATTAATTCCCTAATAGTAGCCCCCTGCTTCAAAGTGGCACTGTGCCTTGTTTGAGGTGAAAATTGAATTAAAAAAAAATAAAAAAAAAAATAGATCCTGGATATGACCTTAAACTATATCAGATGGTGAGGCCTCAGCTTGCAGGCTTTGGGGAGTGTGGAGCCACTCTTTAATTACCCCCCCCCCCCGAGGTCTACTTTGACCCGGAGTGGTAGTACCTGTTAGGGTCCCAACTATGGGTTAAATAGAAACCGACTTGAAAAAATATATATATGAAAGCTATTAAAAAGGCTTTCTTCAAAATAACTGGATTCGGCGTTAAATAATCTGGAAAGGGTTGATATGCCGTAAAACAAAAACAACCAAAACCAAACAACCTTATATGATCGTTTTCATTTTTATATATATAGATTTGCAAAAATGCTTTATGAGTAGAAAATATTCATTTTTTTTGTGATAAATATGCAGCAAAAACTTTAAACTTGATAATGTGCCGCCGTGTAAAAAAAAAAAAAAAAAAAAAAAAAAAATCATGGCAGAAAGATTCCCGAGTATGCTAAGATACACTTGAAGACGGTCGGAGGTTACACAGGCCGAAACGTTTTGCACTCAATATGAGAACAATAGTATTGAAGAAGCAATCCAAATAAAAATAAAAATCATCGAAATTACTAAATATTTGATTTGTACGCTCAAATCAACACCTAAATTTCTAACGGAACCACAAACGCTTGACATCAAATATCGTTTGGCTACCATTTCTTTATCTTGAATCACCTGAAATTATAATACAAGAAAGTAATTCGTACATGTTGGCGGCAGCGGTACTAATAATGGCAGCTACCATTTGACATCGGAAGATTTTTTTCTTTGTAGATTTCTACCTGCTGAGGAATTCCAGGAATTCGTAGCAGAATCTTAGAGAAAAAAAAAAGTCTTGTTTACCGATTCCGTGGAGTAGGTGAAAAAAAAAAATCATCAGCCGTCAAGTTTGTCAACTGAAAGATGAAAGTTGTTGCGGAGTCGTGCTCGTGCTTATACCGATCAAGTGTAGCCACCCCAGGGCCCTCATGACTATTTGTAACAAGATCAGACAACCATTTTGTTATTTTAAATTGTAATCGCTACTGCGTTTATATGAATCTAATGAACTTGATGAAACTTATTTTCTATCTTTTCTGTCTTCCTTTCCCTTCTCTCTCTCTCTCTCTCTCTCTCTCTTCTCGTTTTTTCTCTCTTTTCTCGTTTTTTCTCTCTTTTCTCGTTTTTTCTCTTTTTCTCTTTTTTCTTTTTTCTCTTTTTTCTCTCTTTTTTCTCTTTTTTCTCTCTCTTTTTTCTCTCTCTTTTTTCTCTCTCTTTTTTCTCTCTCTTTTTTCTCTCTTTTTTTTTCTCTCTTTTTTCTCTTTTTTTTCTCTCTTTTTTCTCTCTCTTTTTTCTCTCTCTCTTTTTTCTCTTTCTTTTTTCTCTTTCTTCCTCTTTCTTTCTTCCTCTCTTTCTTTCTTCCCCTCTCTCTCTCTCTCTGTCTCTCTCCCCTCCTTTGTCTTTCTTTCTCTTCCTACCTCCCCTCCTCTGTCTTTCTCCCTCCCTCTTTCTCCTTCCTTCTCTCCTTCTTTCTCTTTCCATCCCTCTTTCTCTTTCCCTCCCTCTTTCTCTTTCCCTCCCTCCCTCCCTCTCTTTCTCTCCCTCCTTCCCTGACTTCTCTTTGCCTCCATCCCTCTGTCTTTCTTCTCCTTCCCTCTCTCTCATTCATCGCCCATTTTTAAATCAAATCCATTGATTGATTGCTCTAGTTGGGAACCCATCGCAGTGCATCAAGAAGCCTCCCCACAGTGACTTGGCATTAAGCAAAAATTAAAATTCTTATTAAATAAGAACTTTAGTTTTTGCTTCTTGCCAGTCATGGCATTTTTTCTCTCCTCAAAATTTGAAAAGGTCTGGAACCTTTTTAATTTTTTGTATTTTAATTTTTCTTGCCTGATGAAATCAAATATGATTGAAACGGTCTGCACATCGTAGCAAGATCATAACTGTATTTACATAAATAATAATAAAAAATATAATTTGCTCTCTTTGATTGAGCACTATCAACGACCCTTGTTGAAATTCAATTATTCTTAATTTTTGGATATTTTTCTACCTGGAATATATATATATATATCATATATATATATATATATATATATATATATTGAACCATTTTCCATTAATGCAATTCCTTTGGATTTTACTTGTGGAAATGGAAATTTAATCAACTTTTTGGATTTTATCGTTATTGGATATTTTACCCTTCACCAGACTATCCATTCACGTGAAATCACCTTTTTCTTCCCTCTATTCCCTCTGCTTCATTATTTTTTACCAAGTAAGATCTATGACTTACTTGTAGTTTCATTAAATACTTTTGCAAGCAAAATCCGATCCCGCATTTTGCTAATCCCTACCCTCTGTTGAGAAGGAAAGTATTTCTTCAAAACTCTGCGGATTAAGGACTATCCACTTATTTTGTGCTTCCTTTTTAAAATTAAATGTTTTTAACTCTTTTTCAAAGTGTTTTTTAACATGTTTTATTAACTACTTGTTCTCATATATATATATATATATATATATATATATATATATATATATATATATAGAGAGAGAGAGAGAGAGAGAGAGAGAATGGGATAACAGATGAATAGCATCAAACATTAATTTATTATAAACTGTTTTAAAAAAAACATAGTTGTGCAAAGTAGACATACAAATAGCTGTGTTGGAGGAGCTTTATTTTCTGCACATTAAAAGCCGACCATTGTGTCTAACTCTGCCATCGAGGGGAAGCAAGTAAACTGAACAAACGTCCTCATTTTTTGTCTTTTTGGAAATAGCTCCCCCTCCTCCCCTGCATTCGTGGAGCGTAGAGTCTCAAGTGAGACTATTGGCGATCGCCCAAATATTTGATTATCTAAATCACTAATCTACCTTCTATTCTAATTAACCAATAATGCAGGAGGAATAATAGAGTTTGTTCACTCGGAAAGAGTGGCAGTGGCGCCCCCTAGCAGGCATAACTCCAAACAGGCAATCGTCCAAAGGTGTTAACTTAACATACATCGTTTCTCGGATTGATTTCCGTGCTTCTTGACATAACGGTAAATATGCTACGAAGGTCATTCTCCAAAAGTAAAGCCTCCTCTTTTTTATTTTTATTTATTTTTTTATTTTTATTTTTTTTTTTTAATCAAAAAGTTGAAGAGCTACAAAGACGGGAGTGATATCATTAAAACGAGTGACCTTTTGTACCCTAGAATTTATTTTTCTACATAGTCACCACCATTCTCAATGCACTTTTGCTAGGAATTCAATGATGCATCTCTGCTTCTGGCACATGTCTATGACAGGGGTTGCTTTCTTAGAGTCTTACACTGTCAATATCTGTTAACGAATAGATGAAACTTTCAGTTCATGAATGCATAAGTTCAGTCATCATAACAGTGCAATTTGCAATCCCCTCAGATTCATTTAAATGGAATAAAAAAAAAAAAGGAGGCATAATGTTTGGAACACCCCCATGGAAATAAAATTTTAATTGTAGGAAATACGTACTTGCTATGCTGATTAAAAAAAAAAAACAAAAAAAAAAACAAAAAAAAAACCGCTAACCAAATTTTATGAAAAACAGTCCAGTAATTCTTTTAGTTAAAAATTTTGCTTTTATTTTTATTTTTTATTTAATAGTTGCGTTTAGAGACACCATTGTCTTAATTGTAATGAAGGGGGAGGGGGGGACATGCGCGTGCGTGTGAGGACACTTCTCAACCTATATACTCAAAGGATTTTTTATCTACAGACTTGAAATTTAGTATATAGAATATTCAGACGTATGGAAAACTTTTAATCGGGTTTTCATCCAGAAAAAAGGGATGCTAAGGAGGTCAAAATAAAAAAAAATAAAAAATTAGTACTGCGGGGGGGGGGGATAAAAATTTTTTTAATCTATTTGTCAACTGTTTTCATGACTGCATATGCACGAATTGTTCACGTGACAGCTTATGTTAAGAATAAGTAGGTTTGAAGACAGTTTTTAAAGATTCTGCCAAGCTGACTTAATGGTTATCGTACTTGACTCATTGTCTTTAGATTTTGGTTTCGTTCTTAGCCCGAGTACTTCTTTTTTTTTTTTTTTTTTTTTTTTTTTTGCTTACAAGAAGTGAATGGTTTGAAAAACAATACTCGCATGCACATGTCTGTTTCTTTCATTGTTTTTTTTTTTTTTTTTTTTTTTTGTTTTTTTTTTACTTCATTTTCTTTTAAGGTTATGTTTAATACCGGGCAACGCCAGGTACATCTGCTAGCAGGTACTAAATTAAAAAAAAAAAATATTCTCATTTTTTTTTTTTTTTTTTTTTCCTTATGATTTTTTTTTTATATTCAAATCAGGATAAATAAAGCAAATAAATATTTTTGTTTTAGGGTTAAGACATTCTGTTTCAGCACGTTCTAGCATTTTCCATAAACTTCCCAGACGATTCCATAAACTGCATAAATAGCACAAAAAGAATATCAAAAGTCTTGATGGATGGAATAAAAACGGTGTACCTTAGCTGGGCGCCTATTAGCAATATTCTGTATAAGGACTGTGTTATTGTCTAAATTGGCCAGGCAGTGTATGGGAAAACTCAGGTGTTGAACAGAAGTTTTGTGATTTTTTTTTTTTATGCCAATATTGGCCAATTTTGTCAATGAAAAATATATTATTTATTTTTCATTAATTTTTATTTACTTATTTGCACAAACACTGGCTAATTTTTTTTAATGGAAAATATATTATTTATTTTATTATTTATTTGCACAAACGCTGGCCAATTTTTTCAACGAAAAATATATTTATTTATTTTATATATATTTATTAATTTCATTTATTTATTTGCACAAACGCTGGCCAATTTTTTCAACAAAAAATATATTTATTTATTTTATATATATTTATTAATTTCATTTATTTATTTGCACAAACGCTGGCCAAGTTTTTCAATAAAAATATTTCTCTAGTTAGTAATGACAGAAGTGCATTGAACTTCACTCTCTCCACTTTCATCAATTTTTTCAATGTGACCATACCATTGAAGTCTCCTGTTCTGTACACATGGTCTATATTTTCTGCTGTGAGGGGGGGGGGTGTCTACTTATATTGAGTTAAATGTTCACGTTACGGCACATCAACCCTTTGGGGGGGGGGGGGTTATAAAATAAAAGCTGAACATACTTTTTTTATATTTTGTCTCCGCATCTCTTGACCGTGACGGCTCCCCTGGAACAAAAGCTCATAACAAGACGCTAGTTTCATTTCTCTGGACAATTGGAACTTTATTCGTTTCATGGTCGTGCCCCTGTTCTCTACCTATCCTTAGGAGGTTGGGAATTTCTCTATCGATTCATCTGCCATACATCGCTACTCTTCGTCACTTCCACGAGAAGTCCTCATCTTCTGACAACTGTGTCTGTCGGACTCAAACTGAATTCTAACTCAAACTGAACTTTGACTGACCAAAAATGTCCCGTGTGTGTTTCTATATATAGAGGAAGGATATGGGTCCCTTACGTCACTGACACATCATTATGCACTCAATACTTATCAAGGTTGTTCCAGTTTTAAGCCTGAGTCAATCAGTTTGATTGAGTTTGACCCTCCTTGATCCTGTCTGCTCTAGAAAGCCTACCTTTGTCGGCTTGTTCTTCCTTATATGTAGTGGTAATGCTCTGCTAGTTAGTAATGACACAAGTGGAAAGAACTTATTCCGTCCAATTCTACCTTTTTGCAATTGCACCTGCTCCACCCTGTGCTCCAAATTTCAAAGGATTTTTGAGAGACGGCTTTTCCTGTATAGCTAATTTTACTTTGTTTGGCATAAACATTAACTTATTTATTTTGTTTTCATTTCAGGAGAGCCCTTGAAGAACGAGGGACGATGAATTTCGGGTATTCACGGTAAGAGATTGCTTTTCGCATTTCCTATTTTTGAATGAAAACCCCCGTCAGTAAGGAGTTTACCACCTATAGTGGAATTCTGCTTTTTTTTTTCTTTTATTATTATTATTATTATTATTATTTTTTCTTTTCTTTTTTTTTTTTTTTTTTTAATCCAGAAAAGACAAAAATATATAAAAAAAAAAATGTAGTGGAATTATGGCAACAAAATGTTGGAAAAAAAAATAAACAACTAAAGACAGGAAATTGTGGATGTAAGAATGGGATAAGAAACAGAAATTAGACAGGGCTTTACGTTGCGAGACAAACAGTTGCATTTGCAAGTGAGTTTTCCAAATGGCAACTAGAAATAAGATGCTTATCTTTTGGCGATTTTTTTTTTCTGATGATCTTCCAAAGTTCATTACTAAGTGAAAAACTTTTTTTGTTTTTGTTTTTTTTTGTTTTTTTGTTTTTGTTTTTTTTTTACTGATGATCTTCCAAAGTTCATTACTAAGTGAAAAACTTTTTTTTTTTTTTGTTTTTTTTTTTGTTTTTTTTTACTGATGATCTTCCAAAGTTCATTACTAAGTGAAAAACTTTTTTTTTTGTTTTGTTTTTGTTTTTTTGTTTTTTTTTTACTGATGATCTTCCAAAGTTCATTACTAAGTGAAAAACTTTTTTTTTTTTTGTTTTTGTTTTTTTTTTGTTTTTTTGTTTTTTTGTTGTTTTTTTTTACTGATGATCTTCCAAAGTTCATTACTAAGTGAAAAACTTTTTTTTTTTTTTTGTTTTTTTTTTTTTTGTTTTTTTTTTTTGTTTTTTTTTTGTTTTTTTTTTTGTTTTTTTTTTTGTTTTGTTTTTTTTTTACTGATGATCTTCCAAAGTTCATTACTAAGGGAAAAACTTTATTTTTTTTTTTTTGTTATTAAAACTACCAAAGTGAAAAATATCTTTTCAACCATTATTTTTTAATAAAACGAGTAAAGTCAAATTATTTAAACAATAAAAGGTTTAATTGGGATTTGTACACAACTGGCCAACTAGTAGATGGTCTGCAATAAAAAAAACAAAAAACGGTTTTCATAAAACGGAAATTGAATCATGTCGTCTTTTCTAGGACGATAATTTTATCATTTCACCCTGTATTGATGTTGAAAACACCATGGAATTTCCACTAGTTAAAGCATAAAGATACAGTTGCTAGTTGGCATTCAAAGAGTGAAGACATTGATGGTGTCAGTGAAAACATGGTCGTTGTGGGCCTCTCCTTAGATCTCCGCCCGCCTGTTCTTTTCGTATTTGCAGTTTGGTAGCGAGTATTCCGCCCGTGACACCTTGTATTTTTAGTCTGAATGCAAAATAATTATATGTGACCTCTGATTATTTTGGGCACCAACCTGTTGTACAACCACCGAGTTAGATGGGTAATAATGTAGTCGTCGAATGACAACGGTAGATTTCCAAGAAGTAATGATAAACAGGCACGTCTGCAAATAAATAGTTTATTACTTTAGCAGTTGATGAGAATTTTAATACCTGAATGTCAGGTTTAGCGTCTTTGGTAGATGAATACAAACATCTCCTGAAGAGGCTCTGTCCGTCTGTCAATTATATTCAAGTTGGAAATACAAGAAGGAATCTTTAATATAATTTACAGAAAGCAATGTTTGAACTTCTTTACAGAAAGGAATGTTTGAACTTCTTTACAGAAAGGAATGTTTGAACTTCTTTATAGAAAGGAATGTTTGAACTTCTTTATAGAAAGGAATGTTTGAACTTCTTCATAGAAAGGAATGTTTGAACTTCTTCATAGAAAGGAATGTTTGAACTTCTTCATAGAAAGGAATGTTTGAACTTCTTCATAGAAAGGAATGTTTGAACTTCTTCATAGAAAGGAATGTTTGAACTTCTTCATAGAAAGGAATGTTTGAACTTCTTCACAGAAAGCAATGTTTGAACTTCTTCATAGAAAGCAATGTTTGAACTTCTTCATAGAAAGGAATGTTTGAACTTCTTCATAGAAAGGAATGTTTGAACTTTTTCATAGAAAGGTACGTTTGAACTTTTTCATAGAAAGGTACGTTTGAACTTTTTCAGAGAAAGGTACGTTTGAACTTTTTCATAGAAAGGTACGTTTGAACTTTTTCATAGAAAGGTACGTTTGAACTTTTTCATAGAAAGGTACGTTTGAACTTTTTCATAGAAAGGTACGTTTGAACTTTTTCATAGAAAGGTACGTTTGAACTTTTTCATAGAAAGGTACGTTTGAACTTTTTCATAGAAAGGTACGTTTGAACTTCTTCATAGAAAGGTACGTTTGAACTTCTTCATAGAAAGGTACGTTTGAACTTCTTCATAGAAAGGTACGTTTGAACTTCTTCATAGAAAGGTACGTTTGAACTTCTTCATAGAAAGGTACGTTTGAACTTCTTCATAGAAAGGTACGTTTGAACTTCTTCATAGAAAGGTACGTTTGAACTTCGACAAAGGGAGGGTGGACCTGTAAATTCACCCTTGTCCGTTCGTCTGTCCGCACTTCTCTCAATAACTACACTTTGGAATTTTTTTAAATTTTGCACAAACATTAAGCATGATATGGAGTAAAATAATAACAGAGCGGATTTTCCGGGAAAACTCTAAAATTGACACTTTTGTGCTTATTAAAAAAATTGATGCCTTGGATTTTTTTATAAAACATTCTGAAAAGTTGAAGCTAACTGATTTCTATATAATTTTGTTTGTTTACACTTTGCGATAACTCTTGGGTGTGCCCCAGGGGTTCTTTTAGGACTAATAAAAACACACCATTTTTAGGGGACTATTTTACCATATTTGTCCAAAATTTTCTGTGTATGTCTGTTTAGCAGTTTTGCATGGTGCTGAACTCAAATTTAAATACGTTAAGGCCTTCAAGACTTTTGGGGCTAAATGGGGGTGGGGTGGGGAGCAAATGATGGACTTAGTCATTTTTTTTTTTTTTTTTTTTTTTTTTTTGCATGGTGCAGAACTCAAATTTACATATGTTAAGGCCTAAAATTGCATTTTCACCAGGATTTGACATCATCTGGGGGACTTTTGGGGCTAAATGGAGGGGGGGGGTAAATGCTGAACCTAGTCATTTTTTTTATGTCTCGTTCACTGTGCACTCACGGGGGACCATCCATGCTTCACTTGTTAAACTACAAAGTGATGCTTCCAGTGGTTTACGGATAGGAGATGGATATATTAAGTAGTTTATAGCAGGGAATGGTTTTTTTTTTTTTTACACGGTGGTCACCACTTATCAAGGCCCAGAAGCCACTCAGGGATAAGGGTTATTGCAAGTACAGTACGTTAGTGTGGAGATTTGATGAAGTGTTTACTTAAGGGGGCGGTTCATTAGGAATTTGTTAACGTTGGACTTGAAGACATCCAAGTTGTAGTCAGGTGGGAAGCAGGCAGACGGAACAGAGTTCCACAGGCGTGCAGTTCTAAGAAAGAAGCTTTGTTCATGGAATCTACGTTTTGATTTAGGCACAGATAAAGAGTGGGGGAAATTTTTCACAGTGGATTCAGCTAGACGGGTGTTTTTCGTGAAAGATTGGCGAGGGGGGTCCAGAAATTGGAGTTCAGACGAGCACCTGCCATGGAAATAACGATAAAACAAGGATAGGCTCGCAAGGTCTCTTCTGTGGGAGAGAGGTTGCAGGGTAGAGAAAAGGGCATCCCCCCCCCACACACACACTAAGCCACGAAGTCTATTTTGTACTCTGTCAAGGCAGGGTAGGCTGTTTTTAGCAGCTCCTGCCCAGATGTGGCAACAAATGATTTCTGTGAAGAAACGCTGAAACAAATTCATAAAAGGTGATGATGCTAAAGGTACTTTGGAGAAACGAATGTTTTAACTACAATATAAAGTTTAGACTACTTTATAGAAAGAAAATGTTTGAAAGTACATCGGGTTACTTCAATACAATTGAGTTAGATTCCATTTTTAACGGTATCTTCTGTTTATAGTGCAGAATAGTTAACTAAGACCCCCCCCCAAAAAAAAAAGTAAAATAAATAAATAACAACCATAACGGGTTACTAAATAATGACGTTATTTATTAATCAATCACTGCCCGTAAAAAGTTTTTAACTTCATGGATCTTTTTCAAACAAAGTTTACATTTTCTGGATCAGCGTTGCCGCCGCCGCGGCCACAAATAGTATATGTGATTTACGCACAAAAAAAAATGTTTAATTGTTTGCTGTAGAAATCGTGAATAATTTATTCGTATTTTCAGTGTTCCGGTTGCGCGTGCGTATATTTGTTTACACTTCCGTTTTAAACACAGAAAACTATTAAGCACATTGATTAAATCAGTGTTACAATTAGCTCAGGTAGTAGAATGACAGGCTGAATCTTAAGGTTCTAGTTTCGATTTCAGCTCCTGGCTTTCCCTTTATTTTTATACTCGCATTACAGCCCGGCGTTGCCCAGGTGTTTGGAGGTGTATGTGGAGCAAAAAAAAAAAAAAAAAAAATGGTTAATTTTTTTAACTTTGACCCCTATTATGACTCCTTAAAATTTATTGTTTTGGGCTTATATCAAGTTATTTAGATCGATGTCCAAGGAAGCTATATCTAAAATTTAAAGTGTTTAGACCCAAAATTGTCGGAGGAGTTTGGTAGAGTTATCAAAGGTCAAATCGTTAAACTTTGACTCCTTAACAGTCAAATATCTGGCCGAAAACTGATCACATAGATTTTCCCAAATCTCAGTACCCTGTATATCACATTTCGAGTCTGTAGACTGAAAATTGACAGAGTTATTGCGTAGACAGACACGTTCACTTTTATAGACATATAGATTTTCTTCATTTGTTTTAGTTGACCATAATAATAACCAGAAACAAATTTTAAAATCTTCACAGGAAGCAAGTTAAAAGAAATATTTTTGCAGAAAGATACGCATAAAAATGTTATGTTATTTAGCTTTTATGTTTTTATGTCCCCCATGCAATGCAGAGAATCTCCGCTAGTATAACAATAATCGATTCTTGTACAGAATAAGAACCGTGCTATTGTTGGAATTTTCCAGGCAGTTTATGTAAAACGCTGGAAGCTGCCAAACGAATGTTTTGTGAATCTTTTTTTTTTTTTTTTTTTTTTTTTTTGCCTCCCTACAAAAGCAAGGTTTTAATGTGGGAGAAAACCAGATCCCTAAAATGGGGTACTCTGGAAGTAGGTAAAAATAAAGATTGTCATTTTTTTCAATAAAAAAAAAAGAAGCCATTTCTGTTATACTTACTTGTATTTGTTTCGGCTATCGCTGTTGATTGGTTTAGCCGGCTCCACCCATTGCGTTAGTCACATCTCGGGTTGAAACCAACCATGCCCGATGATCTGATGTCGCAGCAGCCATAAGTATGAGCTATTTGCGGGTCCAGCGACATAGACCGTAGAGGTGAGGACCCAGAATAAACTTGGAGTCTTGTTTGACCGTCCTAATCCAATTCTTCAGCTGTCCACCTCAACGTTCTTCTAGCCTTGCAGCAACACTGGGTCGATGGCCTCGTGATGCCACCTGGTCGACAACGAACGACATGGCCAAACTAGCATAGATGCCTCATGAGGATGGTTTTTGCGAGAGAAGATGTCTTACAGCATGTGTGGACCACAGTTGAGGACAAAATGCTGCCAGCAAAGCCGGAGGATGCGGCGTAGACACTGATGATCAAATACCTCAAGTTTGTGCTGATCAGAGACCTGCATGGGCCACGTTTCACAACCATACAGGAGAATGGTATGAACAAGGGCATCGTAGATCCTGATTTTCCTTCTCAGTGATTTTGTGTCGGGACATAGACGGGTGTAAAGGCGGTTGGAGACAAGATGAGCGTTGTTGATGCGGTTAAGGATTTTCTTTCTCACCTTGGTCTATTGTGATGATTATGGAGCCAAAGTATTTGAACCAGTCAACCTCTTCAAAGGTGCCCCTGTTGAGGGTAATGGGTTGTTTTTCGGCTGGAAGGAATCCCACAATCGGTAGCTTTGTTTTCTGGGCGTTGATCTTCATGTAAATCTTTGCAGCAGTGGACTGCATCGTGTTTATTGCTTCTTGGATGTGGACAAAGTCATCACCAAGAATGACGATGTCGCCTGCATAGTCAAGGTTTGTTGAAAGTTGGTACCTGCTGTGACACTAGGGAAATTTTCTAGTGCAGTGCACTATTTCTAGTGTAGGCACTATTTCTGTTATGAAAATAAATAAATGAACAATTGATTAAAGAATGAAAACCATATTCTTTTTTATATTACTTGGTTTGATCGGACTATTGTTCTGATCCTGAGTGTTATTTATGCAACATTTTAGTCGGATTGTCCTTCGGACGTCTTCAGGCATGTTTGTTGTTGCTTGAAAAAAACAAAAAAGAAAAGTTATTGGCTCCGTAAATGTTTCTGTATTCTGTAAGTTAGTCTTTATTTTATGGTCATTGTTTCAAATTTGTGAAAAAAATTGGTTGGCAAAGAATGTAAAAACAGCAACTAAATGTTAAGTAATTGACTTCTACTATTAAAACTGACATCCTCAAATTTCCTGACTCCTGGTGAAAACCCTTTGACTTGTTATCACTATCTTGGACAGGTCCGAAGTGGCCAAAATAGTGATGAGTAACCAGTTCTGGGACTTGTGGACTGGTACTAGGTTTGATGTCTGGTTTGATTGTGTGTAACAACACATTGTTGGAAAATCCGAACCCTAAGATCGGAATGGGCATGGAATATGTGCCTACATAAGAGATGGCTTTCCATGTGGTAGAGACATCTCTAGAGAAGACCTTAAATTACCTTGCTCATGCCACTGCATTTGTATTTACTCTCTATCGCCCTCACAACAGCTGAGTTACTATCTTTAAAAGTATATCCAAGAAAATTGACCACATCGTGTCTGCTCATCCTTCAGCTAACATTCACGTCTGTGGAAACTTCGATGTCCACAATGTGGAATGGTTAGCCCACTCAAACAAGACAGATGATGAGAGGGACGGGGGTGGGTCTGTCACGATTTCTTTGCTTATGACCTAATTCAGATTGTTCATGAATCCACCCGTATGCCTGACACTGACGGTCAGTATGCAAGTTTCCTAGACCTTTTTCTCTCAACTTGCCCTGAGCTATGCTCATCTGCTGTTCTGTCTCCACTAGGATCTTCTGACCACTCGTTTGTATTAGTTAAAATAAAAATGAAATGTAATAAGTGCTCAGACATACCTCTCCATCGATACTCTATGGCTGACTGGGATAGCTTCCGTACATTTATATCAGATCTACCTCTGAGTTCAATGTTTAAAAATAACGTGTCCTCTATAGTATCAAGCTGACAGAATGGTTAATTGTAGGTATAGACCACTTCATACCTTTGAAAAAGTAGTTTACTTGACCGCTTCGTACCCTTCAAAAAATTTTGGCAAAAACCTAACAGCCAGAAGTGGTTCTCTCCAGAATGTACTGTTGCCATTGCGCACAGAAATCACTTTATCCATTGCTTCCAATGTAACACGTACTGAGACTAAAATTGCTTTCAGGACTGCCAGTAACCACTGTAAAAGAGTAATAAAGAATGTGAGAGAGTTGTATGCTCAGTCCGTTAAGTCCAAAATAGTTGAGCAGTGGTTTGGTTCCCACCAGTTTTGGCAAATAGCAAACAGGATGCTGAACAGAAGTGTATGCTCTATCCCAACCATCATTAATGGACCTGAGGTAATCCCGTCAGCATCAGATAAAGCCAAACTCTTTGCCAAGAACTTTTCAGATAATCCTACCCTATGCGATTAAGGCCGCCAACCCCCCCTGTATTTCAGTTGCCCTTTTCTCTTCCCTGCAACCTCTTTCCCACAAAAGAAACATCATGTGCCTGTCTCTGCTTTATCGTTATTTTCATGGCAAGTGCTCATGCGAACTCCAATCTATGGTCCCCCCCTCGCCAAACTTTCATGAAAAACACCTGTCTAGCTGAAACCACTATCAATAATTTCCCTAACTCAACCTAAACATAGATTCCATAAACAAAGCTTCCGTCTTAGAACTGCACGCCTGTGGAACTCTCTTCCGTTTGCCTGCTTTCCAGCTGACTACAATATGGTCATCTTCAAGTCCAATGTAAACAAGTTCTTGATGAGCCATTCCCCTTAAGTAATCCAATTTACCAAATTTCCACTACTAACGATTACTACGATATTGTCCCATTGACTACCGTATACTCATTAACCCTTATCCTCGAGTGGTCTCCAGGCCTTGATAAGTAGTGACTCCTATGTATAAAAAAAAAGAAAAGAAATATTTCTTTGAAAAATAATTGTAATCTTCAATGTTGTCATTTGCTCTGCTTACCTTGTTTCGTATCCGACAATGTTGCTACCAAATTGCATCGTTACCGCCTTCAAAATTTAATTTTTTTACAAACTATGCACAATTATTTTCAACTTCTAACCATTCATGGTAATCGAACGAGAGCAAACTACTTCCAAATAAAGGATTCTGTTCGAAGTTTTGTGCAGATTCCTGAGTCTGAAAGAAAGACTTCTCTAGTCTGACAGAAAAACTTCTCTGGTCTCTCTAATCTGACAGAAAAAAAAACAAATTTCTAGCCTGACAGAAAAAAAAAACAAATTTCTAGCCTGACAGAAAAAAAAAACAAATTTCTAGCCTGACAGAAAAAAAAACAAATTTCTAGCCTGACAGAAAAAAAAACAAATTTCTAGCCTGACAGAAAATAAAAAACAAATTTCTAGCCTGACAGAAAATAAAAAACAAATTTCTAGCCTGACAGAAAATAAAAAACAAATTTCTAGCCTGACAGAAAATAAAAAACAAATTTCTAGCCTGACAGAAAATAAAAAACAAATTTCTAGCCTGACAGAAAATAAAAAACAAATTTCTAGCCTGACAGAAAATAAAAAATAAATTTCTAGCCTGACAGAAAAAAAAAAAAAAATTTCTAGTCTGACAGAAAAAATTCACCTGGAGGTTTAAAAAAAAAAAAAAAAAATGGAGAAGGTTCAAGATTACATCGATTAAATCAATGTGTGACTAAAACTCAAGACGAGATCAGTAGTCCAAAGAATCTAAATAATATGAAATTTCATTTTCGTTGTTTAAAATTTTTTTTTTGTTTAAATTTTTCCAGTGACATGGATTATGGTTATGAAGCTGATAGCAACCTGGATGGCTCGGATCATCATTATCCTCGGACAGGCACTTTAATTCCGGTGGACAATTCTTCACCAAACTCATCCCGAATGTCAATCCCGAGCACAGGAAGTTTCAAGCCATTAAGATCGGCACCAACACAGGTCAGTAAAAACTGCGGATAACTTGTCGCTTCCTTTGTCTTAAAATTGATCTTTTCCATCCACGCAACGTGTTACTCATTTCTGATAACATAAGTTACGAAGTAGTTTTGTTCTTACCCCCCCATTTCAATTTTATTTTTTGCGTTTCGATGTTAATTCCCATGCATACATACTCTTTCAGTTGTGCGTACGAGAAGGACCCACAAGCTAGTTGTATCTTTCAATTGTTGTATATTGCTACCATGCTTAAAATATTTCCATTTTGCGGATGTCCAACGCGAACAGAGACCCCACAATATTATTGTACCACCTTTGAAACCTACTTATCTAAGTACTTTAATTAATGTCGTTTCAAAATATATTTGGTCATGGGATCTCTCTCCATAAACCCTTGGAAAAGATTGTGACATATTTCTATACTATAGACGTCCTCTGCAAACACAAAGACCCTACAATATTATGGTAGCATCTTACAAACTACTTTCCATTTTATTGCTGTCTGGCGTGAATGCAAACCCCGCAATATTATTGTACCAACTTTGTTCAAACTGAAATATGTTTATCTAAATACTTAAATTAATACCGTTTTCTGTGGATGTCTGGTGCGAAGGCAGACCCCACGATATTACTGTACCGCTTTTGTTCATACCACGGTGTAGAGAAGAACTCCGACTTAACTTGGAGCTTCACCTTAAGCAAAAGGTCATTGAGTACCTTTTTTTCTTTCTTTTTTTTTCTTTCTTTTTTTTTCTTTCTTTTTTTTTCTTTCTTTTTTTCTTTCTTTTTTTTTCTTTTTTTCTTTCTTTTTTTTTCTTTTTTTTCTTTTTTTTCTTTTTTCTTTTTTTTCTTTTTTTTTCTTTTTTTCTTTTTTTTTCTTTTTTTTCTTTTCTTTTTTTTCTTTTTCTTTTTCTTTTTTTTCTTTTTTCTTTTTTTTTTCTTTTTTTTTTAGTCTTTGGCGTGATTTGACCGAGAATTAAACTTGGGTCTTGCAGGTCATTAACAAACGCTAATGATTATGCAGAATAGGCCAGTCAAAAAGAGCACCTAAAATGCCGAAAAAGTGCGTTGCTCAGGGTTTCATCCGAAATATGACGATGACGCGGTCCATATTCCGTATAGATGTAGTAGTAAACCTCTTGAAAGCAAGGTCCTGAATATGACCGTAAACTATATCTGATGGTGAGGCCCCAGCTTGCGGGCTTTGGGGAGTGTGGAGCCACCCTTTAATTGCCATTGCTCCCAGGTCAACTCTGACACGGAGTGGTAGTACCTGTTAAGGTCCCAACTGTGAGTTAAATAAAAACTGACTTGAAAAAAAAACAAATATATTCTATTAAAAAATTTTTCTTCAGAATCACTGGATTCGGCATTAAATAACCTGAAAAGGGTTGATATGCCGTAAAACAACCAACCAACCAACAAGCTTGATACAAATATGTTTGTAAGTTTTAGCTTAATAGGGTTTACAAACAGTTTGACAAATGGGGTCATTATGAAACGTTTTCCACGACTGTTACGGGTGGAATTGTGTCAATTACCTTTCCAATACTTCAAATCCTAAAGAATTAGGATAAGGCCGATGAAAGAAAAGCAAGACATAAAATGTCTGGAACAATCTCTAACCGCAAACGAAATAATTATATATTATCTCTCACATTTTGAAAATTATATTGCTTATTGCTCGTTAGGTAAACTTGTCATGATGACATCCTTAGCGAGTATAAAAATTCCTACTCGTGAGACATCGACTTGGGTTATAGCTGGTCGCGATGATCACATTCCTTGTTCGAGACGAAAGTAGGTTCATTCCACTGTTGGATTTTGTTGCGGTTTATTTGATCCGTGATAGTTAATAAGACTTTCTTGTGTGTGGCGCGTTTGCTCAGTTGGTAGAGTGCTTGCCTCGCATGCAAGAGACTCGAGTATAAATGTGTCTAACTGATGAGCCCAAATGAGGGCGAAACTCTTGGACTTCCGGTTTGTTGGCTTTTATGGCTCTTGTGAGCTGCGACGTTGTCTGGCTGTGGAAATAATTATATATTCTCTCACATTCTGAAGATTATATATATTTCCGTAAAACCTCTGGTCTTGGTGGAAGGGAGATTAAAACTTGCTGCTATGGTTTCAAATGATTTGAAATATAACAGCAAGGGGAGACTTGATTCCAAATATTTCTATAGTTATATCTCTCCTTTTTTGGAAATAGCGTACGATTATGAATATTTCCAGGCCTGAGATTTTGGGGAAATATATATAGTAGAACCCAGGCATTAAAAATTAGTAACAAAATACAGTACAGTATATAATACACATGTATATAATTAAATAACATTATAAATAACAACGTAAGGCAGAGTAAATACCATAATCAGGGTCCGGAAAAATATTCTAAAATCCTAAGGCCACCATATCCCAAGGTTCTACTGAATATATATAATATATATATGGATATATCTATACTTGTAGCCAAATTGAATATTCAAATGCTCATATCTTTGGTTCTATGCGACGAAACTGCATGAAAATTTTGCAGGCTTTTTGAAGATTATAATACAATTCTATGATTAAAATTTTACGGCAATTGGTGAAAAAGAACCTACATTTTACAACTAATAAAATGTGCCCAAATTTGCTTACAGTTATATGTATAGTGTCCAACCAGGTATGCTTCAGTTTTGCTGGTTTGGTTGTCTCCCCTGTGACCTTGCCAGGCCACTAATATATCTTGGAAGTTTTTTAACCTTGAAAACTATATAAAAAAAAAAAATGATAAAAAAATTTTTACAGTCCTTCATTGGAAAATTATTTTTTCAATAAGTCCTGCAATCACTGAATCAACTTTCTTTCTCAAACTTACAGTAGTCCCAAGTTTTCAGAGATCATCAGTTGTTTACCATAAAACACTGTTTCAGGGATTTAAAAACAAAACAGTATATTAAACCATGGCTCCCCAGCAGTGTTGATCAAACACCACCTGTTCCTCCAATACTTTTCTGACCATTGTTTTTCTATTTTCTTTGTCTTTTCAGGCTGGACGGAAGATGATCAGTCCATTAGACGGTGCACATCCAGCCGGCCGTAGCTCTTTATCCTCTCTTCCACAAGACCAATTAGATGATGGCTACAATCCCTACACCGCCCGTGTCCGAGGCATGGATCCTGCTGCTGTCGACTCTCGGACCTCCCCCCGTCCACAGATTGTGCCAAACCGAGCTGGGTCTACCACACCGACCAGGTCAAATATCTACCATCTTCAGACCATCCCCACCCCACAGAGCTTAAAATCCAAGCCATTGATAGGGAACCCTAGCCCGATGGCGAATGCCAATATTCCACCCCTGCGCCATATACCGGGGCCCTGTTCGACCTTCTATTCTAATCAAGCATATATAGCTCAATCTAAGCGGACTAGGTATTTTTTCCCCTTTATTTTTTCTTGATGTTAGCATGGATACGAAGCATGCTTAGTCTCACAATTGTAAGTAGTATTACTAAAAGCATGAACATTTTTTCCCCTGACATATAACTGCATTCCGCAAACTTAGCGATGCATCATGGGACTCTTTTTGTGTGTGTTTGGGGAGGGTCTTTCAAATGTTGTTTTTGTTTTGTCGGTTGTTGTCCTATTGTTTTTTTCCGTTGAAAGGGATTGGCCGTAATATATTTGACGTTGGTCCAGAATCCCTCCTCCTCGTGAAAAAATGTAAAATAAAAATCCGTATGATGTACGTACCGTACCCGTGACAAAACAAAAAAAAAAAAATCGTACACCAAAAAATTATTTTTATAATGAAAATAATTATAAGTTAATTTGAGTTTTTCCAGTGCTCCCTTCTGCTTATGTTAAGAATGGTTTTTGAAAATCTAAACTTCGAATTATCTCCCTTGTTTATTCAAACTCTTGCAAGATCGTCACTAATTGTTTAACCATGAAATTTTATTTTCTTATTTAAAAATAAAATTACTGGATTAAAGTACATGATTTTAATAGAAAAATCAAATTTTATGACTAAACGGCAAACGATGATTTCGCAATACCATTTTGAAAACAGTCTGAAGAAATAAGGGAGATAACTTTAAATTCAAACTTTTGCAAGATTTTAAAACGCCATTTTTAACATGGGGGAGACGAGGGAGGGGCATTGGAAAAACTAAAATTCCCTTTAAAATTATTTTCTTTATAAAAAAAATATAGAACTACCTGATTTTTGGTGTAGGTTTTTTTTTTCTTTTCATCAAAGATAGGTACACTATATAGATGTTTCTTTATTTCTGTTTTTTTTTTGTTTTTTGTTTTTTTCATGGAGGAAGCTTCTGGACAAGCACCATATATATATATATATATATATATTTTTAGTTGGGCATAGATTATATTGTTGTAAATGGGGTTTCAAGTATATACAAAAGTAAATGGCGTATTGATCGATTAAGTCATCTATTATGGAAAGGACAGTTATGCGCAAATGCTTCCAGTTAAGTCTACACAGAAACTACACAAGATACCCACAAAGTAAAAAAAATAGAAATAAAACTATTACATGAAAAGTCTAATTTATAGAACTTACAATCTGTCTCCATTTTTTTTTTTTTTTTTCTTTTTTCAAAGTGTGTCTACTTCAAGACGCAAGGTTGCAGGGCAGCCAGAGGCGGCTCAAATGATTGTATTTTTGTGGATCATTCTTTTCTAGGAGTTTAGCCGGTAAAAATAGCTGTTAAAGGATTAAAATTGGAAAAATTTGAACTTGGCAGGCATAAGTCGACTGAACATTAAAAACGGTTCACTATTAACTATTTCTTATCCATCTGACGATAGCTCAAACAATAACAACTAAGGCTGAAGCGCTATATGTTTTGGTTTCGATTCTAGCTGATGGCACCTACATATTTATTTATTTTTTTTTAACTTTTGAAATCGCTACTATATATTGGGTACAATATAATAATTAATAAAGAATTGACTATATAATAATAAATATGAAATCTGCATAAATTAAAATATATTTAAACATATTTTATGACTGAGCAATGCCAGTTGCCTAGCTAATATAAAACAAACAAAAACAAAATATGGATACTTGAAAGAATAAAAAAAAAAAAAACTTACTGCTAGGAGCTATTACTGAACGCATACGTAATAAATCCTAAAAACAGCAAAATCCCACCCATTCACTGCTTAGGCACTAGATGCTGGAAAGATTAGATGTTTTAATAGTTTCTTTCTTTGAACTGCTGGAATTTGGAGTTCCCGCCCTGTTTCCTGCTTCTTTGACTGTACTAACATGCAGAAGTTTAGATATGATGCAAATAGACATTTCGTTCTCAACTCCCTCAATAGTGCATGATCCCAAATCGTAGCCCCTTACACCCAAGTGGCAATATGCTTTGTTTGGGGTGAAAAGGAGGAAAAAAAAGGTTTATATTGCCACTTGAACGCAAAAGGGGCAACTATTTTGGACCATGCATAGAGGGGCACAATATAGGGAGTTGAGCAGCGAGATGTCTGTTCAGATTAAACTATGTTAGAAAGCAGAAACTTTCCAAAACCACATCACGTCATTATTGATCATAAACTGATCACATCAGTATTGCAAAAACTTGCTGGCATCCCGTCAATGTCTGTCATCAAATGTGAAGTCTTGAGATTGTTAAGTCATGTTAAGCGTTCCAGAGTAGGTTGGTTGGTTTGGTTTACGGCATATCAACACTTTTCGCGTTATTTAATGGCGAATCCAGTTATTTTGTAAATAGTATTCATGTTGCATCCAGTTATTTTGTAGAAGTTTTTTTATTCTTCAAACTTTTTGTATTTTCAATCGCTAGTTTGTAGTGTTTGGTTTGGTTGCTTTTTTTTTTTAAGTGGATTTTATTAGCAGAGAAAAGAACGTTCAGAGCAACGAATAAGGAAAAAACACCGTTTTTTTTTTGTTTTTGTTTTTTGTTTGCTTATTTTATGTTTGTAAAAAAAATTTTTTTTAAACTTTCGCATTTTTTTTTCCTTTTGTTAAAGTTAAAAGTATGGAATAAAAAAAAAACATACTTTCACCACTTATTAAGATCCAAAGGTTTGGTTTGGTTGTTTTGCTTTATGGCATATCAACCCTTTTCGGGTTATTTAATGCTGAATCTAGTTATTTTGAAGAAGGTCTTTATTCTTCAAGTTTTTTGTATCTTCAATCGCTATTTTGTAGTGTTTGGTTTGGTTGTTTTATAGTGGATTTTAACGTTTTTGTTTCCTGCTCTGCAGAATATGAATGAGTTTTGCAATGGAAGAGGGAAAAAGGTTACAGTAGTAATGTTTGGTACTTTTTAAGTTAGGAAACCAGTCAGAAAGTGAGGGAGATAGAAAGAGAAAGGGGAAGAAGGAAAAGCGGGAAAAGGTGGGTTGTTTTTTTGTTTTTGCAGAACATAATTAAGTTTTGTAAAAGGAAGTAGAAAAACAAAAAGCATCAATGTTAGGCGCATTTCGTCTCAGGAAGCCAATATCTTTAGACAGCCTGATCTGGTAGCACCAAGTCAGGGTAGGGTTATGCAAAATATGCGTTGAAGTCATAATGCAAGGAAGGTCGACAAAAGAAAAGATGATTATAAAGATAAATGAAGGGAACACCTTGGCTCAAGATCATAGGCACTGAGCCATGTTAGTGTTTATTCTGCGGCTATCAGAGAAAAGAGTTTTTTTAAAACTTTTAAGAAAAGGGAATAGTAGTCCAGATAATCCAAACACAATTTTGGGGTTAATAATCTGCAATGAAGGTTTTAACTTCCATTGCAAAATATGTTAATTTGACCTTTGACATGCTTGACTGATTTTTGTAGTGTTGTATGAATTTCTCCCCATAAAACTTTGTCCCATTTTCATTTTTAATAACTTTTCTTTCTTTTGCTTGGAAACTTTGTAGTAATTAATGTTGCGTGAATTTTTATTTATCTTTACTCGTAACTTTTTACAAAAAAAAAAAATTTATTTACCTTTACCAGTAGCTTTCAAAAAAAAATTTTATCTTTTTCTTTTCATTAATTTTTTTCCTTTTACATTTCGTTTTCTATGTTATTTTTTATTTATTTATTTATTTTTCCTTTTTTTCTTTTCCCTTTTCTTTTGTCCCTTTTTCTCTTTTTTTCATTTTTTTCCTTTTCTTTTTTCCTTTTTCTCTTTTCCTTTTGGTTTTTTTTTCTACTGTTTTCTTACTCATATTTTCTCTTTTCTTTTCCTCTCTTGTTTCTCTTTCTTTTTTCGCTATTTTTCCTTTTCCTTTTTTTTTCGTTTTATTTTTAATTCACCCTCATTTTTTTTTTCTTTTCATTTTTTCATTTTTTTAGACTAACCATAACATGAGTTCTTACCGATCTTTTTTTCTTTTTTTTTGTTTTAGCTAAAACAAGTTGCTTCCCTTTGTTCAATTAAAAAAACGCATGCATTTAACATTTGTTTTTATGTAATTTTTTTTTTTCAAATCTCGAATTTGTCCTTTTTTTTTTTTTTTTTTTCAGAAAATGTTATTTTTTGTATATTTCTTTTTGACATGCATCGTTTATGACGTTTTTCACATTGACATGATAAATATTCAGCCTGACAATTCCCTGTCAATGAAATGTAGCTTAATTGCCATAAGTATCTGGTTCTTTTTCATTATTATAGTGGAATTTGAAAAATGACATATTGAATTTCAAGTGAAACCAGTAGTATCTACCGAACTGTCATGTCAGAGTAATGAACACATCCAAAAATGATGAAAAATGATAAGGTTGAAAATTAATTATTAATGAAAACAGTTTTCAAAGATAATTAGTGAAAATTTTGTAAATTGCTAAATTGGTCAAAGATTTACAGTTTTCAGAAAATATTTTACCTCCCTTTTTGTTGCAGTTAGAACTCTCCGGTTTCTCTTTTAAGCAAAACTCAATTTTCGTCAGCTGTCTTCAAAAATTATTTTCATTAATAATTAATTTTCTAACTTATTGTTTTGTGTAATTTTGGGATATTTTCGTTACTGTGACATGACAATTCAGTAGATATCATTGGTTTGACTTGAAATTCAATATTTCGATCTTCAAATTTCATGACAATAACAAAGAAGCACCAAGTATCTTTTCATAACTTACAAATTAAAAAAAAATATATATCATCTAGAATTGGATAATTTATGATAAATATATTGTTCTTTCCAGAAAACTGCAACCTTTTTTTTTTTTTTTTTTTACAGGCATTTAAAATTATCGTTGACTTTTTAAAATTCGGTATGTTATTTCTATGCATCTTATAAGATGACTGACCAAATTTTATGATTTCAAGCCCAAATGAACAGCTACAACAGGATTTGGAATACATCCTACTAAAGCCTGATTGTCACAGTTGATGAATTTCAAAAATGCAATCTGGATGTGAGGGCACTTTAGAAGAACGATATGCAATAAAATTCTGTTTTAAACTTCGAAAAAATGCCACAGAAATGTATGGAATGCTCCAGACTGATTTTGGATCATCTTGCATGAATCGAACATCAGTTTTTGAGTGGCATAAGAGATTCTGTGGTGTGGGAGGAGCAAGCAAGTCAGAATACCAGAGTTGATTGGCCAAATAAAGAATTTCATGGATAAGGATTGTCATGTGTCTATAAAGACAATAAGTGAACAATTTGATGTCAGTGTGGGAACTGTACACACAATTATTCACGAGGAACTGAAGATGCGGAAGATTTGTGTGAATGCACCAGTCCACAACTCCATCCTTGTCACAGACTATTTGACTAAGATGGTCATCAAGACAGTTCTACGTCCTCCCTAACCTCTTCCCTCTCGCTTTCATTTTTTAATTACCCCATCCAAAACAGGCCCTGTCGGTGGGGCATTAGAATACACCGACTGCAGAGGGTAAAAGTCCCTCAATGGGGATCCTGGATATGACCTTAAACTATATCCAGTGGTGAGGCCCCAGCTTGTGGGCTTTGGGGAGTGTGGAGCCACCCTTTAATTACCATTGCTCCCAGGTCCACTCTAACCCGGAGTGGTAGTGCCTGTTAGGGTCCCAACTATGGGTTAAATAGAAACCGACGTGAAAACAACAAATATATTCTATTAAAAATTTTTTTCTTCAAAATCTTTGGATTCGGCATTAAATAACCCGAAAAGGGTTGATATACCGTAAAACAAAAACAACCAACGAACCCATCCAAAACATGTCTTTTTTTTTTTTTTTATTTGCTTAATTATCTTTTTTATATTTGATAGACAAGGCTACCTGAGACATTGCCTGGGACAAAATGAAAAAGTGGTTTAAAAAAAAAAAAAAAGCAAATATATACCAAATAAATGTTACCAAAGGCAAGACAAGTTATTCTTCTACCTACCTGGATAAGTTTTTTTGTGTGTTTTAACTTATTTTAAAGTGTTTATTGAGTTTGCAACACAAGTACTGCCAAGTTAAAATGACAACAAGATAGTGGACATGAGATTGTTATGGTGGAAGTCTTGAGAATCACTCAAAACACAAAAAAGAACAAAATGCTGATAGAAATTCACCCAATATGTCACCGTGACATTTATTGGATGAATTTTTATCAGCATTTTGTTTAATTTTTTATTTTCAGCAATTATCGAGATGCCATAGATATGATCCTCTCATGGCCCTCATTTTTCTTGTCTCAACCTAAAAGTCTGTTTTTAAAACTAAATAAACGTTTTAAAGTAAGTAAAAACACTAAATAAAAAAAACTTATCCAGCCAGGTAAAAAATAACTTATCTTGCCTTTGGTAACATTTATTTGTTATATATCTGAATTTTTGGCCAATTTTTCATTTTGTTTGTAGTGCAAAATACCTCATTTTTATTAAAACTTCTCTCTACATTAATTATATTTTTTATTTCGGACTATTATTCTCATCTTTATTAGTTGTTGTTTTTCATGATGTTTCGGCCAACTATTCCTCCGGCCTTCGTCAGGCATTAAGGGATAATATATATTCTCTCTACATGTCTCCCTATCCTTCTCCCCCCCCCCCAATCTCTCATTTCCATTTCCTCAGTCCATTCCTCTCTCTGGACATCCACGCAGACAACCCCTTTATATAGACTCCACGAAGTATGAATTACGTATTTAAGAGAATTTGTGTTTGTCTAAAAATATTAACTTTTTTTTTTTTTTTTTAACTAGAGGCAGCACCCGGCCTTGCCTGGTCATAAAATACGCTTAAATATATTTTCATTCATGCAGATTTTATATTTATTGTTACAGAGCCAATACTCTATTGAATCTATATATCTATAAAAGTGAAAGTGTGTGTCTGTCTGTGTACATTTCCCTATGCAATAACTCTGTCAATTTTTAGTCTATAGACTCGAAATTTGATATAAAGGGTATTAAGATTTGGGAAAATCTTTGACCCCTTAACATCCAAATTTCTGGACGAAAACTAATTACAAAGTTCGACGATTTGACCTTTGAGAACTCTACGAAACTCCTCCGACAATTTTGGGTCTAAACACTTGAAATTTTAGATATGTTCTTTGGATATGGATCTAACTTAATAACTTGATTTGAGTTCAAAACAATAAATGTTAAGGGGTCATAATAGGGGTCAAAGTTTAAAAGATTGACCGCTTTCTTTGTTTTTTTTTTTTTTTTGCGCAACATAGACCTCCAAACACCCGGCTAGTATTATATAGATGCGGTACTAATTTCAAAAGTTAAAAAAATAAAAATGACCTGGGTGCCATTAGCTAGAATTGAAACCAAAAATTTAGCACTCTGGTCTCATTCTCTACTTTTTGAGCTGTCGACAGATAGAAAAGAAAGATTTAAAATTAAACCACTTCAAGCTATGAATGAATTTGCACATGCATAAAAGTAATAGAAATATGTCAGCAAGTTGAAATAAATATTTTGCGTTTCAACTTATTTCTTGTCCATATTATTCATCCATCCAAACAAAGATTTTACTTATCATTTGGTGTATGATTACTATTTCCTGTTAATTTCAGTGTTATGTGTAGTTTAAGTGTTTATTGGTTAAATATTTACGCACAAGCACGTGCATACATATTACTTGTTTTGATCAGACTAGTATTCTCATCTTGAGTGTTATTTGTGCAACGTTCTGATCGGTGTAGCCTTCGACCTTCGTCAGGCATGTTGGTCGCCATCTTGGAAAAGAAAAGAGAGAAGTTACTGGTTCCATAGATGAACACCTTAAAGCAGTGACACTGGGGGGGGGGTCGAAAAAGTTAAGACGAACTGATCGCATATGGAAAGAAAAATGAACACACTTGCCTTTTAAGGAATGAGGTCAGAATAATTGATAGAAGAAAAATTACTTAGCAGATTGAGCATAGAGATCAGCAGTATATAGGAACCTCTAATCTATATATATATATATATATATATATATATATATATATATATATATATATATATGTAAGGCAAAATGTGTGTGCACATTTTTTGTATGTTCGGCAAAGGCTTTTTTGAGGGGAAGGAGGATTCTTGGAACGTTTTATATACCATCTAGATAGTAATATGTACGATTTGTGAAAGGGACGTCATGTCTAGATTTATTTTGATCGACTTTTATAAAATTCACGCTATTCCGCTGTGTCGCGTGTTTGTTCGGCTTTTTAGTATAAATAAAGTGACACTAAATTGAAACCGTGTGTTTCTCGGCATTCGCGGCTGGAACATCCAAAAAGCAAATCAGCGTTGATCAATGCGGTAAAAACTGCCATATCAGACAATTGCTTTTCAAATGGACACCCCCATTTTTTATGGGAAGCTGTTCCCCCCCCCCCCCAACATCTTGGGGAAACAAACAGCCGAAGTTGGGGAAGACTGCCTCGCAGCAAAAGTTAACTGCGGGATATGCTTGACCTCATTAAGTTTTAATTGTTAAATTAAAACACTTTTTTGTTAATCTGCCATCGTGGGTGAGCGGGTAACGCCGGGCACCCCCGCTAGTCTATTATATAAAATCCAAAATGTGTGTGTGTGTTTGTAAGTCTTGCAAAAACTTCCGACAGACACATCGGAATGTGACGAACGATTTTGTATCATTTTAATGCTCAATCTTTTGGACGACAAATATCGAAAATTGGCCAATAATTCCTTCACACTCAACTGGCCAGTTTTTTTCATCGACATTTTTGCAAGTCATCATCTCCCTTTGATTGACGGACGCATCAGCTAAGATGCTACAGCTTTTTTCACCTTTTCCTCTGTTGTGTTGGGGGTTCGACCTTGCCTGCCTACTACCACGTTTTTTTTTTTATTATTAACACCTCTCTCCACTGCCTACTGTTGTTTTGGTTTCCTTCATCTCCACCTCGCTACTACCACTTCTTTCCCCCCCCCTCCTCCCCGGGTGGAGGGTTCCTTACTGCATCACCTCTCCACACCTGGGCAATGCCGGGTACTCCACTAGTTATAAAGAAAAGAAAAATTGTGCAATCCTCTCCTTAAAATTTCAACGGTAAAAAGGAGATAATCCAGTCAAACTTTATTAAAGTTACTCCCTCTCTTGTCAATCGAAACAATTTTTTTCACACATACGAAACCACGGCGAAAAAAAAAAGGGAAACAATTCCAAGAATACGAAACCATCTCCGGAGCCAGTTAACTTTTCTACATTCTTTTTCAAGATGGTAAGCAACGTGCCTGACGAAGGTCGGAGACTACACTGACCGAAACATTGCACATATAATTTTTTTTTTTTTTTTAATTTTTTTTTATTACATTTTCACCCCAAACAAGGCACATTGCCACTTTGGTGTAGGGGGCTACTATCAGGGGAAACATCTACTGGGGTACTATGTAGGGATTAGGGCAGCGAGATGTTGGTTCACATTGCACTTGAACTTATGCATGTCAGTACAGTTGGGGAAGCAGTGACCTGGAATGGAATTCCAAAGCCTAGCAGTTCTGGGGAAGAAACTACTGGAGTAGAAAGATCTTTTACATCTAGGGATCTCTACAGTGTGGGGGTGGGATTTTGCAGCTTGTCGGGTCTGTCGAGGGTGTTCACGTCGTGGGGGCACAAGTGCTTGCAGTTCTTCAGAGCATTCACCATTATAATACTTGTAGAACAGGCAGAGGGATGCAACGTTTCGACGATGGGACAGAGACTGAAGCTTAGATGCCAGTTTAGGGCCTATCAGATTTGCGACTCTCTTTTGAACCCTGTCAAGGAGCGAGAGACTAGTAGCCGATGCACCAGTCCAAATATGACAGCAATACTCCATACATGGGCGAATAGTGGCCTTATAGAGGTACAGGATACTTTCGGGTGTTAGAAGTTTTCTAGCACGGTAGAGAGAGCCCACCTTCCTCGCAGCGGCCCTGGCAATGCACTCGATGTAATTGTTCCAGCTCATGTTTCCTGTGAACGTTAGGCCAAGGAGCTTGAGAGACGTACTCTCAGATAAAGAGTCGTTGGCCATTGCTATAGGTGGTAGAGAAGGTTTCTTGTAATTATTGAATGAAACCAGTTTTGTCTTGGTGGCATTGAACGTGACCATCCATTTTTGTCCCCATTCCACTACTGATTGGAGGTCATCCTCTAGTGTTTCTGCCATTACTTTAGATATATGTTCATTTGTTTTCCTGTCATGCCTGCTATAGAGTGTCATCAAAGAGTCCAATCAAAACATGTAATACAAACTATCAGCCCTCATCTCAAAAATTCAGAATTGTAACACCCATACATGCATCTGTTTTATTTATATAGATTAGAAAATTAGGGCATATATTCAAGCTACACTATCAAGTGCTAGTATACACGTTCTACGGAGGAAGTAGTTTGTTGTAATTCCAAGATTATCTGTACTTTCTGACTATAACATAAGTTATGTGAACCTAGAACTATGGGACACAATCTCGTGGGGCTGCTTCCCAACTGACTATAACACGATCGTTTTCAAATCTAATGTAAATAAGTTCTTGTTGAGGCGTCCTCTTAAATAATCAAACTCTAAGTTCCACCATAACCTGATCATCGCTATGCTGTCTCACAGTCTACCCAACACTCAGTAACCTTTATCCTCGAGGGGCCCTTGGGTCTTGATTAGTGGTTCTTCTCCTAGTAAAAAAAAGTTTTTTGTTTTTTTTTTACTTTCTTTCCACCTTAACGCTAGCCTTTAAAGTGGGGACTTATATAAGATTTCGGGTATGCTGAAAACGAATATCACATTTAAATTTCGTGCAGACAAGTAGTTTTCTGTGTATTAAGACCTTTACTATGCCATGTAATCCCACTGGTGACCATGTTTTTTTTTCCCAACTGAAAAGTACTAATGCGCATACGTGTTACAAAACACCTCCCCATGTTAAGAATGGCGAACGCATTTGAGATTTATTAAGTAATGCATTGGAAAAAAAGTGTCTTAATATCTAGAAAACTACTTGTCTTCGCAAAATTTAAATTTGATATTCGTTTTCAGCATGCCTAAAAACCTTTGAAGGCGCAATTTTAAAGGTGATTTTTAAGACCTGACTACAACTTGGATGTGTTCAAGTCCAACGTTAACAAATTCCTAATGAACCGCACCCTTGAGTAAAGACTTTAAATCTCCACACTAACGTTATATACTTGCAATAACCCTTATCCCTGAGTGGCTTCCGGGCCTTGATAAGTGGTGTAAAAAATAAAAAATGGAAAGAAAGTAAAAATTTAACAAAGGAAAAAAACCAGAGAGACCAACTACCGAAATGTTCCTATATTTACTTGCCTTCCCACGAGGGCAGAGTTAGACACAAGGTTGGTTTTTAGTAAGGAAAATCCAGCTCCCCAAAAAGGGGTACTCTAGATAGGAACAAAAATAAAAATTGTCTCAGTCACGAAGAATAAAGCTAACAATAACAACGGCGGAGACAACCAGTGAACAATCGCGGGTGGTGACTGGTGCTTAGCGTGTAATCGTCGCCGGTGTCGTTTCTTATCCCAGACGAACTGCTCACCAACCAATCACAATTGGTATTTAGTCGCCAAGAAAAAAAAAAGAAAGAAAGAAAATACCTGTTATTTATTGCATAGCAATTTAGTTGACTAACAGCTTTCGCCAATAAATTTTCTTCAGTTTATTTTTTCTAATGACAATCATTTGACTTGAAAACATTGCCGATTGCACGACAAGAATTTAGAGTACTTGGGCACCGACATTATTTTTCTTTGTGTATACTTAAATAAATATACTTGATTTGTGAGATCGCAACTATATATATATATATATATATATAGTAATTTATAAAATATATATGGCGATTAAACTACACTGAATATTCGGCGTTTCATCCACTATAGGATTCGTCAGGCTTATGCGCATAAGCCTGACGAATCCTATAGTGGATGAAACGCTGAATATTCAGTGTAGTTTAATCGCCATATATAAGCCTGACGAATCCTATAGTGGATGAAACGCCGAATATTCAGTGTAGTTTAATTGCCATATATATTTTATAAATTACTAACTAGCTCTACCTACGTATTGAGCACTTTTGAAGTAAATACTTAAAGTTTACGCATAAATCTATACTTTCGTATATTAATTTTATGTGAGTAAATGAAGTAGTTATATATATGCATGCATACATAGGTGTGTCAGAAACTTTGGGGAAAATATTGAATAATTCGACCCCCTGTCTTTCCAAGCTTATAACTACTCGAAAAATGTAATTCAAACCCTAATTTTTTTTTTTCAATTAAAGGAGCAAGGACCAAGGTTTCATTAAAAAAACAAAACAAAAAAAAACAACGTGATTTAAAAAAACAACAAAAAAAAAGGTTTTAAACTTCGGACTTTAGAGGTAAATTTCTAAAAAAAAAACACTACTTTTTTTTTTTTAAATTTGAATATATTATTTATTGATCTTTTATCTTCAATTTGTGATATATAAAACTTTGGTGAGTAAATTAATTATTTACTTTTTAATAGACGTTTCAAAATGGGGGGGGGGCGTTAATTAAAAAAAAAACAAAAAAAACGTTTGTCTAAAATATTATATTCGGCTTATTGGAAAGAGTATAAAATTTCACATTGACCCTGAAAATATCATAAAAATAGAATCAATAGAAAAATTTTGATAGATTTTTAAAGTTTAAAAAATGAAAAATACTAAACTCGTAAAATTCAATTAATTTCATTACTGTTTTTAAAAAATAAATAAAAAAATATTTCTATTACTTTTTATACAACTTTAATAGTTTATTTTGGAAGTATAATCCATAAAGAAAATAAACAACCCACTTTTAAAAGAAATTACGAGTTTTTATACTTTATTCGCAGTTTCGTGTTAAGGGTGTCAAAAATTCCTACAAAAATTCTAATACACCTAATGCATGCATAAGCATGCGCGACATTAAACGTATCGTTAAATTCTTTTTATAAAATGAAGTAAAAAAAAAAAATTGAAAAGAAACTGAGAGTATTGGTGTTTTTTTTAAACAGTTCACTTCTTGTAAGCAAGACAAAGAAAAAGAAAAATACTCGAGCTGAGATCGAAACCAAAACCTAGAAACAGTGAGTCAAGTACGATAACCATTATACCAGCTTGCCACGGTAATTTTCAAACTTCGTTAAAAAGTTGACAGATAAAAATCCGATGACCCCCAAGTACCAAATTTTCCATTTTGACTACTTAGAAGCACCCCCACTTTTTTTTCTATGATGAAAACCGATTAAAAGGTCTTCCACGTACCTGAATACCCTATATACCAAATTTCAAGTTTGTAGATAAAAAATTTGTTGAGTATATAGGTTGAGACTTGTCCTCACACATTCTCAGTTTATATATATATATATATATATATATATATATATATATATATATATATATATATATATATATACGTTTTATTTTTTATTACCGTATCTTTCTGTTAAGTTACATTATTGTTTCACATATATATAAAATAAAAATTACAATTAAATTTACCAAAATGATCCAAGATGGTAAAATTAAAGTATATTATAAATATTAAAGAATTAATATTTATAAAGTAATCTCAGCCAGATGTAAAAGCTCGATAAAACCAAATAGGAGATAGAGCTTATAACACGAGCAAACAGTTAATAAAACATGTTAAAAAAACACTTTGAAATGAGTTAAAAACATATTTAATCTGAAAAGGAACCACTAGATAAGTGGATAGTCCTTAATTCGCGGAGTTTCGAAGAAATACTTTCCTTCTCATCAGAGGGTAGGAATTAAACTCCGCGGATTAAGGACTATCCACTTATCTAGTGTTGCCTTTTCAGATTAAATGTGTTTTTAACTCATTTCAAAGTGTTTTTTTTTTAACATGTTTTATTAACTGTTTGCTCGTAATCATAATTTAGGAATTTAAAATTAGTGATTTGAAAAAATTAAATTTCAAATATAGAAATTTTATTGTATGCAAGACAAAGAATACAGTATAGCAAAATATATTTCCTTAACCCATGAGTTTTCGATGTTTATACATCTCCTCGGAGGAAAATATTAGCAAATATTATTATAAAAGGTTTGCACCTGATTTGCTAGAAAATTCAATTCAATGTTTTTAAAGTTTTTAAATCATTTTAGCTACGTAGAATGAGGTAAATTGGATATTGGTGCAGCAAAAAAAAAGGATATTGAACTTCAAATCGAAAGTGTATGCCAAATCTTGTAATGGAAGTTCTTGGTATACCGGAATACCAAGAACTTCCAATACAGGATTTGGCAAACACTTTCGATTTGAAAACTTTAAAAACATTTAATTTTCTATGTTTATTACTTATAGCAAATCCGAAGCAATGAATCGATTGATTAAAACATGAGTGGGGTAACTAATTTCAGTGATGATAAAAGTATTGGAGGGTGGAAAATAGTTTGATCCCCCCATTCAATCCCGGACAACGCCGGGTCTCCCTGCATATATATATATATATAGAGAGAGAGAGAGAGAGAGAATAAATGACAAAGAGTTATATTCCAAAATTCATGATGTTGACCATCTTATAATTTATTCCTTTTAATTCAGTTGACTTATACAATTCTTGACAGTATCTGTTTCGTAGCGCAAAATCAATCACTTAATTATTATATCAATCAGTGAATCTATTATGCCCTTAACTCATCAGAAGAAATAGCAACAATCAATCCGTTAAAAGGAATTGAAATGTGATTTGACATGGTAAAAATCCGAAAATTCTTTATTTCTTCTGATGAGTTAAGGGCATAATAGATTCACTAATTAATTGGTTGATTTTGCGCTACGAAACAGATACTGTCAAGAATTGTATAAGTCAACTGAATTAAAGGAATAAATTATAAGATGGTCAACATCATGAATTTTGGAATATAATGTTTGTCATTTATTCTCTATATTGCTCTGTAATTACATTGAGCTTCTTAAATAAGGATTGATATATATTATAAGAAAATATATTACTACAGAAATATATGTATGTATTTGTGGGTCTCTTCCCACTCCTCCCTTTTTTCTTCTCGGTCTCTTCCCACTCCCCCTCTTTCTTCTCGGTCTCTTCCCACTCCCCCTCTTTCTTCTTGATCTCTTTTTATTTCTATTCCCCCTCCCTCTCCTCCCTTTCTGATTTCTCTTTCTCAATTTCTTTCCTTTTCTTCTTCTTCTTCCCCTCACTCTCTCACAAAGTAGATAAACATTTGAAATAAATCCATCCGACTGCTGTTGGCAATGACTTTAATCCGTTGCATCCGAATAGCTTAAGTTGAACAGCCGAAATATATTTGCAAGTCTTACTGCCCCCCCATATCCCCCCCTGATCTCACCTTTGAGATCAAGCTTAATCAAGGTCACCCACCCCCACACACACCCTTATCATGTAAACAAAAACCGACTGAACGAAATGGTCTTTTATGCTTGAAGAAACTGGTTGCGTCAGGCCGTCAGTTCGTCTTATGGTGCTGATTTGTGTTCTTTCTGCAACAGAAACTATTTATTTACTAGCAGGGAGACCCGATGTTGTCCGGAATTGAATGAAGATTTTAGGGGTCGTGCTTTTGGGGCACAACCTAAGAAAATAAATAATTTAACACAAGCTACCGAAACAACGAACACAACAACTTCGATATTCCTGGCCAAAACCTGACTCTGGCCACCTGGTGCAGTCACGGTAGTTATTCTCAGTGGGAATTGTCGATACCGGATGAAATAACACAGAGGTGGAGAGAGCGCGAGGAAAAGGGTCCGATCTGCTTGGCGTCTCTCTCGGTAAGAAAGAGTTGGCCCCCCCCCCTTCAAACCGGAAGCTGTCCGATTTCCTTAGGGGATAGAAAGGATCAATGCGCCGCACCCCTGATTGGTCAGTGTGTGGCCAAAATAGCACAGAGGAGAAGCATTGATTTGCGACAAAAAAAAATTCCATTTGTTTCTGCTACAATTACGTCACAGCCCTTTAAAAAAACAAACTATTACGTCTTTTCGCAAAGAATTTTTCCCCATAAAATATTGTTAAAGATGCATTATCCTATGTTTATATAGATGTGCACGTCTGTAGATTTTACTGTTTATGCACGACAAGAGGCACGACTACTTGCTACTTTCTGCTGAAAGTATGTGATTAAACTCGTTTCGTTGTTTATTTCAATAATATCGCAAGAAATATTTACAATATTTTGCGATGACGGACCCAGATCACCTGCATGATGGTGGAAATCAGTTTACCCGGACAATGAGCCGACGTTGCTTGAATACAGCCCCAGCAGTAACGAGTAGTTGTGACTTTTGTCGTGCCTAAATTGGTCATACATAAATAATAATGCCAATACGTAAATTCTGAGATTTCATTTGAAACGCACTTTTTTTTTATTATTAAGTGTTAGCTGTTTATACTCGACGTTGTCCGGGAATCTTTTTTCTTTCATTTTTTTTGTCTTTTTAAATTGAGTAAACACTGTCTTTTTTTTTTTTTTTTTTTTTTTTTTTTTTCTTCTCTGTTTTATTTTAATTGAAATATTATCTATAAAAGTGAGAACGTGTGTGAGGACACTTCTCAACCTATATACTCAACGTGGTGGTTTTTGATCTACAGACTTGAAATTTGGAATATACAATATTCAGACATGTGGAAAAATTTTTTAATCAGTTTTCATCCGGAAAAAAAAACTGCTAAGGGGTCAAAATTGAAAATTGGTATGTGGGTGGTGGGGGTGGGGTCGTCGGATTTTATCTGTTTTTCAACTGTTTCACGAATGCGCATGCGTGGATCGTTCACATTAGATTTCTTGTGCTAAAAATAAGTAGGTTTGAAAACGCTTTTTAAAGATCGTTGCAAGCTGGCCCAATGGTTATCGTACTTAACTCACTGTCTTTAGGTTTTGGTTTCAATCTCAGCTCGATTATTTTTTTTTTTTATTATTTACAAGAAGTGAACTGTTTAGAAAAAAAAAACATAATCCTTGCATGCAAATGTCTTACTTTCTATATGAATTAAAATATAATATTTATGCGTATTTAACGACCGGCCAACGCGGGGCGGCCTACTAGTATATAACTTTATATATTTCTCCACTTTCTGTATATTATTGTACGAAGGGGTGCTATGTTATTCCATTATAACACAACTAAATGTATCGTCGACCCGTTGAGTCACAACCATGATTTATTCTGCTTTGTGACAAATATTTTAAGGCATTGCCATTGTTTCTAAATTTTCAAGATGAGGATTGATAATTTGAGGATTTCGTCTGCTGTTCTTATTTTGGGTGTTAGTCGCACAACGTTTCGGTCGATGTAGCCTCCAACCTTCTTCGGGTGTTTTTTTTTTTTTTTTTTTTTTTTTTGTTACATTGGGGTCACCGTTTATACAAGGCCCAGAATCCACTCGGGGATAAGGGTTATTGCGTGTACAGTAATCAATGGGATAGTATTGTAGTAATCGCTAGTAATGGAGATTTGATAAATTGTCTTACTTAAGGGAGTGGTTTATCAGGAATTTGTTTATGTTGGACTTGAGTTGTAGTCAGGTGGGGAGCAGGCAGACGGAACAGAGTTCCACAGGCGTGCACTTCTAAGAAAGAAGGTTTGTTCATGGAATCTACGTTTTGATTTAGGCATAGATAAAGAGTGGGGAAAATTATTGACAGTGGTTTCAGCTAGACGGGTGTTTATCGTGAAAGATTGGCGAGGGGGGGACCAGAGATTGAAGCTCGGATGAGAACTTGCTATGGAAATAATGATAAAACAAAGACAGGCTCGCAACGTCTCTTCTGTGGGAAAGTGGTTGCAGGGAAGAGAAAAGGGCATCCCCCACTAAGCCACAAAGTCTATTTTGTACTCTGTCAAGGCAGGATAGGCTGTTTTTAGCAGCTCCAGCCAAGATGTGACAGCAGTACTTCCATCCTTGGACGTTCTTGGCTTTTTTACAGATAGAGAATTGCATCAGTAGTGAGATATCTTCTGGATATATCTTGCCAAACTCGGGAATCTTCCTGCCGAACTCGAGAATTTGCACAGAATTTCGAAAATCCACGGAAGTAGCATGCCCTAATTCCATCAGCAAAAAACAAACAAACAAAAAAAACAATCATAGACGCCTGTGTTATATAAAAGAATGAGCGCTTGTATTGAAAACTTTTTCTTCTTTTTTTTGTCAATGCATTTCAGGTGAAAACATTCCCTACGTAAGTGTCACGTCGAAATCTGTGAAAAATAATCCAGTAAAAAAAATATATATATATATAAGTAAAAATAAAATGTATCGAGTTTCATGAATTTATAGTTTTATCGTATGTTTTAATGTTGAAGAGTTCACAAAATAAAGGGGGGGTAACTGCAATCGATCATTTTGACTAAATAACATCTGGCATCAATTGAAATGAATAGCTCTCATTTTAAGGAAGTTCCATGTTTTGACAAACTCCTAGGCTTGACCTTTACTCCTGATATGAAACATATCAACAACATCAAATCTGTTGCCAAGGTTATTGGGAGAATGGTTGCATTCTTCTACCGATCCAGTAGATATCTCACTGCTGGTGCAATTCTCTACCTATATAACACAGAATCTCACCTTTGAGATCAAGTCAAAAGACTGCACCAGATAGCCAGAGTCGGGTTTTGACCAGGAATATATCTGAACATTCGCCAGAATAAACCCGAAATGTGTTGGTTTAAAACATCACTATTCTACACAAGTTAGTACGGCATAATCGTTTTGACACACTGGTTTTCGTCAGATCACTGAAGATAAGCAAGGTTGAGTCTGCTTAGTACCAGATGGGTGACCATTTGGGAATTCTAGGCACTGTACGTGCTCTTCGCTTATCTCGGCATTTGTTTCCAGTCGTCCTGTACATACACTTCACTTGCCACTGGTATTTAACAATGTCGACTCAGGAGAGGTACGGTTGGAGATTTCGCACCTCCTGCCACAAAAATTTCACACACAGGCACACCCTCGTGGGTATCCATAGTCTGTCAAAGACTGGAGGAGCCTGTTTTGTTTATTCTACGCAAACACTAAAGAATCCACATTTTAAAAAAAATTATTATCTTTTTTTTTTTTTATCTTTCTTTCATTATTAACTAGCAGAGTGACTCGACGTTGCCCGGGATTGAATGTTTCACATTAATATATTTTTTTATGATCGAAATTGACCAAATAGCTCATCTTTCAATCAAATCGATTGATTGCCTACTTTAATTGGTGACCCATTGTGGTGCACCTGGAGGAAGCTTCATATGCCTCCCCACGGTGACTTAGTCCACAATACATTGTAGTCTACATTGCACTGTAGAGAACCTATTATAAAATTATTTTTATATATAATGACTTGCATTAAAGTTTTAAATGCAAAAGTCAAGTGTCATGCTTCAGTTGTGCCCTAAACAGAAACATTCATTTTGAATGCGCCCCTGTCATATCAAAGAACCTACTGTTGATTTTATATGCTCGACCGTTCGGCTTGTGTGGTAATAAAACTTCTCAAATACACTTGTAATGTTAGGCTGTGTAAGGTGTTAACTTTGGTAAAAATCGCTTGTTCTTTCTTCGGATTATTTCGATTATCAATACTTATCAAAGACATTCCGACACAAAACGTATCTAAAAACACTGTCAAGCACATAATGTACTTTCCTGTGAAATTTCATAAAAATCGACCCAGCCGTAGGGAATTCACACACACACACACACACACACACACACACACACACACACACACACACACACACACACAACGTTTCTTTTATAATAAAGATTTTTTCATGATTCATTTTTTTTTTCTCGCGTTCGAATGTTTTTAATTTGAATTTTTTCCCTAATTTTATTTAATTAACGACATCATATTTCCTTTCTTCCGGCAATTCATATCCTGCTTTTGTTTCTTCCTTAATCAACTCAACAGCGTTAATCTCGTTTAACCCCTTCAACCCCGACGACGACCTTTTTGTTTGATCCGCCCCTCCCTCGTTTTCCTATTGCGCCTCCTTCCCTCTCTCCATAATTTAATTTTAACTCTTCCCCCCACCCCCTCTTCGTTGCTCCACCTTCCTTCCCTCCATTTTTACGATTTCAATTTCAATCTATTCAAAAAATGTCATTTCAAATTTTTCAAATTCTGTAAAACTTTGGTCTGAAATCATTTGAGAAAATTTCAAGTTTTGAAAAGAAAATAATGAAAATTTGATTATCATTATTTTTTCTTTCTTTTTTTTTTTGTTTTTATTTATTTTTTATTAGCTAACTTATCCGGCGTTGCCAGGATATCTTATGTTAACTTTACAAATAAATGGCGAAAGTCTATATTCCGAATTTCAAGATGTTCACCATCTTACCGTTTATTTTTTTTAAATAAGTTAATATGCACAATTCTTGCGTAGTGCACAATCATTCATGTGATTATTATGTCAGTGTGTGAATTTATTCCGCCCTTAACTTGCCAGAACTTATCAACTTTATGACGTTTCTGAATTTTTGAGATGAGGATTGATTATTCGTATTGGATTCATCGGACTACTGTTCTCATCTTGAGTGTGATTTTCACAACGTTTTGGTCGATGTAACTTCCGACCTTCTTCAGGTGTATGTTTTCGAACTCGGGAATCTTTCTGTCGAACTCGGGAATTTGGACGGAATTTCGAGAGGAACCCTTTATTTACTTCATGGTAGCAAGGACCCGCGGCACAGTGGTTAGAGTACTTGGAAAAATCAATTGTAAAAGTGATATTCTCCTGAAGGTTGAAGGTTCAATCCTCAGTGTGGGCGACCAAAAAATACAATTGCAAATTACTTAGGACCTCTATCAAGTCATGGCTGACGGAATAAGAGCACGCTACCCCCGTGAAGTAAATAAAGGGTTCTCCTCGAAATTCTGTCCAAATTCCCGAGTTTGACAAGATACACCTGAAGAAGGTCGGAGGTTACATCGATCGAAACGTTGTGAAAATCACACTCAAGATGAGAACAGTAGTCCTATGAATCAAAATAATACGACTTATCAACTTTAAAAGAAAATAAAGGCATATTGGTATGATTACAAAATCCGAAATTGGGAGAAGTTGCAATTATCTGTTTCATTTTATTACGCCATCTTTTCATCTTTGACACAATAATTATAACACGATCAGCCGGTCACTGGCGTGTGACAGGCTTCATGTGTTACACTAAATGTCTTAGAAACGGTCCCGTGATGATGTGAAGATGGGCCAGTCATTAGGGTCTGTGTATCATGAAGAAAATCATACCTGAGATGTTGGATGTGGCTGTCTGGCTCCTTCATTCTCTCAAGATGACATCTTCATCCTGGTGGCATCCTGGTTGGAATCTTCTTTCTTCGTCCTACAGACCACTTCGTTGTTTAATGGAGACATTTATGGCAGACACAAGAAAACACACAACACGACACAATCGTAACATATATGAAACATAATTAACTATTTATTACATATTATTTTAATTGGAATTCATTATTGAGATGAGTATTATTTATATTAATTTATTTATTGCGGACTATTATTCTCATCTTTATTGAATGTTGTTTCACGACATTTCCAAATGAGAATTGTCTGAAGATAGCGGTTTCAATCCTACTCAAAGCCGGCCAGAGGCTTACTTGACCAAAACGTGGTGAGACGACAACAGCTATGGATGGCAGTAATTGTTGAGAATGGAGTCAGGAGATTCGAAGTTCCTATCCGTCACGGTTACCACCTGACGAAGGCCAGATGAATAGTTGGCTGAAACGTCGTGAAACAACTAATAAAGATGAGAATAATGGTCCTCAATAAATAAATTAATATAACTATTTATTCTACAAAATGTATACAATATATACACAAAGACAATTTACATATCCTATAATTATTAAACTAACTATGCTTAACTAGTGTTGAGGAGGAGGGGGTGCCCCCTCTCGTTTACGGAGAGACAGAAATATGCATGCTTACTCCATGCTATCCAGACGAAAAAGAGGCCGATACAGGAGAGGGAATTCTGGAGGTGCATTAATGTGTATCTCTGCGCTTATGGCCGAATCACAACCCGGCCATGCTGAAGAGTGTTAACAAGCGTGGTACTGAAATATAGTACCACATAATTGCATGAATGATTCTGCGCTACGAAACAGGTGCTGTCAAGAATTATGCATGTCAACATACTTGAAGAAATAAACTGTAAAAAATGGTGAACATCTTGAAATTTGGAATATAGACTTTTCTCATTTGTTTATTATATGCTCTGTAGTTACATCGAGCTTCATAAACTAAATTGGTACAAATAAAAGGTGAAATATAATTGAATAAACGTATTTTCCCATAAATATTTTAACTTTATTCTTCATCCTACACAAGACATATTGCCACTTGAATGTCAGCGATACTATTTCAGATCATGTCTAACAAGGGAACATGGGGTGTTGAGCAGCGAGATCTCTATTCATATTACATTTAAAGTTCTGTATGTTAATACAGTCAGAGAAGCGGGGAAACAGGGAGGGAATTCCAAAATGTTGTAGTCTGAGGGAAGAAACTATTAGAGGGACTTTTTAGCATCTAAGGACCTCAACATTGAAGGGGTGTGATTTTGGTGCTTGTCGGGAGTATGTACATTCAGGGGGCACAGGTGCTAGGAGTTCATCAGAGCACATTTCATTAAAATAGTTGTAGAACATGCACGGAGATGCAACATTGCAACAGGGGTTGGAGCTTGGCCGATAGTGTGGGATCCGTTAGATTTGAGACTTTTTGTAGCCTGTCTGAGTGAGAGACTAGAGGTAGATGCACCAGCCCAAATGTGGCAACAATACTCCATGCATGGAAACTAATAGCAGAAGGCTTTCTAGCATCTAGGGACCTTAAGAGAGATGGGGTGGGAATTTGCTGCTTGCCGGGTGATGAGTTCATCGGTGTATTTTCCATTAAAGTACTTATAAAACAGTACAGCATAATCACGTTGACACACCGGTTCTCTTCGCCAGATCACCGAAGTTAAGCAACGTTGAGCCTGGTTAGTACCAGATGGGTGACCATTTGGGAATTCTAGGCGCTGTATGTACTCTCTGCTCATCTCGGCATTTGTTTCCAGTCGTCCTGTACATACACTTCACTTGCCACTGGTATTTAACAATGTTGACTCGGGAGAGGCGTGGTCGGAGATTGCGTTACTCTTGCCACAAAAATTTCATGCGCAGGCATCCTGACAGTG
>NC_136522.1:69143084-69200608 GCF_053919585.1 Euprymna scolopes
GATTTGATGAGAACCGGTGTGTCAAAGCGATTATGCCGTACATACATCTATGCACACACATATTATATACATACATATCTACACGCACGCACGCACACACACACACACACACACACACACACACACACACACACATATATATATATATACACATAGGTATCTCGCTAAATTCAGGCACTCTGATGAGTCGTAGACAATGAAACTCATGTCAGTGGATAATTAGATTTTAAAAACAATATAAATAGGTGTATATATATATATATATATATATAAATATATATGTATATATATATATATATATATATATATGTATATATATACACACACATATCTATACTCCTATACACACATATCTATACTACTATAAATTTGGGGGTTTGTGCATTGATATTCACATTAAAACCCCTTTTTTCTATTCATTTAAAAAGAAAATACAACATTGTTAAATATAGGTCGTGGAATTGCATTCATCTGCAAAACATCTAGCTAATTTGCATATTTTTTTAAACATTTATTTTAATTAATTACCTATTTTTTCGGTTTTCTTATGAGATGATCATCTTTAGTTAACTATTACGTGTAATTATATTGATGCAGATATTCTACATGATTTATACTTGCATAATATTTGTATAAAAAGCTTATAGTAAACATAAACCTTTCTATATATATATTTATGTGTGCGTATATATATTTGTTTAAAAAATTGTGCCTACAAAACTCCTGTCAGTTTTTGTCTACAGACATGAAACTTAATATATAGGATATTCAAACCCATGCAAACTTTTTGTTTGGGTTTTAGTTGGGGAAAATCGTTGCAAAAGTGTGAAAATTAAAAAAAAAAAAAAATGGAATTAGTCGGGTGATGTTCGAACTACGGTATTATTACAAATATGCATGCGTAACGTAATAGCTATTGGTTGATGTTTTAATTTTTAGCTTTGCAGCAAACATGTCTTTATAGCTGAGGCATTAACGTCAAAGGCAAAAGTAAATCGTAAGCTAAACGTTTTGGTTTCGATTCTCGATGGTGGCGAGCACGAGTGATTTTTTTTTTTTAATTCTTACTATATATTGGGTCCAATATTTTTTTTTTTTTTAATTCTTACTATATATTGGGTCCAATATTTTTTTTTTTTTTTAATTCTTACTATATATTGGGTCCAATATTTTTTTTTATTATTTAATTCTTACTATATATTGGGTCCAATATTTTTTTCTTTTTAATTCTTACTATATATTGGGTCCAATATATTTTTTTTAATTCTTACTATATATTGGGTCCAATATTTTTTTTTTTTTTAATTCTTACTATATATTGGGTCCAATATTTTTTTTTTTTTAATTCTTACTATATATTGGGTCCAATATGCTATAGCAATAAATACGACGTCTGCATTAATCAAAATATATTTAAGCGTATTTTACGACCGGGTAATGCTGGGTGGCTTTACTCCAGCTTCATAGTAACACCGATCAACAGAAGTGTATTAGTGATGCTAATCTAATGCACATCGGTATTGCCATGAAACTGCAGCAAAATCTTACACTGTCATTGATCCAGCTCTGTCCGGTAGGGTATCGAGTCATGTGTACGGCAAAGGTCTACTACCTTGAATCGGCTCTGTTCCGTTTTGACTTGAGAGTTCCTATTTACAATGCCTCCCCACGGGACAGAGTTAGACACCAGGGGCGTTTTTTAACGTGGAAAAAAGGGAACAAAAATAAAAAATGTCTCAGTTGTGAAGGATTTCTCCTCCACTGACAGAGAACAAGAAATTGAAGTGCAGCATCTGAAGAACAGATACTACACTGTGATCTTGTCCCGAAGGCCACACGGTTAAGAGTTGGGGTTTCGTGTGTGTGTGTGTGTGTGTGTGTGTGTGTGTGTGTGTGTGTGTGTGTTCGTGCGTGCGTGCGGACTCGCGCGCACGCACTGGTGCTTCTTACTTGTTCGCGGTGTCATGTGCATGTGTTGTTGGCCGGAATGTCAGCTGAATTCACCTTGCCAGATGCACGTTCGCGTTAACAAGTCATCGACGTCGCACTTGTTATTGTTCGTAATTGCGTCAAGAACAATAATAACTAAAAAAAGAGAGAGAGAAAAAAAAGAAAGTTTTTGTTTTTTCTCTTTTTTGATGAAAATTATTTATATGAACTCAAGCCGAACGCGTCAAATAAAAGAAAATTATACCTGGGGGGGGGGGGGAGAACAAAAACAAAACAAAAAAACTATCGTTTCCATGGTAACGTTAAGATTTGATACGAAATAGAGATTAGGCGATCGTTTGATACTTGCAGTTCTCTCGCATTATCTCGGTGTCATACACAAATTGGTATTTTAGTCCAATACATTTCAACATTTTATATATATATATATATATATATATATATATATATATATATATATATATATATATATATATATATATATATATACACACACACAGATTCACTGATTGATATAATTAAGTGATTGATTTTGCGCTACGAAACAGATACTGTCAAGAATTGTAAATCTCAACTAAATTAAAGGAATAAATTATAAGATGGTCAACATCATGAAATTTGGAATATAGTCTTTTGTCATTTATTCATTATATTGCTCTGTAATTGCATTGAGCTTCTTAAATAAGGATTGGTATATAAGAAAATATATTTCTACAGATATATATAATGAGAAAAATGTGCTTCTTCAATTATGTTTCACCGTTTATTATACCAATCTTTTTATTTATGAAGCCCAATACATTTCAGCACACACACACACACACACACACACACACACACACACACACACATATATATTCAAGATGCTGGCAATCTTACCATTTATTCCTTTTAGTATTTTGACTTACAATTCATGTTAACCATTTGGATAAATGTAAACATATTTAAAAATATTCCAAAAGTAGCTGGCCCTGTCGGTGGGGCATTAGAATACGCCGACTGCCCCCCCCCCCCTGGGGGTCCTGGATATGACCTTTAACTATATCCAGTGGTGAGGCCCCAGCTTGTGGGCTTTGGGGAGTGTGGAGCCACCCTTTAATTACCATTGCTCCCAGGTCCACTCTGACCCGGAGTGGTAGTACCTGTTAGGGTCCCAACTATGGGTTAAATAGAGACCAATGTGAAAACAACAAATATATTCTATTAAAAAAATTTTTCTTCAAAATCTTTGGATTCAGCATTAAATAACCCGAAAAGGGTTGATATGCCGTAAAACAACCAACCAACCAACCAAAAGTAGTTACTCTTCAGACATCAAAATACATTTATCATATATATATATATATATTCACATTCCCTATTTTCAGGGATCAAATATGACTTTAAAGCGAAAATATAAACATTAATATTTACAGTTTAATTCTATCATGAAAAAAAAATGCTCTCCATGGATAACAAAAATAACGTATTCCTTCTTATTGAACAATAAATTTTGTAAATATCAATTTGCATAATTTAATTCCATTAATTTAAATATCCTTTTCCCCCCCCCCTTTTTTTCCTCTTTTTTTCCTTTTTTTCTTTCTTGTAAATTTTACACCTTTTTGAGCATTTTTTTCTCTTTTGAAACTTTAGGTTTCATTTTTTTTTTTTTTTCTAATTATTTCCTCTAGAGAAAAGGGACAATTTTGTGAAACTCCGTGGAATAAGGAAATAATTAATTTTATTTTGTATTCTTTGTTTTTTTAGAAAAAAAATTTGTAAATGTTAATTGACACAATAATTATGATGAATGGTTCTGCACTGTTTGGTCTTGAAAGACAATGGATGCCCCCTGTAAGGGTGGTTGTTAAGTCACTAGCCACACCTCTCTTGAATCTGTACTGCTTGAGTCCAGTGGCAAGAAGTGCTAGATGACTGGAAACAATGCAGAGACAAGCGGAGAGCACATACAGCACCTGGAATTCCAAAATGGTCACCCATTTTAGTACTGACCAGGCTCAACATTGCTTAACTTTGATGATCTAATGGGAACCGGTGTGTCAGTGATTATGCTGTTGGTTGGTTGTTTTTGTTTTAGGGCATATCAACCCTTTTCAGGTTATTTAATGCAGAATCCAGTGATTTTGAAGAAAAATTTTTTAATAGAGTATATTTGTTTTGTTTTTTTTGTAAGTCGGTTTCTATTTAACCCATAGTTGGAACCCTACCACTCCGGAGCAATGGTAATTAAAGGGTGGCTCCACACTCCCCAAAGCCCGCAAGCTGGGGCCTCACCATCGGATATAGTTTAAGGTCATATCCAGGAGCTGATTATGCTGTGTGTGTATGTGTACATATATATATATATATATATATATATATATATATATATATATATGTATATTAGTGTTGGGACGATTATTGGAAATTGGAAAAATCGGAAGATTTGGAGGTATCGGAATCGGAAAAATTGGTGCCTATTTTGCGATACCAAAACGATTCTTTTAATTTTTTTTTTTTATTTGATTTTGTTTAAATTAAAATCTTCCATTGCTGATAATAATGATAAAATGATAAATATTTATCGATTTTAAATTACCAGTTAAAAGTTAAAATCGATAAATCATCCTCATCATGATGTTTAGAAAAATCCCTGCATATTTAACATGTGTTTTACGAAAATCGGAGAAAAAAACAAAATAAAAAAACAATCTAATAATTAAATTTGGGAATTTAGCACAGAATCAGTAATTGTATCGAAATCTGGAAAACTATTGGAATCGTCACATCACTAATATATATATATATATATATATATATACACACACACACACACACCATACTTTGGGGTAATTGTGCTAACTAGCTAAAAGTACTCTTTTGGCAACCACACATATAAAGAGTAATTATGTTTTTACAATTATATTTTTCTTAGAAACTCAGTCTATATTAATATAGATTGAATTTCTAAGAAAAATATAATTGAAAAAAAAACAGAGCATATATAAAATAACACTATAGTTACATTCTCAGATCCAAATATTTATTTTTCACGCAAAACAGTTCCTCCAGCATGTTAAAATTTCTGTACAATTTTTTTTACAGATCTGTTTCCTTAGGTAGAAACAATCAATAATTATTATGCCAATAACGAATCTTCTCATGCATATGCTCTTCAGAAAAAATAGAAATTTTTTGCTTATAAAGAAAAAAAATGCATGACAGTATAATGTCAGAAAAATTTGAAGAACGAAAACATTGTCAGAATATTTTAATTCAAACGTTGGATAAAACCTGTCTAACTTTACAATATGAACCAAGGTGGAACACACAATGTTGAGTCTTCTATGAATTTTCTTCTTTTTTTTTTTTTTCTTTTTTTAATTTTTTTGTCTATTTTATTTATTTATTTTTTTTTTTAACATTATATATAGTGTTATTCACACAATGTTTCGGTTGATGTAATCCCTGACCTTCTTCAAATATATTTTGTCGAATTTGCACAAAATTTTGAACGGAACACTTTATTTAATCCAAAGGGGTAGTATGCTCTCGTTCAGTCAGCCACAACTAGATAGAACTCCTAAGTAATTCCCTAGAATATTTTTGGATTACCCGCACTGAGGATTGAACCTTCAATCTCCAAGAATATAATTTTTTTTTTACATCTGAATATTACCAAGTACTTTATCCGTTGCACTACAGGTCTTTGACGGAAACATTCACGAGTTCAACAAAAATATTCCAGAGTTCGACAAGATACAAGACGAGAACGGTAGTCGAAAGAATCCAGATAATACAAATTATTCACATCTCAAAAATCAAGAAACATAACTTATATCTCTCGGCATCTAGTAATCACATTGACACACCGGTTCTCGTCAGATCACTGAAGCTAAGCAACGTTGATCCTGGTCAATACCAGATGGGTAACCATTTAGGAAGGCTAGGCACTGTATGTACCTTCTGAAAAGGTTGGGTGTGGGGCCAGCACCGTCACTCTGAAAAAAGAACTTCTCGCTACAAAAGCATCTACAAAGTTGTAAATGGTCTGTGCCCTTCCCCCAGGGGTTCAAGGCTATGGTTGGATGGATCTAATAATGTCTACAGAGAAGGAATGAAATTTTGGTGCTAGTTCAGGAGGGGGGCACAAGGGCAGTAAGTTCATCAGAGTATACGCTATGGAAATACTTGTAAAATGATTACAGGGGTAAAGCATTTATAACTAAGATTGTTATATACAACTTAACGAGGGGGGGGGGGTAAAATCAAAATGAAGTTCCGTACAGATTCCCGAGTTTGGCAAGATGCATCTAAAGAAGTTAGAGATTACATTGTTTGAGACGTTGTGAAAAAAAAAAACTCAAAATGAGAACAGTAGTCTAAATAATCCAAATAATACGAATTCTCAAACCTCATCTAAAGAACAATTTTTTTTTTCTTCTTTTTTCTTTTTTACAAATTAAAAAAACAAAAAACTATGGACATAAGAATGTATGTGATGAAGTGGGGGGGGGCGAATAAATAGAACCTTGTATGTCTATTTTCTCTATATAGTGCCCTTTCTTATATAGTAAAATTTACTTGCAATCCCCTACAGGGGCAGTTCGACACAAGGCCAATTTATAATGTGTGGACAGTCCAGCTTCCCAAAAAATGGGACACTCTGAATGGTGGGGAGGAGGACAACAAATTTAAATTGCTTCAGTCTGGAAGGATTTCTCGTCTACTGATCGAAGACAAAACAGATGAAATGTAGTTTAAGAACAGATGCTACACTTTACTCTCCCCCTTTGCTTTTTGACCATTCTGATACGAATTCCTAATCAAGACAGCAGACTTTTATTTTCCATATAAAATGCTCAATATCTTTTTAGGTAGAGCTTTACAACATTTTCGAATGTGTACAGTTATTTTTTTTATTTTTTTATTTGCATTCCACTACCGTGCTTTATCTTCTTCTGGAGAAGGGGTTTATTACTAATCGCCTGTATCAGGGAATGCCGACCGGGCTGCTCAGGTATTTTTGTAGGTCAGTGTGCTTATCCTAGTGTGCTGTCTTTTCGAAACCATACCTGACCTTGTCTTACCTCCCCTCTATGGGAGGTAAATAAAATATATCATTTTGGAAGATGTTCATCAACTTCTGAAGAATGCATATACCCTGAAACTGCAGTAAAGTGTTCAGAGAAGCCGACCTTATCATTTAGCATTGTTGTACGGATTGTGTTTCAATCAATTTTCGCTTTGCAAAACGTTTTTTTTTTTTTTTTGTTGAAGACAGACAAGATGAAGAAGAACGAGATGATGATGCTGAAAATGAAGAACAAAAAGATGCTGATGATGCTGAAGATGAAGAAGAAAAATGTGTCTTGCATTTTATTAGTACTACCTTTCCAGTTTTGTCTGAGGAAGCCGGTCTACTACGACCAAATCCATGTTACCATGACGACACGCATCACCTGGTTACAGGAATAGAGGGAGGAGTAAAAGGGGGTCCTGCTGGCGGTCCGCTCGCTGGTTGATTGGTGGTGCCATATGATGAATAGATGCAGTGCATGAGCGCCCCTATTGTCTCCCCACGAGGGCAAAGTTAGATAGTAGGTCGTATATTTTGGTACTTCTGTATAATGCGGACCATGCTATTTTTTTTTAGACAGAATATTTTTTTAATATATATGGTTTAATATTATCCCTTCCTTCGGTCTGATGAGGTAGTCCCTCTAAGCAGAGGTTCTGAAACATATATGCACATATGTAACCAATAATGTTTTTATAATAAACATAATATATATACTTGATCTGTCTCTTGAGCACTCTTTTATTAAAACACAGGAATTTCAGTTCCACACTTCCAATACTTTTATTGTCATTGAAATCGGTGCAATCGATCATGTTTCAATCAAAACTGTAGAGAACCTACTGTTGATTTTTATAAAATTATTTTTATATAACGGCTTGTATTAAAGTTTAAAACGCAAAAGTCAAGTATTATGGTTCAATTGTGCTCTATACAAAAACATTTATTTCGAACATGCCCCTGCCTTATCAAAGAGCCTGCTGTTGATTTTTATGTTCCGGGCCCTTCTGCTTGTGCTGTGATAAAACTTCTAAAAATGCACTTGTGATGTTAGGCTGTGTCAAGATCGGACTGTTCCATCTGAAATTAGATTTTTCTCGATTATTGATTTGTGATACTTATCCGGGGCATCCATTACAAAACCTCTCTAATAACACACCCAGACACATAAAGTACACTTGTGTGAAATAAAAAAAAAAAAAATGGCCCAGCCGTTTCAAAATCCATAGGAACTCATACACAGACTAAGTTCCTTTTATATACATACTAGACTACCCGTGATCCGTTGGGTCAGTACATGCTATAGCTAGCTATGGAATAGGGAGTTTACAGAATTAATGTATAAGCGTGATGCTTGCAACAGAAAGAAAATATTTTTTACATTGTAAGTGGATCAACATATTTTTTTTTTTTTTTAAATTCAATTTTCACCCCAAACAAGGCAAGTGCCACTTTGAATTAGGGGCTACTATCGGAGACATAATTTGTGGGGTCATTATGAAAGGAGATGAGTAGAAAGATGTTTGTTCACATTACACTTGAACTTCTGCATGTCAGTACAGATGGGAAAGCAGAATCCAAGAAGGGAGTTCCAAAGACTTGCAGTTCTGGGGAAGAAACTATTGGAATAGAAGGCTTTCTTACACCTAGGGATCTCTACTGTAAAGGGGTGGGACTTAGTTGCTTGTCGGGTTTGTTGGGGGTAGTCACGTTGAGGAGGTACAAGTGGTTGCAGTTCGTCAGAGCATTCACCATTAAAGCGTGTATATATATATATATATATAGCTCTGTATTCACGTTGAGCTTCTTATATAAGGATTGATATATAATAAGAAAAATATATTTCTACAGAAATATATATATATATATATATATATATATATATACACTCCATACATTTGTTTTTTGTTTGTTTGTTTTTGTTTATTTTGTGTGTATTGATATTCATTTATTTAGTTATTTATTTGCTTCCCTACGAAAGCAAATGAGACGCAAGGTCTTTTTTAATGTGGGGGGGGGCAGCTCCCCTAAAACAAGGGCAAAAAGGAGGCACTCCGGCAGTATCCAAAAACATAATTGTCTCAGTATGAAGGGTTTCCCCTACACTGACCGACTATCAATTAACTTACGTGGAGCAACAGATACTACACTCTGATCTAAGTAAATAGAAAAAAGGCTCGTCTTTTTTCTATTTAGTTATTTATTTGCTTCCCCACTGAGCAAATTAGGCACAAGGCCGTTTTTTAATGTGAAGAGTGGGGGGAGGGAGACCAGCTCCCTCGAAAGGGAACTAGATAGTGACAATTGGTATGGAGGGTTTCCCTTATATTAACCAAAACTGATTGCTCGAGAGCAATGGTCTGATATGTGGGGGCAACCTCACATGTGGTCTTTTTGCAGTATATGCCAGAACAGATACTACACTTTGATAACAGAAAAAAGATCTTGGCTCAAAGGCCGAGAAGAAAAAACGCAAACCTTTTTTTTTTCTATTTATTCAGTTATTTGTTTTCCCCACTGAGCAAATTAGGCACAAGGCCGTTTTTTAATGTGGAGAGTGAGGGGTGGGGACCAGCTCCTCCAAGAGGGAACTGGATAGTAACAATTGGTATGAAGGGTTGCCCCCCACATATTACTTTGATTGCAGTATCTGCCGGAACAGATGCTACACTTTGATAACAGAAAAAAGGCGAACCTTTTTTTCTATTTATTTAAAAAGAAAATACAACTTTGTTATATATGGGTCGTGGAATTGCATTCATCTGCAAAAGATCTAGCTAATTTGCATATTCTTTTAAACATTCATTTTAATTAATTCCCTGTTAGTTTTTTTCGGTTTTCATATGAGATGATCATCTTTAGTTAATTATTACGTGTAATTATATTGATGCAGATATTCTGCATGATTTATACTGGCATAATATTTGCGTAAAAAGCTTATAGTAAACACAAACCTCTTTCTATATATATTTATGTATGCGTGTGTATATATATATATATATATATATATATATATATATATATATATATTTGTTTAAAAAATTTTGCCTACGACACTCCTCTATCAGTTTTTGGTCTACAGACGTGAAACTTAATATATAAGCTATTTGAAACCATGCAAAACTTTATCTTTTGGTTTTAGCCGGGGAAAATCGGTGCAAAACTGTAAACTTAAAAAAATGTCAATATAATTAAAGGAATAAATTGTAAGATGGTCAGCTTCATGAAATTTTGAATATAGACTTTCCTCATTTATTTATTATATGCTCTGTAATTACATTGAGCTTCTTAAATAAGGATTGGAATATATAAAAAGTAAATATAAGTGAAAAAATAATACTTTCACAGAAATATATATATATATATATATATATATATATATATAGTGAATGAATGACAAAAGCCCATATTCCAAAGTTCATGATGTTGCCCATCTTATAATTTATTCCTTTAATTCAGTTGACATTTACAAATCTTGACAGTATCTGTTTCGTAGCACAAAATCAATCACTAAATTATTATATCAATCAGTGAATCTATTATGCCCTTAACTCATCAAAAGAAATAGCAACAATCAATCCACCAAAAGGGAAATAAAGTGCGTTTTGACATGATTAAAATCCGAAAATTGGAAGAGAAGCTGCAAATACCTTATTACGCCATTTTGAAATGGTCAACATCATGAACTTTGAAATATAGACTTTTGTCATTCATTATTTTTTTTCTTTTTAATATATATATAGGCATAACCACTTATCAAGGCCCAGATACCATTCGAGGATAAGGGTTAAGAGTGTACAGTAGTCAATTGGACAACATAGTAATCGTTTGTAATGGATATTCGGTAAATTTGTTAACTGAAGTGGAACGGCTCATCAAGAACTTGTTTAAGTTAGACTTGAAGACAACCATATTGTAATCAGCTGGAAAGCAGGGAAACGGAAGACAATTCCACATGCGTGCAGTTCTAAGAAAGAAACTTTGTTCATGGAATCTACGTTTAGGTTTAGGCACAGATAAAGAGTGGGGGGAATTATTGATAGTGTTTTCAGCTAGACGAGTGTTTCTTGTGAAAGTTTGGCAAGGTGGGGGGACCATAGATTGAAGCTCAGTCGAACACTTGCCATGAAAATAACGATAAAGCAGAGACAAACTCGCAACATCTCTTCTGTGAGACAGACGTTGCAGGGAAGAGAAAAGGACATCTCCTACGAGGCTACATTATATGCTCTGTAATTACATTGAGCTTCTTAAATAAGGATTGGCATATATAAAAAGGAAATATAAGTGAACAAAGAATATTTCCACAGAAATATATATAATGAAAACTTATCATTGACGAATGTTTTATCGTTTTTTTTTTCTGATAATGTGTAGCAAACTAAGTATTATGGTATCCGTTCAATGCACAGTTATTAATACGGATTAGTCACTTCATCATTCTATAAGCATGGCATAGAGCACTCGCAAGTCAGCGGCATAGCATTTGCTCGTTTTAAAAAACTAAAAAGTTTGTCTCTATAATCTTCAAAATATTTTAAAAAATTTGCGAGTAATTGTGACGTTTTTAAACTGTCAATTATAGAATATAATGGCTTAAAAAAAAGGCTTTAAAATAGTTTTAATCGTAAAAATCTATAGCAAGTACGTAGAAAAGTAACCTCTATTGCGTTTGGTTACAATTACAGTGAGAAATTCACTCTAAATAATAAAGGAGACTGGAATAGGATTTATCGGTTTAATGGTTTAAATTTTTTTCTTTTAATCAACCGGCTAACGATTAGATGTCACTTTTATTGCCTTTGGTAACAGTTACTTACTGTACCATTTCTGTTGTGTTCCACTTATGAAAAAAAAAAATGTTAAATGTTTTTTTATATTGAGAGTTAGTAGCTTTCTTTCTTTTTCTTTTTTTTTTTTTTTGATATTAAAAAAGAATACTTAATCTTTTTTTTTTTTTTTTTAAAATAATTATGATGATCGCAGTTTACATCGGCCGAAAATATTGTCAACAAAGCATGTTATTAACTCAATAAACATTTATAATCCTGGCAATTGGATTTAAAAACAATTTTATCAGACTCGTCATTTGAATAAAAAATAAACCTAAAAATAAGATTTTCATTTTCAACTGAAACTATAATAATAATAAAAAAATATATATATATATGTGTTACCTATTATTAGGAGAGGGGAAAAAATTATTTGCACTCAAGCACAATTATATATTGGATAAATAAAATATTTTTAAAAATTTATGTAAATTGATCATCTAGTTATTTAATCAATGGCAGGCCACCTGGCGTTGCCCGGTCGTAAAATACGCATAAATATTATATTTTGATTAATACAAAAACTGAGACACGCGTACATGCGAGTATTATGTTTATTTTCTAAACAGTTCATTTCTTGTAAGTAAAAAAAAAAAAAAAAAAAAATACTCCAGCTGGGATCGAAACCAAAACCTAAAGACAGTGAGTCAAGTACGATAACCATTAAAAGGTCATTTCAAATTGTACTTATTTTTAAGAATGAATCTATCAGGTGAATTATTCACGCATGCGCATTCATAGAACAGTTAGCAAACAGATAAAAAAAAAATTCGACAACTCCCACATATTAAATTTTCACTTTTGACCCCTTAGCAACACGTTTTTCCGGATGAAAACCGAATAAGGTTTTCCACGTCTGAATATCATATATACCAAATTTCAAGTCTGTAGATCAACAATCTAGGTTGAGAAGTATACATACACACACACACACTTATTTTATAGATATATAGATTTGTTTTTTTTTTACTTAAGAAAAACATTTTTGTTTGATTCAAACGATTCTAATTTGCAATGAAAATAGAAATAAAAATCATTTTAAACAATTTGTGACGCTGAAAACGTATTTTTCTTTTTTAATTTATCTTCGGTTTTATTTGTTTAAGTATATTCGTTTTGTTTGTTCGAATTCTTAAAAAAAAAAATAATAATAATATATAAACGACTATATATATTGGTTTGTCTCCATATTTTCAAGCGCTATCTCCTCCAAAATGTAGTCGCAGAGCGGTGCTAGGGGCTTCAAATGTTTGGATTTTTTGTGGGCCGTTATGGGTTTTTAGCCAGTTAAAATTTTTTAAAAGGGTAAAAAATGGGTCAAAATTGAAAACATCGTTAAACACTTTTTTAGTTTATTTTTAATTTTTAATCGGTTCATATGCATGTCACGTTGGTACAGTGGTAACGTCACCAGCTTTGAATGCTACAGTTTCGGTTTCGATTCTAGCTGATGGCACCCAAATACTTTTTTTTTTTACTTTTGAAATCACAACTCTATAATAATATATATGAAATCTAAACATATTAAAATATCACATTTAAGCATATTTTATGCCCAGACAAAGCCGGGCGCCCCCCACCCACTAGTAAAATATAAAAATGTAAGAAAAAAAAAATTGTGAGATATGGAAAAGAACGATTTGTAAAATGCCGATGTAAAAAAAAAAAAAAAAAAAAAAAAAAATTAATAAATAAAAAAAAATTGCATTTACGGTTTTGATTGTATTTGTTTTGGAAGGAGTGTGTCAAGACACTAGAAATCTACGCATGCGCAAAATATTTGAAAGCAGAAGTCAAAAACCGGAAACACCGTTTCATTGACCAGGCAAGCTGATCTGAAATATATAATAGTTGTATAGTTTTATTTTACTAGATGTACATCCACTGAAACTCCGGTGTTTATCAAAAAGTGCTTACTTAATGAATAGGACGTGATTTTAAAATGTTTAATTATGCAAACATCATATATACATACATGGTTCTGCAGTGTCTCTTTTCAGAAATACTGCATGTTCCGGCCAAGGTATTGCTCGTGATTTCTTCAAGTTTGGTCTCAATGAAAACCCTGGCCTAAAGACTCTATCTCTGAAAAGAGGCACTGTAGAAACATGTATGCACATATGTAGCCAATAATAAACATGTATGCACATATGTAGCCATTAATATAATAATATAAGTAAACATGCTCCTTATCTTGAAAATTTTACAATGTAGTACACTTATAGTTGAGCGTTTTTTTTTTTATGTAAATTCTATAACCTTTCTTTCTATAGGAGACACGCTTGCACACAGACGTTGAGATTTATATATAGATAGATTATTCAAGCGCACCAGTTTATCTTTGGCACAAATCTTACAATACAATCTAGATTTCGAAGTGGAACTTTTCCTTAAAAATCTATGCTTTCATCATTTATCTTTCCAAAATTAAATGAAAGTTTTTTTGCATGAAACTTAAGTGATCGTAGCACGAAAAAACATGGGATATGACTCAAAATAGCAAGAAATTGAATATAGAATCTTTTATGTTAGTTGCCAACTTCAAAGTGTTAATTTTTATTACTATTCAAGAAATCCATTATTTATTTTTATTTATTTTTAGCTTTTTTTTTTTTTTTTACTTTGTGTCGTTTTTTTTTTCTTTTCGCAGTCTTCCCTTTATTTTTTCTGTTCTTTTTTCTTTAATTTTTCTATTTTCATTAATTTTTTTTCTTTTTTCTTTATTCTTTTCCCTCTATTTTTTCTTTTTTCCTTTAATTTTTCTTTTTTTTCCTTGAATTTTTTTTCCTTGAATTTTTTTCCTTGAATTTTTCCTTTAATTTTTTTTTTCCTATTTTTATTTAAAAATTGTTTTCTCTTTTTTCTTAGGGTTTTTCTTTTTTATTTTATTAATGAATTTATTTACTTTTAAACATTTCTGATAAAACTAAAAAAAAAAAAAAAAATTTTTTTTTAATTAACCAATTATTTTGTTTCCTTTCTCTAGGGATCTTGACTATTCTGGAGATCGTGGCCGTTACCATAGCAACACCCCATCAATTGGAGACAACATTCAATATGGAGACGTCCCTCCATACCCAGATCTCTACACTGACCCTGCCGTGTCTCAGCTTCCATACGAGAATAACCTCCTTGACAATTCGTACCACAATCCACTAACTCATCCCCACTACCGGGACGACTCCCCACTAGGGGATCCAAGCATTGGTTATGCAAAGAACCATCGAGATCCCCATTACGAAGAGCGCTATAACAGTAAACCCCCTTCGTTGGATAACGGTTACCGAGGCCCTATGGCGAACGATCCGAGGTTTCTCGACGACGGGACTATGTATGGCGGTGTAGACCCTTTATATAGGGATTCCCCTTTGCATCATGATCCCTATGCTGGGATGGACTTGGACAGGCGACACCAAGGTCTGCCACCCGTCAGAATGGATCCCTTTGCCGACGACCCCTTCAGGGACCAAAATCGTGATGATGGATTTGTAAATAGATCACAACCCATGCCGGAACTCTCCACGTTTCGGCACACACCTTCACCGGCTGTAGGCAGCGACAGATATCGTAAGTACATTTTTTTCATTATTAAAATTTTATTTGTATTTATTTTGTTTTTTTTTATTATTAAAATTTTATTAAAAAAAATTTTTTTTTTCATTATTAAAATTTATTTTTTATTTTATTGTTTTTTTTTTCATTATTAAAATTTTATTTTTATTTTATTGTTTTTTTTTAATTATTAAAATTTTATTTTCTATTTTATTTTTTATTAAAATTTTATTTTTTAAATTTTATTTTTATTAAAAATTTATTTTACTGTTTTTTTTATTTTATTTTTATTAAAAAATTTTTATTTTATTTTTTTTTTTTTTTCATTATCAAAATTTTATTTATTTTAGTTTTTTTATTAAAATTTTATTCGTTTTATTTTATTGTTTTTTTATTAAAATTGTTTTATTTTATTGATTTTTATTAAAATTTTATTTTTTTATATTCTTTTTATTATTAAAAAAAAAAAATTGGTACAAGCGCATATTCACACAGGCAAACAGCTTCCTGCTTTGAAAGTACTGCAACAGAGGATGTATGAGCTCATCGGAAAATATCAACAGGAGCTGTAAGATAGTTGGCTTGCAAGAACATTAGCAGCAATAGCCGGGAGGGGACACATATGTAAATTAGAAAGTGTGCAAGAGAAGAAAAAGAGAAAAAAAAAAAAAAAGGACACCACGTGGTCAGGAGAAGAAAGAGTGCGGTCGAAAAAGATGGACGTATCAGAAATGGCTGTCTGCGGCCAGCGTGTAGTGGATCAAAACAAGCGACTTTTAAGCTGGTGTCGAGACAGGGAGTAATAATGTGTTAAAAAAAGAAAGAAAAGCTAAGTCAAATTTATTTATTTTTCTTTGTTCATTTTCGGCAGTGCCAGACCGCATAGGGGTCCGAAAGAGGTTTGAACTGTAACAAAAACGGTTAGAGCGTAACAGCCACGTTACAATAAACCGCACTAAACGGTGTTACTTATTCTGGAAACCCAACAAAAATGTAAGTCAAAACAAAGAATATCTGAAAACTCCAAAATTCGTATTAGAAGGACCCATGGCTCAGTGGTTAGAGTACTTGGAAAAATCAATTGTAAAAAGTGATATTCTCCTGAAGGTTGAAGGTTCAATCCTCACTGTGGGCGACCAAAAAATACAATTGCGAATTACCTGACAGAACGAGAGCATGCTACTCTCGTGAAGTAAATAAAGGTTTCCATTTAAAACTGTCTAAATCCCGAGTTTGACAAAATACACATGAAGAAGGTCGGCAGTTACATCGACCGAAACGTTGCGAAAATGACACTCGAGATGAGAACAGTAGTTTGAAGAATCCAAATAATATGAATAGGCAGAAATTCTTCAAGTCTAACGTAAATAAGTTCTTGATGAGCTGTTCCATATAAGTTATCAAATTTACTTATGATTACTATATTGTCCAATTTCTACTGTACACTCTTTAACCCTTATCCTTGAGTGGCCTCTTGGCCTTGATAATGTTGTGACGCCTATGTAAAAAAAAAAAAAAAAATATTATATCTTTCCGCGTATGTCCACATGCATTTTTCAGGTTTTGGGGGAGGGGAGGGGGGGTGTTGTTTCAGTTTCTTTCTTTCTTACTTTTTTTTTTTCTTTTTTTTTTTCGAACATAATTTTTGTACCTTATTATTTCCGTTAATTTTAGGAATAAACTGGAAAAAGGATTCGCTTATATTGTGTCTGGATTAAATGTCTGAAAAACATTGGGGGGGGGGCAATTTGTTTGGAGTTAAGAATTATTTTTTATCTAATTCGGTTATAAAAGAAAAATATTGCTTGCATTTATAATGCCCCCCATCTTGGGCTGAGCATATTTGGAAGTGATATACAAACGGCCGTTAGCATATTAAGTGTAAACAAATCGAGCGGAGGCATTTGGACAGTGTCAAAACATCGTTAATTCATTACCCACAGAGCAGCAGCCATATAGCGCAATGGTGAGAAACCTGATTGTCATTTGAGTGGTTGGGTTTCGATCCTAGCTTGAGGCAGTTGCCTGTCTAACCGCACTGATGAGCTATGAAACAGCGAAACAGTACTGTATGTGGATGACTATATATAGTCATATAGACTATATATAGTCATCCACATATATTACACTGATATTGCACTGGGTTTTTTTTTTTACTTTTTTTTTTCAAAAGAAATTTATTCCTACACGTCATTAATTAAAAAATAGAGAAAAGATATAAGCATATACACTTTTCGTATTAATTTTTATAATTACATATAAATATATAAAAGAAACCTTGTCTGTGTGTGTGCAGAACGGTCTCTACCAAACTCCTCTGTCAATTTTTGTATGCAGACTTGAAACTTGACGTATAGGGGATTTAGTTTTTAACCGGTAAAAATGGCTGCTAAGAAGTCATCTACTAACCCAAATTCATCCATTATTTCAATGCGACCAAACCAACAAAGTCTCCTGTTCTGGACACATTTCTCTATTCTCTATACCAAGGTCTCCCAACCAGGTTTCTGCAGAACCCTGTAGTTGCTTAAGAGCTTGTGTAGGGGTTCCGTCAAGACGAACTGCTAAGTAGACAGAAATTATTAAACCTTTTTCACATATGTACAAATGCATTTTTCAGTTTGCGTTTTCAAGACTATTATTTTTTTTTTTTTTTTTTTATTCATGTACAGAAATATTTTTTGGAAATTCTGTGGATATTATATTTCCAAAACTATCATTTTAAAAAGCTAAATTTGCAACGTCATAACATCTGTGTCATCATGGTCTGATCAATAACAAATAATGATTCGCTTACAAACTTAACTTTTGCAAGTTTGTGTCCACTATGTAGCATTTTTTCTTTTTTTTGCTTACAAAATTTTGTTTTTTGGTTTCGCTTCTGGCTGATGACACCCAAGTCCCATTGTGTGTTTTTTTTTTAAATTGACTCTATAAATTAAATATCATATTTAACCGTATTTGCGACTGAGCAATGCTGCCCCCCCTAGTTTCAAATATATGCGCAAATGCATTTTGCAGGTTAATTTTTTTTAAACTATTTTTTTTATCCATGTACAGAAATATGTGGGGAAATTTTGTGGGTGTTATAACAATATTTCCGAAACTATTACATCATTTAAAAAAAGTAAGTTGCAGTGAATATATTTGCAGGATTTGGTAAAGTTTACAGGATGACTTAGTGATCACACAACATAAAACTGTGCGATTCATGTGACACCACGTGACTTGCTCGACGAGTACTAACTGATTTCAGCAGATCGTCAATTGCTTAAGCAATAAAAAATATTGCTTGCATTATGTAGAAGTTTTTTGGGTCATCACTGTTTTTAGAAATTGTTCAACGAAGGCAAAAAGGACTGTGAAACATTATGCCGGAGTGTAAGATGTTTCAAAGAAGCAGCGCATTTGTTGAGCCACAGTGACCTCCTAAGTGGACTTGGGCATTTTGCAGTATAGACAACAAAACGAAAAAATAGTCAAAATATATATATATATATATATATATATATATATATATATATATATATATATATATACAACAAATAATTGTTACCAAAGGAAAGATAAGTTGAAGGTTCCTTGGGACATTGTTATTATTGGAAGGGTTCCACAAAAACTAAAAAAAAATTAAGAAACCCTGGTATAACGTCTCTATCAATCTCTTCAGACAGCCTGATCTGCTGCCACCAGAGGAAGAGATCTTGAAGTTTAATTTTTTTTTTTTTTTTTTTTTTTTTTTATTAAGTTTTATTCCATTTTCACCCCGAACAAGGCACAGTGCTACTTTGATGTAGGGGGCTACTATCGGGGACATAAGTTGCAGGGATACTATGTAGGGAGTTGAGCAGCAAGATGTCTGTTCACATTACACTTGAACTTCTGCATGTCAGTACAGTTGGGAAAGCAGGAACCGGAAACGAGTTTCAAAGTCTAGCAGTTCTGGGAAAGAAACTGTTACAGTAGAAGGCTTTCTTAGATCTATGACTCTCTACTGTGAAGGGGTGGGATTTTGCTCCTTGCCGGGTTTGTCAAGGGTATTTACATCGAGGGGGTACAAGTGGTTGTAGTTCGTTGGAGTATTAGCCATTAAAATATTTGTAAAACAGGCATACTGATGCAAATTTTCGTTGAAGGGACAGAGGCCGAAGCTTAGATGACAGTTCAGGATCTATCAGGTTGGCTACTCTCTCTGTGCTTTGGTTGCTTTGTGGAGAAAAATTGTTGTTTTTGGTTTTGCAGAACATGATTGAGTTTTGCAAAGTGAAAGGAAAAAGAAACAATCACTGTTTGGTGCATTTTAGGTAAGGAAGCCAGTATCTTCAGACAGCCTGATCTGGTAGCATCAAAGGAAGATATTCAGAAAGAACTGTTAAAAATATTAGCAATAACTAATTTATTCCTCAATCTCTCTGCCCTTGTCTGATAAGATGAATAAAATGTCTGTATTATACTCGTCTGTTTCAATTAATTGCAATTGTCACCGACTGTAGTTCACTTAATACAAAGCCAACATTTGTGTTTGTTGCTATCTTTAAAATCCATATATTTTTTACTAGCATTTTAACCTGGTGTTGCTCGGGTGTTTGTAGGTGTATGTTGAGCAAAAAAAAAAAAAAAACAACCAAAATAAAAACGGTCAATTTTTTAAACTTTGACCCCTATTATGATCCCTTAAAATTTATTGTTTTCGGCTCAAATCAAGTTATTAAGTTAGATCCATGTCAAAGGAACCTATATCTAAAATTTCAAGTATCCTGTATAGCAAATTTCGAATCTGTAGATTTAAAATTGAGTTATTGCATAGGAAAATGTACACACACGCAAACACGTTGACTTTTATAGATATATAGATTTTAATTAAAAAAGCATAAGTATGTTGACTGGACATCATAGACGATTGAATTTTATCGATCCAAGAATTAGTGATCATTTCCTCTAATTAGCATCACAAAATAATTCAACTTGCTCAGGAAGGTGGGCTCTCTCTTCCGTGCTAGAAAATTACTTATGCCTGAAAGTATCCTGTACCTCTACAATCCACCATTCGCCCATGTATGGAGTATTGTTGTCACATTTGGGCTGGTGCATCTGCTACTAGTCTCTCCCTCCTGGACAGGGTTCAAAAGAAAGTCACCAACCTGATAGGTCCTGAACTGCCATCTAAGCTTTGGCCTCTGTTTCACCAACGAAATGTTGCATCACTCTGCCTGTTCTACAAGTATTTTAATGGTGGATGCTCTGACGAACTACAAGCACTTGTACCTGTTCGGCGTAAATACCCCCGACAAACCTGACAAGCAGCCAAATCCCACCCCTACACAGTAGACATCCTTAGATGTAAGAAAGCCTTCTAGTCTAATAGTTTCTTCCCCAAAACTGCTGGACTTTGGAACTCCCTTCTGGGTTTCTGCTTTCCCAACTGTACTGACATGCAAAAATTCAAGTGTAATGCGAACAGACATCTTGCTGCTCAACTCCCTAGTATCTCGGCAACATATGTCCCCGATAATAGCCTCCTATATCAAAGTAGCACTGTGCATTGTTTGGGGTGAAAATGTAATAAAAAAAGACAATTAACCACAAGATGATCAAACAAGATAGTCATTCATTAAAAATTTGCTTATTTTAAAAACTAACACAATCTCATATTTGAAGATAATATATATTTTTGCATCTATGACGCTGGCAACGACTGTAATCCAAATAGTATAATGCCAACATTTTGTATTTGTTGCGTTCTTTAAAGTCTTCTTTTTTTTTTTAAGCGTAAGTACATGTATCAAATGCTTTTTATGTTTGTCTTTGGCAAACCTTTTTATGCAGAAGTACATCTATTAAATGCCGACCAGATACAATTCTCGAGTGCCCTCAATTTCTTTGAGACTCTGGCATTAAATGACCACATAGGTTGATATGCCATAAAACCAATCAATCAATCAACCAATCAATCAATTTCTTTGTGCAGGAGTGATTTTTGTTCTGTCCTCCATTTTCTACACACACATGCTCACACTCACACACACTCACACATACACACACAATCTGTACAAGGATTCCAAATAACATTGCAATCTAGGCAGGAGTTGCTAGAAAGGACTTATCCTGCCTTGATAGAGTTCAAAATAAACTTTGTAGCCTTGTAGAGGATGTCCTTTTCTCTTCCCTGCAACCTCTTTCTCACAGAAGAGATGTTGCGAGTTTGTCTCTGCTTTATCGTTATTTTCATGGCACGTGCTCAACTGAGCTCCAATCTATGGCCCCTCCCCCTTGCCAAACATTCACAAGAAACACTCGTCTAGCTGAAAACACTATCACTAATTTCCTCCACTCTTTAACTGTGCCTAAAGCTAAACATAGATTCCATGAACAAAGCTTCTTTCTTAGAACTGCATGCCTTGGGAACTTTCTTCCGTTTTCCTACTTTTCAGCTGGCTACAATATGGTTGTCTTCTAATCCAACGTAAACAAGTTCTTCATGAGCTGTTCCACTTAACAAATTTACCGAATCTCCATTACTAACGATTACTATATTGTCCAATTGTCTACTGTACACTCTTTAACCCTTATCCTCGAGTTGCCTCTGGGCCTTGATAAGTGGTGATGCCTATGTAAAAAAAAGAAGAAAAAAGCACAAACAAGATTCTTATCGTCACGGCTATACTCCAGCTCATATGAAAAATAGTGCACCTTCTCCTAGTGATGTTGTCTTTAGTAAAAGTATTTAGCAGGATACTCCACCAGACAAGATGAATTCGTCCTCGAATCTGGTCAGATCAACAAACCATTAAAAGGATATACAAAGAGTGTTTCAAAAGTAACACCTAGTTTTTATTCCGCCTGAATGGATCAGAGGAGATAGCAGATGGCATTGTTATGATGACTAACCTTATGCATCTATGATCTGAAAGTTTCATCTCTCTATTGCAAATATTGACGGTGTGAGACTAAAAATGCTACCCCTGTTATGGACATGCATCAGGAGCAGAGATTCATCAATGAATTCTCGGCAAAAATGCATGCAATATTTTAAGTTGTAAATTTATTATATTATTTACTAGAATATCTTGTCCTTTTCTTTTCCAATTGAAAATATTGATGAAGTTTGTTAATCTTTTTGTACAGGAGTAATTTTTTTTTTTTTTTTTTTTGCTGTGTCCTCCATTTTCTACACACACACACACACATTCTCACACGCGTGTGCACACATTGTCACACACACAATCTCACATATACACACACACAATCTCACATATACACACACACAATCTCACATATACACACACACAATCTCACATATACACACACACAATCTCACATATACACACACACAATCTCACATATACACACACACAATCTCACATATACACACACAATCACACACATTCTCACACACACAATCTCACACATTCTCACACACACAATCTCACACATTCTCACACACACAATCTCACACATTCTCACACATTCTCACACACACAATCTCACACACACAATCTCACACATTCTCACACACACAATCTCACACATTCTCACACACACAATCTCACACATTCTCACACACACAATCTCACACATTCTCACACACACAATCTCACAAACATACACACAATCTCACAAACATACACACAATCTCACAAACATACACACAATCTCTATCTCACACATACACACACACATGCAATCTCACACACACACACACAATCTCTCTCACACACATACATACACACACACACACACACATGCAATCTCACACATACACACACAATCTGTACAGGGGTTTGTCAGGACAACTTGGCCTGAAGATACTTCATTGTACAAGATGAGTAAACTCTGACCAAATATTCAAAATAACGTCGCAATCAAAGCCCAAACAAGATACTCTCCGTCATAGCTATACACCAGCTCATATGAAAAATGGTGCCCCTTCTCCTAGTGATGTTGTCTCTTAGTAGCAGCATTTAGCAGGATACTCCACCAGACTAGATTTTGCTTTGGAATCCGATAAAGCAACAGACCATTAATATATATATATATATATATATATATATATATATATATATATATATATATACACACACACACACACACACACACACACACACATATATATATATATATATATATATACACACACACACACACACACATATATATATATATATATATATATATATATATATATACACACACACACATATATATATACACACACACATATATATATATACACACACACACGAGGGGCGTTTCAAAATTAATGTCTCATTTTTTTAAATTTCGTTTGAATGGATCATAGGGATTGCAAATTGCATTGTTATGATAACTGAACTTATGCATTCATGACCTGAAAGTTTCAGCTCTCTGTTGCAAATATTGACGGCATGAAACTCTGAAAATGCGACCCCTGTTATGGACGTGTGTTAGAAGCAGATATGTGTCATTAGATTCCTGGCAAAACTGCACTGACAATAAGTGGTTACTCTGTAGAAAATATAAATTCTGGAGCAAGTCGCTCTTTTTAATGGTTCCACTCCCATCTTCATAGTTCTTTAACATTTTTGAATAAAAATTTGAAAAATAGGAGGCTTTACTTCTGTGACGACTCTTGTACTATAAACTGGTGAAATCGAAGGAAATTGATGTTTTTCAGTTAGCTCAACGTTTGTCAGGTAAAGGAGAACTTTAGTTGAGCACTCGGATATTTATTTATTTATAGAGTTCAGGTGTTATTTCCATGAAGGGCCCCTTTATTTCTGAAAACTTTTACTGAACTATCAAGTCAGTGCAGAAGATTACGACATGAGTCTGGAGTGATAGAATGATCCAACCACGTTTCCATCAATCTTAACAGAGTATCAGAGGTTAAAGTGTTTTATTTTTGTTTTATATTATCTTGTTTATTTTATATATATATTTTTTTTAGTGTTTTTTCTTTTTTTTTCTGCTTCCTTTTCCTTCTCTTTCCCTCTTTTTTTTCTTTCCTTTTCTTTGTTTATTTTCCTTTTAAGTTATTTTTATTTCTTTAGATGTCTTTCCAAAAGAAATTATGTAAACGTTGATTTGTTCAGCACCAAAGACTGAAACAAGTCAAGACTAGTAAAAAAGAAAAAAAGAAAAGAAAAAAAAAACAACAACAATTCTTGTGTTCATTGTTTTTTCCATGAATATGAAGAGACCGAATTAACTTAGCCGATTCTCTATTTCAGGAAGACATTAAGGGATGGGGTGGGGGGTACTAATGACCGAAATAAAAATGATAAATCAATGCTAACCCGCTGATCACTGACTCATAGACACTTTTTAAGAGTTCAGTAACAAATCTCGGATCAAAAAAAAATAAATAAATAAAATACATTAATCCAAAACGTTTCCTTTATGAATTGGATCGGAATCAAAATGAGGCGGGGATGGGGAGGAGGGTTCATTTCAATCCCAGTATTTATTTTTTTGTGCTTATGCACTTTTGTTACCGCACTATTTTTTTTTTAATAGTATTTTCAAGTTAAATTTAAGTTTGACGATATCTTTTAATATTAAATTAAGTTAAAGTAGAGAATAGTTAGAAAACACCCTCCACTCACCATGAATGGTTTTCTAAATAATGACGTTATTATTTCAGTACGGTAACAAAAGTGCATAAATACTTAATTTTCTTTTATTCATGAAAATCTTGACATCTGTTCCTTTATAATTTATATAAAAAAAAATTATTCAGAAAATAAAATGTGTTGTGTTAAATTTTCATTGAAAAAAAAAGTAAAATTTTAAATTAATTCCTTTTAACTTTAAAAAGGTTAAAAAAAAAAAAATGATTGAAAAAGTATTTTAAATTAGTCGCTATTCATTTTTATTCATAATGAGTTTTAAAAATTTTCAACTACCGTGGAATTTCCATGGGTTCTGCTAGTTATTATTATTGTTGTATTCCTTTTGAGCTAACTTCTCACACCTACTTACGAGGTGTTGTACATTGTCATCCCTATGTTAACTGTGTGGACTGAAATGGGAGAATGTACAACACATCCTCAGTAGTTATGAGAAGTTAGCTCAGAAGGAATACAAGAGACGACATGACAGTATTGCAAGAAAGTTCCATTGGGATATATGTAAGAAAGGAGGGTTTGAATGCAGTGAAAAAATGGTATGACCATGTTCCAGAAGAGTTGGTGCAGAGTGATAATGTGAAATTATTGTGGGATATGAATATCTAATGTGATAATTTGATTCGAGCAAGGTGACCAGATTTAGTCTTGTTGTTGGAGAAATGAATACAAGGCAAAAATCATTGATAAGAGGCAATACGTCTTGTTTGGAGAGAAAACTAGTAAAATAAATAATTTCTGTTCGGACAGAAAGGTGAAAATGTACAGCACTTCGTCAGTAGTTGTGAAACGTTAGCGCAAAAGGAATACAAGAGACGGCATGACAATATTTTGATATATGCAAGAAAAGAGGATTGGAATGCAGTGAAAAATGGTCAGAGCATGTTTCAGACGGGATGGTGGAGATTAATAATGTGAAATTATTGTAAGATATGAATATCCACTGTGATGATGTGATTCAAGCAAGGAGACCAGATTTAATCTTGTTGGAAAAAAAAAAGGAACAGAAGGCAATAATCATTGATATAGCAGTTCCAGCTGATGCAAATGTGGAGGAAAAAGAAAAGGAGAAAATCAAAAAATACCAAAACTTGAAAAGAGGAGATAAAAAGATTGTGGAAGTTGAAGAAGGTAGAAGTTGTATTTATTGTGATGGGAGACTTGGGGGATGTGACAAAAGGATTTGACAAGTTGAGAAAATTGGAATCCATTGCAATGGTGGAGTATGTCAAAAGACTGCTTTGTTGGGAACCGTCAGAATCTTGAAGAAAGTGTTTACAGACTGAGAAAGCAAGATGACGATAACCTATGTTCATCTGTTTTCATCCGCCTATCAGTATGAAATCAGCAATACCAGCAGCCAGACACAAAATGTGACAACAGAAATAATAATAAAAAAATAATAATAATAATAATGTATTATATAAAGTGTAGTTGTTTGTGTGTATGTGCGTTTGTATGTCCAGCTGAAAGTTTTATAAAATACTAAACAAAACACCACAAAATTGGCAAAAGGATTTGACAAGTTGAGAAACTTTGGATCCATTGCAATGTTGAAGTACTTCAGAAGACTGCCTTGTTGGGAACTGCCAGAATCTTGTGGAAAGTGCAGGAAGACTGAGAAAAGATGATGCTGATAGCCTCTGTTCATTTGTTATGATCCGCCTGTCAGTATAAAATCGACATTACCAACAGCCAGACAGAAAATGTGGATGATAATAATAATAATAAATTATCTTTATCATTCACTTCATAATCACGAACTACTCCCAGAGAAACAGCAAGGAAAAAGAGGAACGCATAACCTATTATGATTGGCGCATGGCTTCGACATTCGTGTCAGTCGGTTGAAGTGCACAGTTTGATGTTAGTGTGGGAACTGTAAGCACAATTATTTGTGAGGAACTGAAGATGCGGAAGATTTGCGTGAAGTCACAGACTATTTGATCAAGATGAGTATCTAGACATTTCCTCACCCTCCCTATAGTCCAGACCTTGCTCCCTGTGACTTGGTTATTCCCTAAGCTCAAGGAAAACCTTAGTCTGTCGTTATGAGACAATTGAGGAGATGAAAGAGGCAGTGATGAGGATCACTAACACGCTCAGAGGACTTCCATGGGTCCTTCCGGAAGTTGTTGAAACGGCACAACAAGTGCATTGCAGTCGGAGGTGATTACTTCAAAGAGGACTACAGTTTCATGTGTGTAGTTTCTATAAAAGTGCCCATATGAAAATAGTCTGGAAACTTATTTAAGACACCTCCTATTGTTACTGCTGGTTCAGTATTATTAAACTAGGCTAGTGTTTGGGAGAGATGGAGAAAGAAATTTGGTTATTTTGGTCATCCGTACTTATAAAAGTTTGATTTTTATGAAAAAAAAAAAAATCATTGTTATTGATGGTAAGGCTGATTTAGCAAAATAGTAAACGTATATATAAAAATAAGCAATTCATATGAGGGAGGAAAAGGGGGGGGGGTCGTGTTGGATATTTGTGGTGATAGGGAATTAATGAACTCTTCCCAATTAAAATAACTGACACAAATAGATCACTTTTGATTGTGTGTTTATTTTCAGAGATATGAATATTAATCCAGAAATCAATATATCGATCTCGACAAGATAGAAACAACTGTTTTACATCGTTGTATCTTTCTCACTTTTTTTTCTCACCCTTTTCTTCTCTCTCTCTCTCTCTCTCTCTCTCTCACGCACACATCGTTTTCCTTTCTCTTTCACTATTTTCGTCTTTCTCTCTCACTCTCTCTCTTTCCTTTCTCTCTCCTTCTTTCTCTCTCACTCACACATCTTTTCCTTTCTCTCATCGTTTTCCTCTCTCTCTCTCTGACATTGTTTTCCTCTCTCCTATCTTTCCCTCACCCTTTTCCTCTCTCCTATCTTTCCCTCACCCTTTTCGTCTCTCCTATCTTCTCCCTCACCCTTTTCGTCTCTCCTATCTTCTCCCTCACCCTTTTCGTCTCTCCTATCTTCTCCCTCACCCTTTTCGTCTCTCCTATCTTCTCCCTCACCCTTTTCGTCTCTCCTATCTTCTCCCTCACCCTTTTCGTCTCTCCTATCTTCTCCCTCACCCTTTTCGTCTCTCCTATCTTCTCCCTCACCCTTTTCGTCTCTCCTATCTTCTCCCTCACCCTTTTCGTCTCTCCTATCTTCTCCCTCACCCTTTTCGTCTCTCCTATCTTCTCCCTCACCCTTTTCGTCTCTCCTATCTTCTCCCTCACCCTTTTCGTCTCTCCTATCTTCTCCCTCACCCTTTTCGTCTCTCCTATCTTCTCCCTCACCCTTTTCGTCTCTCCTATCTTCTCCCTCACCCTTTTCGTCTCTCCTATCTTCTCCCTCACCCTTTTCGTCTCTCCTATCTTCTCCCTCACCCTTTTCGTCTCTCCTATCTTCTCCCTCACCCTTTTCGTCTCTCCTATCTTCTCCCTCACCCTTTTCGTCTCTCCTATCTTCTCCCTCACCCTTTTCCTCTCTCCTATCTTCTCCCTCACCCTTTTCCTCTCTCCTATCTTCTCCCTCACCCTTTTCCTCTCTCCTATCTTCTCCCTCACCCTTTTCCTCTCTCCTATCTTTTCCCTCACCCTTTTCCTCTCTCCTATCTTTTCCCTCACCCTTTTCCTCTCTCCTATCTTTTCCTCTCTCTTTAAACCCTAACCCCAACCCTCACACTTCCCCATATCCTGTCCCAAGGGTCATACTAACATAGATAAAATATAATCAAATGAGTTTTGCTTTAAGGTCCAACAGACATAGTCTACCAATAAACCTACGTTCGAGATATATATATATATATATATGATGATTGCAATGTCTTGTCAGACGAGTGCCACTCCCTCAGATATTTAAAATCCATGAGCCCAAATGTCTGAGAGAGTATCTATACAAATATGATGTTACAGAGTCTTAGCTTTGTACGACAGCTAAGTCTCTCTCTCGGTTCAAAATGTTGAGATCCAGCAACAAGCAAGATAGCCAGCAACAAATTAAACTGCAGACCAGCTCAATGCGGGTACTGGTCTTCCGCTTTATGGTTTTTTAAATCAGAGATTTGCTTCTCCTTGAAAGGTTTCCTTCACCACGGCTTACGGGAGCCCTCTCCACCCCAATACACATATACACACACACAAATATACACGGTGCTAGTTGGCCGTTGACCCAGAAAAAGAGTTCATTCGCCCTTTGGCGAATGAAAAGGGCGATATATATATATATATATACACACACACACACTCTCAACCATGACCCACGTTTACCCTATCCACTGTACCATCGTTCCTCTTATATATCAACAAATCAATCAGTGATTAAGATATGTGCTTTTGTCTCTGCCAAAATGATATGGAAAATCCAAATGAAGAATCTGGTTTTCAGTGCCAATAGACAATCCTGTCAATGAATCTATACTTATCTGTTCCTTGGTCCTTGCTCTCTTCACGCTCTTGGACCACTGGTGCTATCAGACTGTCTGAAGATATTAGCTTTCTGACCAAAAAGGCACCAAACATTGCTGTATATACGATGCATTTATATATACACGTCGTGTCTAGCGGCTCGTGTCATCTAGTCTACATAATATTCGTTGATGGGCGCGTGTGTGCATTGGTGTTTTGGACATTCAGATAACATTTAACACAAAACATTGTTTTTTTTTTTGTTTTGTTTTTTTAATTACATTTTCACCCCAAACAAGGCACAGTCCCACTTTGATGTACGGGGGCTACTATCAGGGACATGAGTTGCAGGGATACTATGTAGGGAGTTGGGCAGCAAGATGTCTGTCCACATTACACTTGAACTTCTGCATGTCAGTACAGTTGGAAAAGCAGAAACCCAAAAGAAAATTCCAAAGTCTAGCAGTTCTGGGGAAGAAACTGTTAGAGTAGAAGGCTTTCTTATGTCTAGGGATCTTTACTGTGAAGGGGTGGGATTTTGCTGTTTGTCGAGGGGGTACAAGGGCTTGTAGTTCGTCAGAGCATCCACCATTTAAGATACTTGTAAAACAGGCAGAGGGATGCAACATTTCGTCGATGGGACATTCATTGTACGTTAACAAACAGTTCTTTACAAGGACAAATAAAATTTTTCTGTGGGGGCTATATCAGACTAAGAGGGGGAACATACCTTTTTCCATCAGTTGATCTTGACTGACGGGTCTAAGTTTCGATTTTAAAGAAGGGTTAATTTCTTATTTTCACTACCTGAATGGACTAACATAGAAACGGTTTTCAAAATCATCATAATGGACCATCAGCATCATCATCATCATGTAAATAATAATATACTAAGGCATTTTAGGTTTGTACGTCTGTCATCATCGTCCGCTCAGCAAAGATGGTGATTAATGTCACTAAGGTAAACGATTTTGTTTCATCAAGTAAAAGAGCAGAATTCAAATTTAAATCATGGAATTCGTGACTACGTTACAATATTAATGGTGTTACAATATTAATGGTGTTACAGTATTAATGGGTTTACAATATTAATGTTACAGTATTAATGGTGTTAAAATATTAATGTTACAGTATTAACGTTGTTACAATATTAATGGTGTTACAGTATTAATGGGTTTACAATATTAATGGTGTTACAATATTAATGGGTTTACAATATTAATGTTACAGTATTAATGGTGTTACAATATTAATGGGTTTACAATATTAATGTTACAGTATTAATGGTGTTACAATATTAACGTTACAATTAGATTTTTTTATGTAATATTTCGTTAATTTTCCATTTGATGCAAGAGCATCATCTTTAAAAGGAGAAAGCAAACTTATCTTTGAGTTGAAGAATGTTTCTAGTTTGAGAAATTTCATAAACAAGCGGAGCATGTGGGGGGTCCCCAGCCATGAGTAAAAAAAAATTTTACTTTCACCGTGACTAATGTTTGTGCAAAATTTTTTAAAAATCCAAGGCGTGGTTATTGAGAAAAGTATAAATGGATGAACGATTTTTTTTTTTTTTGGGGGGGGGGGGGTAATTTTACCCATATAATGCCCCCTCAAGGAACTACCAGAGTTATCCCGGAAAATCTGTTCTGGCAAAAATTTACCTTCACCATGACTAATGTTTGTGCAAAATGAAAAAAAAAAATTTTTTTCTATGACTCACATATTTTTTTTTTCCGACACTCGGGCTATATTTTTACATATAAACTTTATTTCCTGATGTTCCCCATCTCAGAGTTGGAAGCGCTTGTTTGCATTGAGTCGTGTTCACTGAACCGCTATTATGGATTTTAAGAGACCAACTCTCTTTTGTGCCGAAGCTCCCGTCCACTCTCTCTACCTCCCATCTGACTGACTTTTCATTCTGTCTGCTTGTGTGTTTATATAAAAAATACTATCTCTTCGTTTGTTAACGTCACAGATCACTCTTATTGTTATTGCTCATTATAAATTATTTATGAAACTAAAATTCTAAATCTATTACATAAAAATCCTACAATAATATTTTATTGTTTATGAAATTTCTCTACTCAGAAAATATGATTGATTCTTCAACTTACTTGAAACCCGTTTCCGTATTAATACATGCATGATCTCATTTTTTAATATGGGTGAAAGGTGATAACGTATGTACGAGCATCAAATGCTTTTGTGCAAACGATCTCATTTTTTTAATGTGGGTGAAAGGAAAAAGCAAAGTTATCTTTAAGTTGAAGAATGTTTCTGGTTTGAGAAATTTCATAAACAACAAGCCGAGCTTGCAGAGTACCCCGCCACGAGTAAAAAATTTTATTCTCACCATGACTAACGTTTGTTCAAAATTTCATAAAGTCCAAGGTGTAGTTATTGAGAAAAGTATAAATGGATGAACGATTTGGGGGTAATTTTACCCCTATAATGCCCCCTAGAGGAACTACCAGAGTTATCCCGAAAAATCCGTCCTGGCAAAAATTTACTTTTACCATGACTAATGTTTGTGCTCTACTCAGAAAATATGATTGATTCTTCAACTTACTTGAAACCCGTTTCCGTATTAATACATGCATGATCTCATTTTTTTTAATGTGGGTGAAAGGTGATAACGTATATTCGAACATCAAATGCCTTAGATATTTCTTAACAATGTGTTGGAAATTCGTAGTTATTCTTTCAGCCAACTGAAGCATCGGAAGATACAAATTAAATATGGTTGTTATAGGTTGGTAATGAGGCAGAAACTTGTTTTTTGTTTTCCCATTATTCTTGGAGATTGGCATCATTATTGAATTAAACGGCAATAAAAAATATATATAAAGAAAATATTGCTAATTACTGTCTGTTGTGAATGAAAATTTCTATTTTTGGTTTCTTTTAATTTAAAAAAAAAAGATAATAAATTAGTTTGCTTGAAGCATTGTTGGATGTGTATATAAAAAGAAATTTAAGTTTATAGAAGGCAAAATAATGTAAAAGTGTGACGGATGGACTCAAGCTGACACAACTTAGATATAATGGTGGAACCAGCTATGCAGTTTCACTTTTATTGATCCAATTTATGTGAATATGTATAACCATATATATATATATACACTAGCAAAAGTACCCATCGTTGACTGGGTTCAAAAACAGCCTACAGAAAATGGACTCTGACTTTATGAAAATATGATAGGTTATGAAAAGGAAGGGTTGTAAAGAGATAGCTTCGAATTTGGGGGTATCAAAGCCAAAGCAAAATATGATGAAAGTAAAAATAAAATAGATAAACCCCATAACTTATTATACCATACCTGTTCACACTGAAACACTTATCACAATATTCTGTGGATCTATATTAAAAAAACCTTGTTAAACTTTGTCACATATTACCATTCTATGGAGGTCAGGCGCGAACAAACACCCAATAATTTTATTATACCATATTTCTTCAAACTGAAACATAATTATCAAAGTATACTTACGCAGATAGATATGAAAAGTCTTTATTAAAGTTTGTGCCTATTTCCATTCTATGGAGGCCAAGCGCGAACGCAGACCCCACAATTTTATTATACCATCCCTATTTAAGTTAAAACATACTTATCAAACTATTCTTATGTACATCTATATCAAAAACACTTATAAACATTTTTTTTTTTAATTTTAAAATTTATTTCCATACTTTGTGAACCAAGCGCGTACGCAGACCCTACAATTTTAATGAACCAGCGTTCTGCGGGATCAAACAGACCCATTCCTGTGTCTCGATACATCTTCTATCATTATGTTATCAGTTTTCTATAATAGTCAACCATATAGGAACCTATTCGTGACCAGACACACACACAGACATTCAGCTTTATATTATAGATATATGTATATTATATATACATATTAGTGTTGGGACGATTAATCGGAATATTTTATTGGAATAAAAAAATATTGGTGCCTGTTTTCAGACTCCAAAACGATTCTTTTAATTGTCTTTTTTATTAGATTTTATTTAAAGTAAAATCTTCCATTGCTGGTAATAATGATAAAATAATAAATATTTATTGATTTTAAAATATTAATAAAACTAAAATCGATAGATCATCATCCTACAAGTTAGGAAAATATCTGCATGTTTAACGCGTTTTTTTTTTTTTTTTACGGAAATCGGGGAAAATGATAACTTTATAATAAATATGTAGATATTGATAAAGAATCGGAATCAGTAATTGTATCGGAATCGGGAATTTAGTACGGAATCAGTAATTGTATTGGAATATATACATTAGTGATGGGACAATTTCAATATTTTTCCTGATTCTGATACAATTACTGATTCTGTACTAAATTCCCGATTCCGATAGAATCACAGATTCCAATTCTTTATAAATTATCTACCTATTTAAGTATAAGAATTATTTTCTATCTCTCTCGAGGGATTCAAGTTGCTCATCATTCAGCACCCTATTCGCACTTGTTTCTTGAAAGTGTTTGATGTATTGCCATAGTTTTCTTTGCAGTAAGTCGCTGTTTCTTTCTGTCCGAGCTTGAACTGTTGCTACCAGATCAGGTTGTCTGAAGATATTGGCCTCCTGTGACGAAATGCGCCTAACATTGATGCTTTTTGTTTTTCTACTTCCTTTAGAAAAACTTAATTATGTTCTGTAAAAACCAAAAACTAAAACAACAAGCCCCCCCCCCCTTTTCTTTTTTTCTCATTTCTCCTTTCTCTTAGTATCTCCTGTCTTCCTGACTGGTTTCTTAACTTAAAATGTACCAAACATTAATACTGTAACCTTTTTCGCCTCTCCCATTGCAAAACTCATTCATGTTCTGCAGGGAAGGGAACAAAAACAATAAAATTCACTATAAAACAACCAAACCAAACCGAACGCTACAAACTAGCGATTGAAAATACAAAGAGTTTGAAGAATAAAAACCTTCTACAAAATAACTGGATGCAACATGAATACTGTTTCCAAAATAACTGGATTCGGCATTAAAAAAAACCCGAAAACGGTTGATATGCCGTCAAACAAAACAACCAAAAGAACTTTGAAGTATAAAATAGTGATGAGACTTTTCCAATATTTTTCCCCAATTCCAATTCTTTAGAAAGCTCTAAATATTCAACTATAAAATGGTGGTGGTGGTTGGGGTGGTGGTGGTGGTGGTTGGGGTGTAGGGGGGGGATCTATAGCTTTTAGCGTCACTAGTAATTTTAAATCAATAGATATTCATTATTTTATTATTACTACTCTAGAAGTCTAAGCCATGTTTAGTTTCAGAACAGTTTCCGATGGTTCGTTGTTACACACAAGTCCCGAGAGGTGACTTGTTTGCAGTAGACAGTTCCACAGAGCAAAATATTCTTAACGTGTCGAGACGGAAAAAACATGTGAAATTGCTACAGAAAAGGTTCCTAGCAGCATCGTTTATAAATAGAATCGTCCGGCTGTGTAGGATCATACCCCATTACACATGCAAAATATTGCAACAACTACCAACAGTGGAAGTTTTTGTTTTAAACAAAACCAAATAACATAATTAAAGGAATCGTTTTTGGCATCGGAAAATAGGCACAAATGGATTCCAATACTCCAAAAGTTCCAATTTTTCTGATTTCTGATTCCAATTAATCAACCTAAAACTTTTTTTTTTTTTTTTCAAAAATTACTGGATTCGGCATTAAATAACCTGAAAAAGGGGGTTGGTATGCCATAAAACAAAACCACCAAAGCAAACCTCTTTTCCTCTCTGCTTCTTCCTTGCCCTCACCTCCAGTTACATGGCTAGTTTTTTTGCATCACCTGTAACAGGAAGATCAACCAAAGTAACAAAAACATTTCCAAGATAAATGGGATCTCTCGTCTTCAAATTCGCTCCACAAATGACATGTGAAACTTGATCCAACGGCATGTTTTTCCTCTGTTACCATCAACGAGTTCAAAGCAAATTGTTTTTAAAGTGACGACAGCCAATCGCTTTAGAGTTCCGTTTGAGGGACATGGTTGGCTTGTTTGTTTAGCAAATGACTAGTGTTTATCATTTTTTTTTTATATTTATTTTTTTTTTTCAAATCATCTGAGCAATGCATTGATTCTCCTCCTCGGCCACTTTCACCTCAGATGTTTGCTTGACAATTGGAAGGGCTGATACATTCTCATGGTTGCTCTCCCTATTTTTTTTTTAGATCTTGCTCTCTTTCTCCTTCTTCTTTCCCATCCTTCTCTATCCTCACCTTTCCCTTCTTCCTCCATATTTTTTCCGCTTCTCCTCCTTCTGCTCCTTTCCGCTCCTCCTCCTCCTTCCTCTCCTCTCCTCTCCTCCTTCCTCTCCTCTCCTCCTTCCTCTCCTTCCTCTCCTCTCCTCTCCTCCTTCCTCTCCTCTCCTCCTTCCTCTCCTCTCCTCCTTCCTCTCCTCCTCTCCTTTCCTCTCCTCCTCTCCTTTCCGCCCCTCCTCCTTCCTCTCCTCTCCTTTCTTCTCCTTTCCGCTCCTCCTTCTTCGCCTCTCCGCTCCTCCTTCCTCTCCTCTCCTCCTCCACCCTCTCCTCTCCTCTCGGCTCCTCTTCTCCTACACCCTCTCCTCTCCGCTCCTCCTCCACCCTCTCCTCCTTCCGCTCCTCCTTCCTCTCCTCCTCTCCTTTCCGCTCCTCCTTTCTCTCCTCTCCTCTTCCTCCTTTCTCTCCTCTCCTCCTCCTCCTTTCTCTCCACCCCTCCTCCTTTCTCTCCACCCCTCCTCCTTTCTCTCCACCCCTCCTCCTTCCTCTCCACCCCTCCTCCTTCCTCTCCACCCCTCCTCCTTCCTCTCCACCCCTCCTCCACCCTCTCCTTTCCGCCCCTCCTCCACCCTCTCCTCTCTACCCCTCCTCCACCCTCTCCTTTCCGCCCCTCCTCCTTCCTCTCCTTTCCCCTCCTTCCTGTCTTTCTCACTCTTTTCTTTTCCTTCCTCCTTCTCGCTCTCCTTTTCTTTTCCCTCCTCGCCTTTCTTTTTACTCTTTCTCTTTCCCCTATATTTTATTTTCCTTACCTTACACTCCCGCTTTTCCTTGCTCTTCTTTCTTTCCGCATCCTTCTCCTTTTTTCCTTTACCTCCTCCTCCTCTTCTTTTCATTCTTGATCTCTCGTCCTTTTCCTCCTCCCTTTTCTCTTTCCTCTGCTCTCTTCTTTTTGACCCCTTCTCTTCTCTCTTATTTTTTTTTTAACTCTTCCCCTATGAAGATCTAATCCTAGTTCCTATTTCTTGTTACAAGTAGGAAGTATTTCCACCCACAATACCTACTCATAATCTTCCCCTCCCAACTTCTTTTGACTGGCCACAGGTAAAAAAATATTATTAATCCCCCTCCCCATTCTCTCACTTGCCACCCTTCTATATCTCCTTAACCTTTCTTGTCACAATTCCCAGCATGGTTAATAATATAAAAAACTGTGTGTTCATTTTTTACCTCTTTTCTTTATCTTGATTTGAAACATTAAAATGCTTGTTCCCAGAAGAAGAGAGGAGATAACCCATGACTGATGGCCATTTTATATTGCTCACCAGGGGGAGCTTCGATGTCAAGTCTATTTTCTTAGATTAGACGCCTTACTTTTCTCTGTCTCCTCCTTCTTCTTTTCCTCTTCACGTCTTTCCATCTTCCCTTCCCTCCCTCCTTCATTCTCTTCCCTCCCTCCCTCCTTCATTCTCTTCCCTCCCTCCCTCCTTCATTCTCTTCCCTCCCTCCCTCCCTCCTTCATTCTCTTCCCTCCCTCCCTCCTTCATTCTCTTCCCTCCCTCCCTCCTTCATTCTCTTCCCTCCCTCCCTCCCTCCTTCATTCTCTTCCCTCCCTCCCTCCTTCATTCTCTTCCATCCCTCCCTCCTTCATTCTCTTCCCTCTCTCCCTCCTTCATTCTCTCTCTCCCTCCTTCATTCTCTCTCTCCCTCCTTCGTTCTCTCTCTCCCTCCTTCATTCTCTCTCTCCCTCCTTCGTTCTCTTTCCTCCCTCCTTCGTTCTCTTTCCTCCCTCCTTCGTTCTCTTTCCTCCCTCCTTCGTTCTCTTTCCTCCCTCCTTCGTTCTCTTTCCTCCCTCCTTTGTTCTCTTTCCTCCCTCCTTTGTTCTCTTTCCTCCCTCCTTCGTTCTCTTTCCTCCCTCCTTCGTTCTCTTTCCTCCCTCCTTTGTTCTCTTTCCTCCCTCCTTCGTTCTCTTTCCTCCCTCCTTCGTTCTCTATCCCTTTCTCTCTCTCTCTCCTTCGTTCTCTATCCCTTTCTCTCTCTCTCTCCTTCGTTCTCTATCCCTTTCTCTCTCTCTCCTTCGTTCTCTATCCCTTTCTCTCTCTCTCCTTCGTTCTCTATCCCTTTCTCTCTCTCTCTCCTTCCTTCGTTCTCTATCCCTTTCTCTCTCTCTCTCCTTCGTTCTCTATCCCTTTCTCTCTCTCTCTCCTTCGTTCTCTATCCCTTTCTCTCTCTCTCCTTCGTTCTCTATCCCTTTCTCTCTCTCTCTCCTTCGTTCTCTATCCCTTTCTCTCTCTCTCCTTCGTTCTCTATCCCTTTCTCTCTCTCTCCTTCGTTCTCTATCCCTTTCTCTCTCTCTCCTTCGTTCTCTGTCCCTTTCTCTCTCTCTCTCCTTCGTTCTCTGTCCCTTTCTCTCTCTCTCTCTCCTTCGTTCTCTGTCCCTTTCTCTCTCTCTCTCTCTCCTTCGTTCTCTCTCCTCTCTCTCTCCTTCGTTCTCTCTCTCTCTCTCTCCTTCGTTCTCTCTCTCTCTCTCTCCTTCGTTCTCTCTCTCTCTCCTTCGTTCTCTCTCTCTCTCTCTCCTTCGTTCTCTCTCTCTCTCTCCTTCGTTCTCTCTCTCTCTCCTTCGTTCTCTCTCTCTCTCCTTCGTTCTCTCTCTCTCTCCTTCGTTCTCTCTCTCTCTCCTTCGTTCTCTCTCTCTCCTTCGTTCTCTCTCTCTCTCTCCTTCGTTCTCTCTCTCTCTCTCCTTCGTTCTCTCTCTCTCTCTCCTTCGTTCTCTCTCTCTCTCTCCTTCGTTCTCTCTCTCTCTCCTTCGTTCTCTCTCTCTCTCTCCTTCGTTCTCTCTCTCTCTCTCTCCTTCGTTCTCTCTCTCTCTCTCTCCTTCGTTCTCTCTCTCTCTCTCTCCTTCGTTCTCTCTCTCTCTCTCTCCTTCGTTCTCTCTCTCTCTCTCTCCTTCGTTCTCTCTCTCCTTCGTTCTCTCTCTCTCTCTCTCCTTCGTTCTCTCTCTCTCTCTCTCCTTCGTTCTCTCTCTCTCTCTCTCCTTCGTTCTCTCTCTCTCTCGTTCTCTCTCTCTCTCCTTCGTTCTCTCTCTCTCTCTCTCTCCTTCGTTCTCTCTCTCTCTCTCCTTCGTTCTCTCTCTCTCTCTCCTTCGTTCTCTCTCTCTCTCTCCTTTGTTCTCTCTCTCTCTCTCCTTCGTTCTCTCTCTCTCTCTCCTTCGTTCTCTCTCTCTCTCTCTCTCTCTCCTTCGTTCTCTCTCTCTCTCTCTCTCCTTCGTTCTCTCTCTCTCTCTCTCTCCTTCGTTCTCTCTCTCTCTCTCTCTCCTTCGTTCTCTCTCTCTCTCTCTCCTTCGTTCTCTCTCTCTCTCTCTCCTTCGTTCTCTCTCTCTCTCTCTCCTTCGTTCTCTCTCTCTCTCTCTCCTTCGTTCTCTCTCTCTCTCTCTTCTTCGTTCTCTCTCTCTCTCTCTTCTTCGTTCTCTCTCTCTCTCTCTTCTTCGTTTCTCTCTCTCTCTCTCTTCTTCGTTCTCTCTCTCTCTCTCTTCTTCGTTCTCTCTCTCTCTCTCTTCTTCGTTCTCTCTCTCTCTCCCTCCTTCGTTCTCTCTCTCTCTCCTTCGTTCTCTCTCTCTCTCTCCTTCGTTCTCTCTCTCTCTCTCCTTCGTTCTCTCTCTCTCTCTCCTTTGTTCTCTCTCTCTCTCTCCTTTGTTCTCTCTCTCTCTCTCCTTTGTTCTCTCTCTCTCTCTCCTTCGTTCTCTCTCTCTCTCTCTCCTTCGTTCTCTCTCTCTCTCTCTCTCCTTCGTTCTCTCTCTCTCTCTCTCTCCTTCGTTCTCTCTCTCTCTCTTCTTCGTTCTCTCTCTCTCTCTCTCTTCTTCGTTCTCTCTCTCTCTCTCTCTTCTTCGTTCTCTCTCTCTCTCCCTCCTTCGTTCTCTCTCTCTCTCCTTCGTTCTCTCTCTCTCTCTCCTTCGTTCTCTCTCTCTCTCTCCTTCGTTCTCTCTCTCTCTCTCCTTCGTTCTCTCTCTCTCTCTCCTTCGTTCTCTCTCTCTCTCTCCTTCGTTCTCTCTCTCTCTCCTTCGTTCTCTCTCTCTCTCCTTCGTTCTCTCTCTCTCTCCTTCGTTCTCTCTATCTCTCCTTCGTTCTCTCTCTCTCTCCTTCGTTCTCTCTCTCTCTCCTTCGTTCTCTCTCTCTCTCTCTCTCCTTCGTTTTCTGTCTGTCTCTCTCTCCTTCGTTTTCTGTCTGTCTCTCTCTCCTTCGTTTTCTCTCTCTCCTTCGTTCTCTCTCTCTCTCCTTCGTTCTCTCTCTCTCTCCTTCGTTCTCTCTCTCTCTCCTTCGTTCTCTCTCTCTCTCCTTCGTTCTCTCTCTCTCTCCTTCGTTCTCTCTCTCTCTCTCTCCTTCTCTCTCTCTCTCTCCTTCGTTCTCTCTCTCTCTCTCTCCTTCGTTCTCTCTCTCTCTCTCCTTCGTTCTCCTTCGTTCTCTCTCTCTCTCTCTCTCTCTCTCTCCTTCGTTCTCTCTCTCTCCTTCACTATTCCTCCCCGTCTCTCCTTCACTATTCCTCCCCCTCTCTCCTTCATTTTCTATTCCTCCCTCCTTCTCTATCCCTTCATACTTCTCTCTCCTCTTCCCTTTCATTTCCATTTTCTTACCTTTTCTTCTCTCTATTGTTTTTCCTAATCTCCCCTTCCCTCACTTATATCCTGCATTCCCTCTCCACGTCTCCCCCTCCCTCTTCTCCTATTTTCTCAAGAAAACTTACTTTAAAAGATATTTCTCTTACGGAAGTCATTTTAATCTTTTTTTTTTATCCTGTGAACAACTTAAAAACAAAAAAAAACAAAAAATGACTGACATGGGACGGAAAGTGTTTCTTACCTGAGATTTGATTGACTTATCTTTCGACTGCTTCTCAACGTGTGGACGCTATTTGTTTTTAATGGACTAAGCGTCCCACGGTATGAAAGGTAGGACCAACGCTAACTAGTTATTTCTCTTTTCAAAACAGTTTTTCACATTCCATATTAAAAAAAAAAAAAAAAATACATAAGAACTTAAAAAAACGTTTCGGTGCTTGTGTAGATCGGTGATTTTTTTTTTTAAACCAACGCATTTCAGGTGAAAACATTACGTACTTACATGTCAAGGCGAAATTAGTATCAATTTCAAAAAAATTACGAAAAAAAAAACTGACCCAGTACAAAAAATAATTACAAGTAAAAATTGAATTTATCGAATTGTCGAGTTTTATCGCATGTTTTTGATGTGGAAGTTTTGTGCGACCAATTCAGTATGAAAAACAGAGATAATACTTGATTTAAATTGACAAATTAAGAGTTCACTATTTTAAAACAAATGCATTTTAGAACATAATTGTCGGTGTTTCTTTAAAAAAAAAAAAAATACGTTTAGCACATCTACGTTAGTACAAAATGATGTTTTCACCTGAAATGCGATCGGGCTAAAAGATCACCAGTGTAAACAAGCATAAAAATTTCTCTTTTCTTTTCCTTTCTTTTTTTTCCTTTCTTTTTCTTTTTCCTTTTTCTTTTTCCTTTCTTTTTCTTTTTCCTTTTTCTTGTTCCTGTCTTTTTCTTCTGTTCTCTTTTCTCTTTCTTTACTTTTTTCTTGTTTTTCTCTTTCTTTACTTTTTCTTGTTTTTTTTCTTTCTTTTCCTTTTTTCCGTGCTTTTTCTTTTCCTTTTTTCCGTGCTTTTTCTTTTCCTTTTTTCCTTGCTTTTTCTTTTCCTTGTTTTTCTTTTCCTTTTTTCTTCTCTGTTCTCTTTTCTTTTTACCTTTTTCTCTTTCTTTTCTCTTTTTCTCTTTTTTCTTTCTTTTCCAACCATATCTTCGATATATTATCGATTAGGTACTAACGTTTAAGATCATTCGTTATAACTTTCTTAGTTTTTAAAGTACGTGCGGTGTGGGGGGGGGGGCTCGTTTCTAGATTGCCACTATTTTGGGGAGTAGCTGTATTTTGTTCACATTAAAAACAGACTTCGTGCCTAACCCTTGGCCTTCGGGACAAGATCAAAGTGTAGTATCTGTTCTTCAGATGCTCTCTGTCAGTGGAGGAGAAATCCTTCACGACTGAGACAATTTTTATTTTTGTTCCTTTTCTCCACATTAAAAAAACGACCCTGGTGTCTAACTCCGTCCCGTGGGGAGGCATTGTAAATAGGAACCCTAAACCTCGTGGGGAGGTAAGTAAACAGAGACTCATTCTACTTGGCCTTTTGGTTAGGATCCAAGTGTAGTATCTGTTCTATTCCCAGTCAGTAAAAAACGAAATCCTTCTAAACTGGAGCAATTTAAAATTTTATCTCAATCCCGAGTACTCCATTTTGGGGAGTTGAAGTTCCCCACATTAAACACCAACCTTGTTCTTTAACTCTGCTCTCGTGGGGAGGCAAGCATATAGGGACAGTATAATAGGGTTGAACATTACTTTGCAAGTTCGAAGAGTATATATAATAAACAAGTCAACGTACGTGTACATTATAAGGCATTTTGCAATATAAACCCAACGAAAAAGTGGTAATATATATATATATATAAGTAAATGTCACGATGACATTTACTAGGTGAGTTTCTACCAGTACTTTGTTTAATTTTCAATTTTTGAACAATTATCGCAACTCCCAAGATGACCATTTCATTTCCGCTATTTTTCTTTGTCTAACTTAAGACTTGACACTACTTGTTTTCCAAAGTAAACAAACGCTTTAAAATAAGTTAAAACGCGAAAATCTTATCCATGTTGATAAAGTAATTTAAGAAATTAAGCGATTACCTTTCAATGGACATTCGTTAGGTATACTTCAATCACATTTTTCTCAATATTTAAATCACCTGATTCAATCCTACTATTATTCATTATTTTGTTAATTTTTACCATTATTTGAACTTATTACAGTTTACTTAAATTTGCAGCGGTTGAGAATGAAAGTTTAATTGTTCTTATTAATGATATTACTTAATACTGTATAAAAGTGCCAAATTTTCAATATTTGTCGTCCAAAGGGTCGAGCTTCAAAATGATGCGCATCTCGTGAAAATCTGTCGCGTCTATCAAAAGTTTTAGGCAGACATACAAACATATATGCATACATTTAAACTAACAGGTGAGATTTATATTATGGAAGAAGATGTTGGTTTTATGGTCATTTAAAGAGTGTATACATTTTATTGGGACACCCTGTATATGAGTGTTGAAATTGATAAATAACTGCTACAATTTATTTTTTGTAAACAATCTTAAGGGTTGAATGATTTGTGTTTGGGTTTAAAAATAGAATTGGAAATGAAAACCTTTCATTCTGATGAGTCGGTTTTGAATAAGTGTATTCATTAGTTTAATATTTTTTTTTTTTTTTTTTTTACACAATTCTCATGAATTTTACGGTTGGTAACAAAAGAAACTATGCGTGACCTTGTCTGCTCAACAATGTCTTAATTTCGAATATGCAAATACTTAAGCATTGAATATGCAAATGTATACCTTATTTGGCTGAGTTTTTTTTTTGTTTTTGTTTTTTTTTTTTTCTAATCGGACCTCGTTTCTCCCCCACCCCCACCCTTTTTCTTTTTCCGTTCTTTCTTTTCTTTTTTTTAATCGGACCTCTTTTCTTTTTATTCACTTTTCTTTTTTCTTTTTTTTTTTAAATCAAACTTCTTTTCCTTTTTTTTCCTCTTTACTTTTCGGTCTTCCCTTTTTTTTTTTATCGGACATTTTTTATTTTTTATTTTTCCGATTTTTTTTTTTTTTGTTTGTTTGTTTCTGTCTTTATAAGATTGTATGAAATGTTGCCGAAACACAGCAGATATTGTAAACGATTCATCAAACAAAAGCTGCAAGTTTATACATAGCTTGATACGGAGTTCATTTTCCTTACACTCTCTCTCTCTCTCTCCCCTAATATATATATATATATATATATATATATATATATATATATATGATGAAAATAATGGAAATAGTATTCTTTTAACAGCGCCAGCCCCTCCCCCTCCTTTTTGAATTTCCAACATCATTTTTCCGTTTCTCTGAAATAGAACTGCGTCACACTGTGCTGGTATATTTTTTGGTTTCTTAATCTCATTCATCCAGAGGAAGTCTCGAAATAAAGACGAAACGTTGATGAACACATAATACGGTTTGTTCCCTTTTATTTTCTCTCTCTATATATAATGTACACAACGTTCTTTCAAGTCATTCTGGACTTCTCCTTGCCACTGAAATCAGACAGTGCCAACTCAGAAGAGGTATAGGTTAGGATTGTGCAACCCTTGCTTCACAAGTCACACACATTATCTCTCAAGGCAGAACAAAGGCATATATATATTATTACGATAATTTTTAAATACCTACAGATGCTAGTGTTTCATTCTTTCAGTAATTATCATGTTGGGTGTCAGAATTACTGCCAGTCAGGAGATTCGAACCCGGCCACGAAGCCATCTCTGACTCCATTAGCGAGGAACAAATTAACACGGCCAACTTTAATCACGAGAAATATCATTGAAATTTAAACATATAAATAATCACGTTGACACACTGGTTCTTGTCAAATCACCAAAGTTAAGCAATGTTGAGCCTGGTTAGTACCAGATGGGTGACCATTTGGGAATTCTAGGTGCTGTATGTGCTCTCCGCTTATCTCTGCATTTGTTTCCAGTCGTCCTCTACATACACTTCACTTGCCACTGGTATTTAACAATGTTGACTCGGGAAAGGTGTGGTTGGAGATTGCTCATCTTCTGGCACAAAAATTTCGTGCGCAGGCATCCCTACAGTCTGTCAAAGACTGAAGGAGCCTGTAAAATATATATATATATATATATATATGTTCAAGTTTGTTTATTTGTTTTTTCACCCAGCTGACTAGTTGCATGGTTTAGTGTTACTTTATTGGGTGGGGTCAGCAATTGAGCTGAATGTTGTCGCTTGAAATTCAAAAGGTTTTTTTTTTTTTTCAAAATGGTCGCTGATTTTCTTTTTCACTTTTCCGTGATTCGTTTATAAATGACAAATGAATGGTACACTCACAAAATACGTCTAAACTTTTATTTTTATTTTAAATAACCCTTGGAAATCTTCAAGGTCAACTAACAAGGCTTTTATTGTTCAATGTTCTGATATGTATGTGTACGCAGTGTGATGACGTATGGAAGTGAAACTTGGCCAGTGAGCGTTGAAGACATGCGTTGCATGGAGAGAAATTGAATGAGAATGATGTATAAATGTGCACCTGAAAGGTAGACTTAGTTCTGATCAGTATAAGATATGTGCAGAACAGGAGACTTACATGGTATGGCCACATTAAAAAAAATGCATGAAAGTTCTTGGGCTAGTTGATGTAGAACAGTTGAAGTAGAAGGTGCAGTTCACATGGAATAAGTGATAAAAATGGACCTGAACGAGGCATAGATAAAGATCTGGACAGGTATGGGTTAGTTTAGTAATCGATTTCTTAAAAGCATCCAATGTATGCTAGCATTTAAAGCAGATGATAAACGGATGGAGATGATGGTGATGATGATGTCCTAGTGTTCCTGGGAAAATTAAACCATTAGGCCCCGTTGTCGTATAAATAGAGCACCAAATAATTTATTTATAAAATCTATAAGATTAGCCTAGGTGCCCGGCGTTGCCCAGGTGTTTGAAGGTGTGTGTTGAGAAAAAAAAAAAAAAAAAAGTGGTAGCAGGCAGGCTCGAACCCGTGACGCGAAGATGGAAAAGAAAGTGAAAGAAAACCTGACGTCTTACCCCTACTCCATGACACGACCGGAAGTTCGGAACGTTGAAATTAGTAAAGTCAATCCAACCGATACGATGACTTATAAAAATGGCTATGCAAAAAAAAACCCAAAAAAAAACGACCTTCCTTGTAAAAAATTGCCCAGTTGAGGATGAAGGAATTAAAGTTTTTAGCCAATTTTTGGTCTGAAGGGTCGAGCTTCAAAATTATAACAATCTCGTGAAAATCCGTCGCCTCTGTCAAAAGTTTTAGGCAGACATACACACACACACACACACATACATACACACATACAATTAAACAGACAGGTGAGATTTATATAATAGTAGTGCTCACTGCATAATTACACTAAAGAAAAAATAAAATTTATCTATATTCATCAACTTCTCTCCAGTAGTCATTGGAACTCTATTAAGAATTCTTGTGAAATTTGTTAAAATTTTATTTGCTTTATTTGTTCGATGAAGTGAGATAAACGAGTCTTGCAATGGTACGCTACTAACTTATTGCCAAAATTGCAATTCGAGCTAAGATCACAGTGTAGTATCTGTTCTGATGCTACACTTCACCTTTTCTGTCCTCGGTCAGTGGATGAGATATCCTTCATGAATGAGACAATTTTTATTTTTGCTCCTATCCAGAGTGCCCCTTCCTTTTTGGGAGCTGGATTTTCCCCACATTAAAAACCGACCTTGTGTCTAACTCTGCCCTCGTGGGGAGGCAAGTAAATAGGAACTCTTTGTGTGAACTGTTTTGCTTCTTACCATAATGTGTAAATTTTATCTTGAATGTACAATCTCTTGATTTGTATTATTAATGGCATGTCTGCATATATATATACACTAGCGGGCCCTGCGGAAATTCCGCAGAGGACTCATTCATATATAATATATTGATATTGGCATTCTGTAGATGTTCAGTGTAAGTGAAGACGCTCTAATATTATTGTAGCTTTTTTGTTAAAAAGTATTTATCTAAGCTAGCACGAATGCCCTGCACAGCCCAGTCGTAAAGTACACTTAAATATGATATTTTAATTCTTGCAGATTTTGTATACATTATTATAGAGTTAATGTTCTATCGATTTTTATATATTATAAAGTTGTGATTTCAAAAATAAAAAAAATATATCCATATGACTTGGGTGCATTAGCTTGAATCGAAACCGAAACACTTATGAAAAAAAAAAAAAAATATATATATAAGTTGGGTTCGTTCAGAATATATATATAATATAATATAGAACAATTTCGCGGTATCATGTGGCAAACTCTGCGGCTACTTTTCCAATTTTGAACACTCTTCCGCTGTCTTCTCTTGAAAATGGACTAATAAGTCTGAAATATATTGAGATTTATATCACCATTGAATACAACAGAAAAAAAAAAATTACTGTTGTTTAGAGTTAAAATTTGTGTAAAAAAGAAAAAACAAACAACAAAAAAAAGAACTTTATTTCTTTTGTTTGCATTTAATTTTACTCTATATATAAAAAAAAAAAATCTCGCATTGTTCTTGGCTTTTAATTTTACCTTATAATTTTCTTCAACAATGCTTCAAGCAAACTACAACCTACTTATATATATATATATAAGTGAGAATGTGTGTGTGAGGACAACTCTCAATCTAAGCGAATTTTTGATCTACAGACTTGAATGTTGGTATATAAGGTATTCAGACATGTGGAAAACTTTTTAATCGGTTTTCAAAGGGTTGCTAAGGGATCAACATTGAAAAATTGATACTTGGGAGGGTTATCGGATTCTTAACTGTTTCACGACTGCACATGTGTGAATCGTTCACATGACAGCTTCCTTATGTTAAGAATATGTAGGTTTGAAAACATTTTTAAACATTCGTAGCAAGCTGGCCTAATGGTTATCATGTCACTGTCTTTAGGTTTCGGTTTCAGCTCAAGTATTTTTCCATCTTTTTTTTTTTTTTTTACTTACAAGAAATGAACTGTTTAGAAAAAGACTTAATACTCGCAGGAACTTGTCTCGGTTTCTTTCTTTTTTTTTTTTTATTATTTATGTTTAAGACTGTACATCTGCTAGTATATATATATATATATATATATATATATATATATATATATATATATATATATAATATATATATATATAATATATATATATATATATAATATATATATATATATAATATATATATATATATAATATATATATATATAGTAGTAAGATGTAGTATAATCACATTGACACAGGTTTTCATTAGATCACCAAAGTTAAGCAACGTTGGGCCTGGCCAGTACCAGAAGGGTAACCATTTGGGAATACCAGGCGCTGTATATAGGAGAATGTTAACACCTCCCTGCAAAAACTGCATATACAAGCGACTGGACACCGTTTGTGAATTAGATATTCCCATGAAACTTCCGCCTTTGGAGAAAACCAGTTCAAACCTCATTGAAGTATGTAATAGATGTATTATAAAAATATATCTATGCCAAAAGTGCATCTCTTCCGAGGTGCAAGGTCACAGACGATATGACAAATAATAGCATTTTTTGTGTGTGTATCTTTGTTTTATGGGCTTTTAGCCGGTAAAATGACACCATCTACTTAGATTCTCAAAACAGGAAATGGTTTAAGACAGTTAATATGCCGGTTCACCAAATTGTCACTTTCATCGATGTGTATATGTCTTCAATTTTTATCTTCAAAATATTTCTTTTTTTACGTAGGCATCCCCGCTATCAAGGCCCAGAGGCCGCTCGAGGATAAGGGTTAAAGTGTGTACAGTAGACAATTGGGCAATATAGTAATCGTTAGTAATGGATATTCGGTAAATTTGTTAACTTAAGTGGAACAGCTCATCAAAAACTTGTTTATGTTGGACTTGAAGATAACCATAAAGTCAGCTGGAAGGCAGGAAAACGGAAGACAATTCCACAGGTGTGCAGTTCTAAGAAAGAAGCTTTGTTCATGGAATCTACGTTTAGGTCTAGGCACAGATAAAGAGCAGATGAAATTATTGATAGTGTTTTCAACTAGACTAGTGTTTCCTGTGAAAGTTTGGCGAGGCGGGGGGGGGCATAGATTGAAGCTCAGTCGAGCCCTTGCCATGAAAATAACAATAAAGCAAAGACAAACTCGCAATATCTCTTCTGTGAGAAAAAGGTTTCAGGGAAGAGAAAAGGGCACCCTCTACGAGGCTACAAAGTCTATTTTGAACTCTATCAAGGCAGGATAAGTCTTTTCTAGCAGCTCCTGCCCAGATGTGGCAACAGTACTCCATCCTTGGCTTTTATATAGATAGAGAATTGCATCAGCAGTGAGATATCTACTGGATCGATTGAAGGATCCCACCATTTTTCCAGCCACCTTGGCAACGGATTTGATGTACGTGTTCCATTTCAGATCATGAGTAAAGGTCCAGCTCAGAAGCTTGTCAAAACATGAGCCCCCCCCCAAGATGAGAGCCATTCATTTCAGTTGATGCCAGATGGGGATCAGAGCGTTGATGATGTAAAGATAAAGGTTTGGTTTTAGATGCATTAAAAGTAACCAGCTACCTCTTTCCCCATTGTACCACGTGAATCTTTTTTTTTTTTTCTTTGCAGCTACTAATCATTACGGTGACGGACCCCCTTCATACCGGGAAGCAGAGGTGGATCAAAACCCGCTTCGAAATGAACCCCTCGCGAATTATATGAATGAACCTCCAAGTGGCTATCCTCCTCGGTTAGTCAATGCCGAAGATGATGAAGGCCGCTATTATCCTGGGGAGAATAGTTTGCCCCGAAACAGGCCAGATTATTACAATCTTGAAACGCCCAAACCGTTAGATGGAGAATCTGATGGACAAGCAACACCTTCAGTTGATGGCAGAAATTGTAAGTTATTTTATTTTTTTATTTTTTTTTTTTTATTCAATTTTCACCCCAAATAAGGCACAGTGCCACTTTGAAGTAGGGGGCCACTATCGGGGACATAATTTGCAGGGGTATTATGAAGGGAGATGAGTAGCAAGATGTCTGTTCACATTAAACTTGAACTTCTGCATATCAGTACAGTTGGGAAAGCAGAATTCCGAAAGGGAGTTTCAGAGACTTGCAGTTCTGGGGAAGAAACTATTGGAGTAAAAGGCTTTCTTACACCTAGGGATCTCTACTGTAAAGGGGTGGGACTTAGTTGCTTGTCAGGTTTGTCGGGGGTAGTCACGTCGAGGAGGTACAAATGTTTGCAGTTCGTCAGAGCATTCACCATTAAAGTATTTGTAGAACACGCAGAGAGATGCAACATTTCGTCGATGGCAGAGAGGCTGAACCCTAGATGACAGTTCAGGACCTATCAGGTTGGCGACTCTCTTTTGAACCCTGTCCAGGAGTGAGAGACAAGCAGCAGATGCACCAGCCTAAATGTGACAACAGTACTCCATACATGGGCGAATAGTGGCCTTATAGAGGTACAGGATACTTTCAGGCGTAAGTAATTTTCTAGCACGGTAGAGAGAGCCTACCTTCTTTGCAGCAGCCTTGGCAATGCTCTCAATGTATCTATTCCAGTTCATATTCCCTGTAAACGTTAGGCTGAGGAGTTTAAAAGAAGTACTCTCAGGCAATGTAACTTTTTTTTTTTCATTAAATTTTTTTTCTTTTTTTACACGCTTTATTTTTCTAGATATACATGTGTATCTATTAGTGATTGGATGATTCCAGTATTTTTCCCAATTCCGATACAATTACCGATTCTGATTCTTTATAAATCTCTAATTATTTAACTATAAGATTGTTATTTTCCCCAATCTTCGTAAAAAATAAATATGCCGATATTTTCCTAAACATAAAAATAAACTTGTGGAGAGTGATCTATCGATTTTGGTTTTACTGATATTTTAAAATCAATAAATATTTATTATTTAATCATCATAACCAGCAATGGAAGATTTTATTTTAAACAAAATCAAATAAAAAAAAAGACGATTAAAAGAATCGTTTTGGCATCGGAAAATAGGCATCAATTTTACCGATTCCGATTAATCGTCCCAACATTAGTATTTATTCTTACCTATATCAAGCTATCTTTCTCTCTGTACATATCTCCTCCTACTTTTTCCCCCCTTTTTTCTATCTTTCTCCCTTCATTTCTTTATTTATTTCTCCCTTCATTTCTTTATTTATTTCTTCCTTTCTTTTTTATTTATTTCTTCCTTTCTTTTTTATTTATTTCTTCCTTTCTTTTTTATTTCTGCCTTTCTTTTATTTCTGCCTTTCTTTTATTTCTTCCTTTTCTTCCTTCCTTTTCTTCCTTCCTTTTCTTCCTTTCTTTTCTTTCTTTTCTTCCTTTTATTTCTTCCTTCCTTTTCTTCCTTCCTTTTCTTCCTTCCTTTTCTTCCTTTCTTTTCTTCCTTTCTTTTCTTCCTTCCTTTTCTTCCTTTCTTTTCTTCCTTTCTTTTCTTCCTTTCTTTTCTTCCTTTTATTTCTTCCTTCCTTTTCTTCTTTCCTTTTCTTCCTTCCTTTTCTTCCTTTCTTTCTTTTCTTTCTTTCTTTTCTTTCTTTCTTTTTTCGTTTTCTTTTTTCCTTTTTCGTTTACTTTTTCTCTTTTTCTTTCTTCTTTTTTCTTTTTCATTTTTCTTTACTTTTTTCTTTACTTTTTCATTTTTCTTTACTTTTTCTTTTTTCTTTACTTTTTCTTTTTTCTTTTGTTTCTTTATTTTCCATTTTTCTTTTTTTTTTCGTTTTATTTCGTTTCGTTTTCCTTTTTTTTTCTTTTTTCTTCTTTCTGGTCATCCACTCTCCCAGAAAAGTTGAAAGTAAAACTTTGTTGCCACAGTAGAAACGGTCCTTCTCCATGATGCTGAGGCATGGACTCTTACAAATGTGCTGCAGAAAAGACTGGATAGCTGTTACGCGCGGATGCTCAGGAAGCCCTCAATGCATCATGGAGGAGCCATGCAACAAACCAACAGCTTTATGATCTGATTTTCCTTAGAAGACCATCGTACCATGCCCTGTCAAAAGCCTTAGATATATCAACGGCTACCACTCTACCCTCCCCTGCTTTGTCCAGTGAATGGTATATACATTCAGAGATTACAGTTAGGATATCTAATGTGGAACCGGCTTGCCTAAATCCATATTGATGGTCGGTCAGAAGTTCAGCAGCTATAAGGTGATGGACTGGTTACATCTATACAGCAGCTGTAAGGTGATGTTGGTTACATCTATGGTACACATGCTGCCTTTAAGCAATGGCAACTGCACAAATATAAGTAAACCATTGGTGAGAGTGGGGCTTGATATAGAATTTCCGCGTGGGAACTTGTGCTTCAATTGCAGTTTTTAAACATTCAGTGGTCTTCTTTGTGCACTGTTTAGCTGATGAGATCCCTGATTGCTTCCCAGTCAGCTTTTTTATAATACCTCGTTGTTTTGAGTAGTGGTTCTTCAATTTTGGGTTGAGAATTCTACCACTATTACAGTGTAATCAACATTCCCAAGTGGGCTGTGGGTATTCGTTACATAATCCTTAAGAACTGTGGTCAGAAATGGATCTAGAAGTGAGGCATATTGATCTTGCTGGTCTGGGAAACGTGTCGGAAATGTATATGTAATAGGGAATGAGATATAGAGAAGTTATGTGTTGTGCTACCAGCTGCATTTGCGTAAGTAGAAAATCCAAGCCAGTTGTTGTGGTGGACATTGAAGTCATCAAACACATGCACTTGCACGCTAGTGTCGAGGGAAAGTGCTGTATCTATGCTGTCAGAGACTTTGTTTATTAGGGTACAGTCCTGGGTTGCGGGAGAGCGGTAGAGAAAATATAAGTAGCTAATTTTATGTTCCAAGTTAAGTCTACTGATTGTAACTTAGCACTTTTATCCATCATGCTACATGTCCTTGCAAACTGAGTTTACCCTAAGTTCAACATAATACACCTGAAGAAGGTTGGAGGTTACATCAACCGAAACGTTGTGAGAATAACGTTCGAGACCAGAACAATAGTGCGAAGAATTCCAAAAATGCAAGATCTTTGTCCATTTTTTTTTTTCTCTCAATCATTTGTTTTAAGGCATTTTTTAGTACTTAAAACTATAACTTTAGTAAAAGTTTTTTGTTTTGTTTTTATACATTTTTCACTAACCTTTTAAAAAAAAATTAATGGGGTCATTATATTATGTGATTGTTAATTAATAAATACTGAAAATTTCATTAAAATCGATTGATTGCTTGCATTTTAGTGAATTTTCGATTGAAGGGCAAAATTTTTATACATTTTGGAGATCAGCCATTACCCAGAATTCTATCTAACAATTAGATTAGGCATTAAATCACGCATAAATGGTTGATATACTGTAAAATAAACTACATCAAACAAATGCTATTCGTCTGTAGGTTTGGAGATTGTTTGAGCCCTTTTCCAGCTTAGGTCTGGGTATTCTCAAAGAGTAATAATAGCAAAAGAATAACTTTATTAAAGGTGTTTTTTGTTTTTAATATATTTCCAATCACATTTAGGAAAATAATTGTTTCATTATATTATGTGATTGTTAATCAATAAATATAGAAAATTTCATTAAAATCGATTGATTCCTTGAATTTTTAGTGAATTTTCAAGTGAAGGGAGAGGCCAAAATGTTTATACATTTTGGAGATCTGGTATTTATTTTGCACGTACCTAGAATTATATTTGACACCTTTATTTAGCATTAAATCACCTATATACGGCTGATGTGGCGTAAAACAAAATAAATTGCATCAAACAAATGTAGTTTTGGGGATTGTGTCTGCTCAAATGCATAAAAAAGAGCAATGTCATCGACCTAATAAGCCCCGCATTGTCAGCAAGGCTTCAACCCCTGTCCCATCGACAAAATGCTGTATCCCTCTGCCTGTTTTTAATAAGTATTTTAATAGTAAGTCTTCTGACGAACTGCAAGCACTTGTACTCCCTCGGCGTAAATACCCCCGACAAACCCGACAAGCAGCTAAATCCCACCCCTATACAGTAGAGATCCCTAGATGTCAGAACACCTTCTACTCTAATAGTTCCTTTCCTCGAACTGCTAGACTTTGAAATTCTGTTCCGGGTTCCTGCTCCCATGACTGTACTGACATGCAGAAGTTCAAGTGTAATGTAAACAGACATCTTGCTGCTCAACTCCCTCCACAAGGGAAGAAATAAAAAAAAAAAAAAAGAATTGTTATCACACGCGGAAGCACAGTCCCGAACAATTTCGTTCACGTGACCCAACAAGATCCTGAAAACTTCTGTCGATTTGAACCTAAACACCTCCGTCGATTTTGACACAACACGATCCCACACAACACCATCGATTTGAACCTGTACACCTCAATATGGTCCCGAATGCAGTAACTCAACACAACACATTACCGGAGCAACCGTGGTAGTTATTCTTCGAATCTCTCTAGTATCTTTTTTTTTTTTTTTTTTTTTTTAATAGCCCTTGGACAAACTCTTTTTCACCGTAGGTAGGCCCAATTTGGACATTGGCATACAATTCTTGAGCGCTTCCGTGCATGTTCGTCGCACTCAACTCCCTACATAGTATCCCTGGAAATTATATCCCAAATAGTAGCCCCCTACACGAACGTATCACTGTGCCTTATTTGGGGGTGAAAAGGCAAAAAAAAAAAAAAAGTGTATTCTAAGAATACAAAATAATTAAAGAATTATTTTTTGACAACTTTATTCTGCATTAAATAACTCATAGGTGGTTGATATGCCGTAAAACAAACCAAATCCAACATAATCAGTGATTGCTCTCTGGCAATAATAACTAGTGTTCCCTGGTGTCTGAGTGACAGGTCTTCCTGGCACTTCCTAACTTTTGGTAATGGTTGCTATCCATTTTGTGTTATTGCAATAGATCAGAGTTTCCCAGTGAGGTCCTTACTGCCCATCAGAGGGGTGGGGGCGTTAGGAAACTTCAGGTGGACGATGGCCAAATTTATCGTAAAGGGTGTCCCTGAGATTCTTTAGGGGGCGGTGAAAGACTGAGAAGTCCGAGTAACATTACTAGGTGTTTCTCAACCCATTTTATTTCATGTTGAAATTGACTACATCACATTTTTAATTAGAAAAATTAATTCCAGAATCAATACCCTGTAATGTTGACAAAGCTTCTTATGTGTTTCCTGAATCTGATTGATTTCTGATTCACAGCTTCAACAAGTCTTTCTCATCTAGCGAATGGGGCCTAAGAACAGAAATCGAATTGGATGTAGTGACAAGCTCTTGATGAGCCGTTCCCTTTAAGTAATCCAATTTACCAAATTTAAACTTCTGACGATTACTATGATATTGGCCTTTTGACCACTGTACACTCTTTAGCCCTTATCCTCGAGTGGCCTCTGGGCCTTGATAAGTGGTGATTCCCTTCTAAGACTTTTTTATCAAATGTCCAAGGATGGAGTACTGTTGCCACATCTAGGCAGGAGCTGCTAGAAAGGACTTATCCTGCCTTGATAGAGTTCAAAATAAACTTCGTAGCCTCGTAGAGGATGTCCTTTTCTCTTCCCTGCAACCTCTTTCTCACAGAAGAGATGTTGCGAGTTTGTCTCTGTGCTTTATCGTTATTTTCATGGCAGGTGCTCGACTGAGCTCCAATCTATGGACCCCCCCCTCTCGCCAAACTTTCACAAGAAACACTTGTCTAGTTGAAAACACTATCAATAATTCCCCCCCACTCTTTATCTGTGCCTAAACCTAAACGTAGATTCCATGAACAAAAGCTCTTTCTTAGAACTGCACGCCTCGGGATCTGTCTGCCGTTTTCCTGCTTTCCAGCTGACTACAATATGGTTGTCTTCAAGTCTGACGTAAAAAAGTTTTTGATGAGCCGTTCCATATAAGTTATCAAATTTACCAAATTTTTTATTACTAACGATTACTATATTGTCCAATTGTCTACTGTACACTCTTTAACCCTTATCCTCGAGTGGCCTCCTGGCCTTGATAAGTGGTGATGCCTATGTGAGGAGGGGGGGGGGAGATATCGGACCAAATATTCCAAAATATATTGCTGATCATCAACACATTGATCGGTGATTATTATTTTGATTTTTATTGATTATTGTATTTTGATTTTTTATTGATTATTGTATTAGCAATTTTTATTGATTTATTAATTGACCCATTTGATTTGTTGTTGTTCCCGTTCGATTGACAATGTAGAATTTTGGTGAATAAATTATATGAATATTTAATTATTAATAAATAAATGACAAACGGGTCGGGATCAAAGTGTAGTATCTTTCTGCAGATGCTGCACTTAAGATAGTTTGTACCAGTCAATGGATGGGAAACCCTCTATACTGGGACAATTATTATTTTTGGTAACCAGAGTGCCCCCTTTTTGCTTACTTTTAGGGGAGCTGGTTTTTACCGCACATTAAAAACGGCCTTGTGCCTAATTTTCTTTGGTGGGGAAGCAAATAAATACGATAAATGACAAAAGTCTACGTACCAAATTTCAAGATGTTCACCATCTTTGCATTACGAAACAGGTGCTGTTAAGAATTGTGCATGTCAGCGTACTTAAAGGAATAAATTGTAAGATGGTCAACATTTGGAAATTTGGAATATAGACCATTGTCGTTTATTTGTTACTAGCCTGGTTGCCCAGTGTTGCCCGGGTGTTTGAAAGTGTGTGTTGAGCAAAAAAGAAAGAAAAAAAAAAATGGTAGTAGGAAGGCAGGCTCGAACCTGTACTACGAAGAAGGAAAAGAACCTGAAGAAAAAAAACGTGACAACTTTGCGTTGCGTCCATCGCCTAACCGGAATTGCCGAAGGTTTAAATTAAGGCTAGTCAATCGAAAAAAGGGGATGACTTTCGAAAATATCAGCAAAAAAGGCGACCCCTCCCTGTAGAAAAGTGCCCAGTTGAAGGTGAAGGAATTAATGTTTTTGGCCGATTTTTCGATATTTGTCATCCGGAGGATCGAGCTTCAAAACGATACCGATCTCATGAAAATCCGTCGCCTCTGTCAAAAGTTTTAGGCAGACATGCATACATACATTTAAACATGGTGTTTAATAAATTATGGATTGGTATAAATAAAAGGTGAAATATAATTGAAAAAAAAAGTTTATACATGAATATATAATTATTTATTACCGCTTTAATTTTGTACTACCACTGCTACTAGCATTTTTATGTAAGGATGCATGTAGGGAGGGGGTGGTAGTAAGTATGCGAGTGTTCTTAGGGAGACGTTTATTGCAAAAAGATTGGGAAACCCTGCAATAGACTATGCCATTTTCTTTTTTTGTCCCAACCCAGAGATATCCATTTTGAGGGAGCTTCATTTTCTGACTTTGTGTTTAAGGAACTCAAAGTGAATGATTATTTATTTATTTATTTATTTTTTTACCATAAACTGGTCATACTGAGTCTGGACATATAAGCTTTGTAAATGTATCTTTTGGTTATTTCTGAGTTTTAGCCAGATAACCCTAAAGATGGTTGAGATGCCATAAAAACAAACCAAATTCAATATTATCAGTGATTGCTCACTGGCAATAACAAGTGATGCTCCCTGGAATCTGAGTGACAAATTTTCCTTATACTGTCTAACTTTTGATAATGGTTGCTATTCAGTTTCTGTTATTGCATCAGACTGATTTCTTATTTTTTATTTATTTATTTTTTTTTTTTTACCATAAACTGATTGTGGTCATACTGAATTTGTATATATAAGCTTTATAAATGTATCTTTGGTAGTTCTTGAGTTTTAGCCAACCAAACATGCAGAACTATGACTTTCCGTTATATAGCAGATTATTTTTTGCCCCCCCCCTCTCCGACAATAGGAGGGTGTACCTGTAAATTCACCCTCGTCCGTTCGTCTCTCTGCACTTTTCCCAATAACTACGCTTTGGAATTTTTTGAAATTTTGCACAAACATTAAACATGATATGAGTAAAAAAGTAACAGAATGGATTTTCCGGGAAAACTCCCGTTGCCCCCCCCCCTAGGGGTGCCTTTCGGGTTTAAAATGGCTAAAATTGATATTTTTGTGCTTATTAAAAAAAAATTGATGCCTTGAATTAATAATAAAACTTTCTGAAAAGTTGTAACTAACTGATTTCTATATAATTTTGTTTGTCTGTACTTCGCGATAACTCTTGGGTGTGGCCTCCTCAGGGTCTCTTTTATGGCTAAT
>NC_136522.1:69203208-69205708 GCF_053919585.1 Euprymna scolopes
AAACACCCGTCTAGCTAAAACCACTGTAAGTAATTCCCCCCACTCTTAATCTGTGCCTAAATCAAAACGTAGATTCCATGAACATAGCTTTTTTTCTGAGAAGTGCACGCCTGTGGAATTCTCTTCCGTTTGCCTGTTTCCCACCTGACTACAACTTGGACGTCTTCAAGTCCAACATAAACAAATTCCTGATTAATCGCCCCCTTAAGTAAGACACTTTGTCAAATCTCCAATACCAACTATTACTACGATATTATCCCATCGATTATTGTGCACAAAATAACCCTTATTATCCCCGAGTGGCTTACGGGCCTTGATAAGTGGTGATCCCCATGTAAAACAAACAAAAAAAAAACATGGAACCCGACGCCATTGGGGAACACATAAGAATGACAAAACCTACAAATGCAATGAAATCGAGTGAGATAACAAAACATACAATAAAAAGGGTTTTATTCGTGATGGTCTCTATCATACGAGGTAGTTATAGGGTTTAGGACAAAATCTTATATTTAACCATGTCGAATTTGGCCACGGCCACCGAGAGTAAGAAGAAGGCCTGTTAACTGAAAAATGCATGCAGGCAATGTAGGTAAGATTTGTCAGACTGTCAGTACTATACGAGGGCCATTTGGAAAAAAAGTAATAAAACATTTTTAAAAAGAAAAAGGAACACAGTTCGATTAATACTGAAACTGAACTTTATTCAATATAAAATATAAACATTATCTATTTAAAATTAAGTAATGTTAAAGCAATATACAATTTAATACTGATAAAACTGAATTATGAAGTTAGGAAACAAAGAATTAAAAAACATATTATACACCAACGATGAATAATTTTAAAAGTGAAAACCATCGATAAATAATTTTAAGAATGAAAACAAACGATAAAATACAAAAAAAATTGAACTCAAACAAATGATTTAAATACAAACAAAAGTTACAAGTGCAGAAATATTTTTTTAATTTAATTTAGAGAAAAATCACATGGGTTGGGAAAGCACTTGAATACAGTTCTAATTCAATACACGTTTAATTATTAACAAATGACATCACTTACTTTACTATATTTGGTTGGAATAAAATTTTCCCTTCTAATGGCACGTATCCAAATTGAGAAAGTTTAGGATAAGAAAATATATATACTTTGAGGCGTTTTGGATAATTTCCTCGGCAATTTGTAACAACGCAATAATACACCATGTTAGACAGCAAACTGAAAACTAGACGAAACTGCTGCTGATAGCCTAGATCATATACCTACAAGTGAATCTTATAATGACGTCACGCTGTCATGTGCATTGGCCTTCTTTACTCTCGGTAGCCACGATTTGGCCCACCATAGAGAAAGCATGTTTTCATGTCCTGATGTCTGCATCTTTTTTGCTCAAGGGGAATAACCTACTGATCTCTTGGCATTCAGTGTTCTTCTCCGACATTTCCCTACGAGTAAATGTTTCAATTTTTTTTTTATCTATTTATCCATGTATTTTTTATTTTTATTTTCAGCCCCACACCTCCGTAAGCCTGATTTGCAGGAAGTAATTGACTTTTTGGGCAGCCCAAATGATGCGATTAAGGCTGACTCAGCAGGATACTTGCAACATCTTTGCTTTATGGACGATGACATCAAAGCCAAGACCAGGTAAAAACAAGAATACTCATAATGCACTTTTTATTATCTTTTACATCATAAATGCCTTTATTTCTTACAAAGATTCACACCATTAAGTTCAGTAGGTGTTTTTAAATCCCCGAAACAGTGTTTCATGGTAAACAACTGATGATCCCTTAAAAAATAAATTATTACTGGTACTATAGTGAATTTGAGAGAGCAAGTTAATGCAGTGATTGCAGGTGATTGACTGACTTTATTGACTAAATAGTTTTCTAACGAATGATAAAAAATTTAAAAAAATTTTTTGTATAGTTTTAAAGGTTAAAAACTTCCAAGACTATATATATATATATATATATATATATATATATATAATTAGTGATGGGACGATTCCAAAATGTTCCTGATTCCAATACAATTCCCGATTCTTTATAAAGCTCTAAATATTCAACTATAAAATGATTATTGTGTCCCGATTATTGTAAAAACATAAATGTGCATGTATTTTCTCAAATGTAAAAACAAAAACACACTTGTGAGGGGGTGGTCTAAAGATTTTAGTCTTACCGGAAGTTTAAAATCAACAAATATTTATTAATTTATTAACTACAAGCAGTGGAAGATGTTTCTTGAACCAAAATCAAATAAAAAAAGATAATTTAAGGAATCGCTTTTGGCATTGGAAAATAGGCTCAAATTTTTCCGATACTGATTCTGATTAATCATCCCAACACTAATATATATATATATATATATATATATATAGTGAATGTTTGTAGGTTTAAAATGATTAGAGAAAGATGAGAGAGATCGGGCAATTTTTAAGTGGGCCACCCCTTACATACATATATATATATATATATATACATATATAACT
>NC_136522.1:69208208-69210708 GCF_053919585.1 Euprymna scolopes
TCTCACTACTGATGCAATTCTCTATCTCTATAAAAGCCAAGTACGTCCAAGGATGGAATACTGCTGCCATATCTGGGCAGGAGCTGCTAAAAACAGCCTATCGTGCCTTGACAAAGTACAAAATAGACCGTGGCTTAGTGAGGGATGCCCTTTTCTCTACCCTGCAACCTCTCTCCCACAGAAGAGACGTTGCAAGCCTATCCTTGTTTTATCGTTATTTCCATGGCAGGTGCTCGTCTGAACTCCAATCTCTGGTCCCCTCTCGCCAATCTTTCACGATAAACACCCGTCTAGTTAAATCCATTGTGAAAAATTTCCCCCACTCTTTATCTGTGCTTAAATCAAAACATGGATTCCATGAACAAAGCTTCTTTCTGAGAACTGCACGCCTGTGGAACTCTGTTCCGTCTGCCTGCTTCCCACCTGACTACAACTTGGATGTGTTCAAGTCCAACGTTAACAAATTCCTAATGAACCGCCCTCTTAAGTAAACACTTCATTAAATCTCCACACTAACGTACTGTACTTGCAATAACCCTTATCCCTGAGTGGCTTCCGGGCCTTGATAAGTGGTGACCACCGTGTAAAAAAAAAAAAAAAACCCAAAGAAACCGGTAAAATCCAAAAATCAAAATCCTAAAAAGTTATATATATATATATATATATATATACTAGCATGAGTACCCAGCGTTGCCTGGGCTTACATACAGTTCCGTTTGGAACACACCTACTAATCATTTTCAATATGGGTAACATGGATACCCTCACAACAATTCCATAAATAAAAGAACGGATAAAAACATGTAAATTTAATCGTTCCTTAAAAGAAGAAGTACCTGATACCCTCTCCACCAGATATTTCGGCAGAATGGATACAGATAGAAGAAACTATTTCCCGGATATTGAGTACTATAAATACCCACCCTAAAAATAAATAATTAAAAATAAATCATTAGAACTTTTGTTTCACTAAAGATAACAGCGAATGCCTGCGTGATCGCAAAAATAAATAAATAAATAAAAATAACCAAGTAGATAGAACTCCTAAAAAAATGAATATCTATCAACAATTAATTTCAAAACAATTAAATTAAATTTTTAATCATTTTATGCTTCTAATGTAATCTCCCTCCAAAATAACAAAAATGAATTTGTCATATGTTGGGGTTCATTTTGTTTATAAAAGTGTAAGGTGAAAGTACAGAATGGTGTCATAAAAATTAATTAAATTTATAATTATTTTATCTTTCAAATGTAATTCCCACGCCCACCAAACAAAAAAACTGTATTTGTCATGTTTTGCCCCATCCATCTCGATCGCTAAATTTGAAAAAAAAAAAAAAAATGCTAGAGATGATATATCTCGTTGAATGCTTTGTGGCCAAAATTGGTGTTCATTTTTACGTTAAATTTATATAGAAAAGTGATCCCCCACTTTAAAATGTTAATTTTCTTTTTTTCGAAATTACTTCTTTCATATTATTTATAAAGATTGCTTAAACGTATTAGGGCCCAAAAAAAGTAGGTCCTAATTTTTTTTAGGGGTTAAAAGACGCTGAGTCACGTCGTAAAAATTTACCTTTTTTTTTTTAATTAGAAATTAAAGTTTGTAATCGATGAGATTAACGTGAAAAAAAAAGAAAGAAAAGTGTAAATTGTGGAATTCAGAGGGGGGGGGGTAGTAGATCCTATTTTTTTAGGTATTAAACAACGATGGGTCACATCGTAAAATTTGCGATTTCTGTATAGCTGTTTAAAGAATAATAACAACAAATAAATGAAATGATCGGAAGATTCTAAGGGGCAAATAACTCTAAAAGTTTTTTAAAAATTCGATGTTGAAATAATAATTCCCAAAAAATAAATTTTATCAATATAATTATTGTTTAAAATGTATTAAAAACAATTTTAAATAAAACACTGAAAACAATTTTCTCGCTAGAAACATTAATTAAGATACCGCTATTTCATTCTTTTAAACTCCTCGGCCTAACGTTTACAGGGAATATGAACTAGAATAGATACATTGAGAGCATTGCCAAGGCTGCTGCAAGGAAGGTTGGCTCCCTCTACCGAGCTAGAAAACTACTTACGCCTGACAGTATCCTATACCTCTATAAGGCAACCATTCGCCCATGTATGGAGTACTGTTGTCACATCTGGGCTGGTGCATCTGCTGCTTGTCTCTCGCTCCTGGACAGGGTTCAAAAGAGAGTCGCCAACCTGATAGGTCCTGAACTGTCATCTAGGCTTCAGCCTCTGTCCCATCGACGAGATGTTGCATCCCTCTGCCTGTTCTACAAATACTTTAATGGTGAATGCTCTGACGAACTGCAAACACTTGTACCTCCCCGACGTAACTACCCCCGACAAACCCGACAAGCTAAGTCTCATCCCTTTACAGTAGAGATCCCTAGGTGCAAGAAAGCTTTTTACTCCAATAGTTTCTTCCCCAGAACTGCAGGTCTTTGGAACTCCCTTCCGGGATTCTGCTTTCCCA
>NC_136522.1:69215708-69265708 GCF_053919585.1 Euprymna scolopes
GACTCAACGCCTCTATCTAGTGCGTTACATAGTGAAACAACAGCTATGAAGATGAGGATAACGGTCCGCAAAAAAAAAAAAAATGAATAGACAAATTATGATACCTCATCTCAAAGAATTAAAAAAAAAAAATATATATACATATATATATATATATATATATGTAATAGATTCAAGTAATAAACACATAAAAAAAATGACTTGAATTCCTCTGCATTTGACATGGTTGAAATGTCATGGGTTGGGGTAGGATAAAAATCACAATAATGAAGATTTAGTATTTGTCTAAAGTCAAAGCTATTAATTATATTAACTTGGCAAGGCTGGAGAGGGAGTGCAGTGACTGGCAACCTGGTCGGGGCGAGTTTTTCAGGTCCTTTCTTACGATATCTGTCTGCGATGGCTGAGGGGTAACCTAATTTTGACCTATAACCACCTTCATGGCCATTACAACCTCCCTCGGGGTCTTCTCTTCACTCTGGCACCCGAACGTGGACTGAGACACCTGAAGCTGTTTCATCGGAGATTTCGGCTAAACTGACAAACAGGCACATTTTCCATCTGCATATCGGCTCCCGGTAATAGACAGCCGCTTGAGGTTGTCACCGAACCAATAATGGATGAAGACTAAATTGGACAGCTGCTGGTCAACTGTATTTCCAATCGACTAAATTTGCAGCATTCCTCCTTCCCTTTTTGTTTGCTTTCCTTATTTCTCTCTCTCTTTCTCTCTCTCTCTCTCTCTCTTCACGTACCCTTCTTAATGGTGACATACCATGCAATGTTTTAATCTGTGCCAAATAAATTGAATTGAATTATTTGAGGTAAATTGGTTGAAATGTCTGCAACTAATCTTGACTTCATCTCTATTATTGAATAATTTATCTCTTTTGGGAACCTAATCATTGCTAATTTTTCATTAAGACAAAAAACACAGGATTATGTAGCATAGATGTCTAAGTCTTTCTGAAACTCCTCCATTCCAAGACAGGTATTTTATTGTTCACCTTTAGGAATCAAATAACAAAGTGTCATCCATTTTTTTCTGGGTTGTTGGAAGATGCAATTCTATATGAAAGCTTTATATATTTTTTTCATTTTCAATTTTTTTTTTTTTTTTTTTTTCCAATTTTATGCTTAATGTCTTGATGTTCTTTTTTTCTTTCGCTAGGGCCCTTGGAGGCATTCCCCCATTAGTGGCGTTGCTGAATCATGAAATTCCAGAAGTTCACAAGAACGCTTGTGGAGCTCTCAAAAATTTATCATATGGACGTAACAACGATGATAACAAGGTATGATTCTTGCTTATCACTGCGATGTCACACTGCAACAATCATTCAATCTTAAATTTTTCAGAATAAAATTCCATCATCAGAATTACTTTTATTTATTTATTTATTTTACATAAAAAAATAAACGTTTTAATGTCCATGTAATGTATGTCATCTGTGATGTAATCCTCGTGATTGTTATGTTGAATGTTCGACTTTGCAGCATGGACATTTGTTTATTTTTCTGAAAAATTGAGGATTTAAAGTTAAAAAAAAAAATAATAAAAATTAAATCTATTACATATAGATATCGCTAGTAAATATTCCAAAGATGTATTTATTTCATACTAATAGTGTTTTATTGTTAACATGGTATGTCTTACACGTGTTTCGTTGAATGGGAAAAAAAAAAAGTCTGTCTCTGATGAGTTGTTTAGTGAGTTTCCATCATTCAATTATAACCTGACAAATCCTCACAAAGATAAAACACGCCCAATTCTGTGAAGCTTGATGGCCATGTATAAGGTGCCTTCAAAAAGTTTCCAGACTTTTTTTCGTATATGCACTGTTATTGATAGTACACATATGAAACTCTAGTCCCCTTTGAAGTAATCTCCTCCAGCTGCAATGCACTTGGTGTACTGTTCCAACAACTTCTGGAAGGTCCCGATGGAAGTCCTTTTGTGTGAGCATGTCCATGACTCTCGTCACAAGCCGCTTTCATCTACTCTATTGTCTCATAATAACATTATCTAAGGTTTGCCTTAAGCTTAGGGAATAACCAAAAGTCACAAGGAGCAATGTCTGGACAATAGGGAGGGTGAGGAACTGTTTTGAAGTTTGTGACAAGGATAAAGTTATGGACTGTTGCATTTGTGCAAATTTTCCGCATTTTCAGTTCCTTTTGAATAATTGTGTGTACAGTACCCACACTGACATCAAACTGTGCACTTATCTCTATAAACACACGACGATCCATGAAATCCTTTATTTGGCCAATCAACTCTGGTGTTCTGACTTTTTTTTACACCTCCCACACCTCCTCATCCCTCAGATTCCCTGCCTTCCTTGAATCTCTTATGCCATTCAAAAACTTGATTCATGCAAGATGGTCCAAAAGCAGTCTGAAGCATTCCATACGTTTCTCAGACACTTTTCCAAGTTTAAAACAGAATTTTATTGCATATCGTTCTTCTAAAGTGTTCTCACGTCCAGATTGCATTTTTGAAATTCACCAGTTGTGACAATCGGGCTTTAGTAGGGTGTATTCCAATTCCTGCTGTAGAACGTGAAATCATGAAAATTAGTCAGTCATCTCATAAGATGTATAGCAATAAGATACTGAATTTTCAAGAGTCGACAACAATTTCAAATGCATATATAAAAATTTTAAATGCTTGTACAAAACAAGTCTGAAAACTTATTGAAGACACCTTGTGTGTTTTCAAGCCTTACTACCAAGCTCTACAACTTACCTAACGAGCACTGTTGAAGTAAATACTGAAAATAGATACATAAAATAATAATACAATATATATATATATATATATATATATATATATGTATGTATATATATATAATATGGATATTAGTGTTGGGATGATTATTCGGAATTGAGAATTTGAAAAATTGTTACTTTTTTTATGTATCAGTATTGGAAAAATTTGTGCCAATTTCACAGAGAACATGAATTGGAACAGATACATTGAGAGCATTGGCAAGGCTACTTCGAAGAAGGTGGGCTCTCTCTACCATGCTAGAAAGTTACTTACACCTAAAAGTATCCTCCCAGTGCACCTGCGGTGGGTCCCCAACTAGAGTTCCTGTGAAAGCTGACTTGCTTGTGAAGTGAAGAGAGCGATTTGATTCTTGATGGAGCCAAGAAAGAAACAGGGGAGCAATTAAAGCCATTTTTTTTTTATACAAAGGAGTCACTGCTTATCAAGGCCCGGAGGCCACTTAAGGATAAGTGTTAAAGAGTGTACGGTAGTGTACGGTAGTCAATGGGACAATATCATAGTAATCGTTAGTAGTGAAAATTTGGTAGATTGGATTACTTAAGGGGAACGGCTCATCAAGAATTTGTTTATGTTGGACTTGAAGATGAACATATTGTAGTCAGTTGGAAAGCCTGACTCACACCTGAAGAATCTGATGCCAAAATACTATGACAGAAATGAAAAGAAAAGAAGAAAGAGAATGTTTAAAGTTCTTGAATGAGAAGCAAACAAAATTGTCAAAAAAAAAAAAAGCACTTCAAGTCAGTTCAGTAATAATCAACAGCAGACATCGAAACAGAGAGAGGCATGCTGCAGGAGGGTGGGGAATTCACGCAAAGAAGAAAGTGTTATGTCAGTTGAGAGAAAGATTCGAGTCGAGAGATTTTTGTTTGTTTTTGTTTTATGTCATATCAACTATTTTGAGTTATTTAATATGCTTTAAGTTTAGTTAAGTTCATCTCATCAAATATTTATTTATTTGATTGTTTTGTTTTACAGCATATCATTTTTTTGGTTCCATTTCTTCTATGTGTGTGCATATTTGCCTTCTGATTGGCTGTGTTAACTGGAGATATTGTAGCAAGATGAAAAGAATTGCAACCTGTGTGTGTGTTTTGTGTGTGTATGTGTGAAATCTAAAAATGTGTTTTATCTAATGTTCTGAAAAATTTAGAAAAATAAAAAAATATGTGAAACTGATTTTTAATCGTAAATATTTTTAAAACTAGAAGTTCAGCCCAGCTTTGCTTGGGCCCTATGTACTGTTCATAACTTGCCCTACACGTGAATTCACTTTATGTAAGATTTCAAATGTTTAGACCAAAATTTGTCGGAGTAGTTTCGTAGAGACTGCAAAAGTCAATTTTTTTTTTTTAACTTTGACCCCAATTTTGACCCCATAACATTTATTTTTTGTGGCTCAAATCGAATTAAAAAGTTTGATCCATGTCCAAGTAATCTACATTTAAAATTTAAAGTGCTCAGACCCAAAATTGGCGGAGGAGTTTGGTAGAGTTTTCAAAGGTCAAATCATTGAACTTTGACCCCTTGACAGCCAAATTTCTGTCCAAAAACTGCTTAAAAAGATTTTCCCAAATTTCGATACTCTTTATGTCAAATCTCGAGTCTCTAGACCGAAAATTGACAGTTATTTGGTAGGGAAATGCACACAGACACACACACACACATACATTTTCACTTTTGTATATAGATTGTTAAAATAAAATAGCCTTCCTGCTTTTTCTTTTTTTTTTTTTCTGATTTTTTTAAATTTTTTTCTTTCTTTTCAGAAAGCGATAAAAAATGCATCAGGCATTCCAGCTTTGACACGACTTCTTCGGAAATCTCAGGATGAAGAAGTTAAAGAATTGGTCACGGGTGTTTTATGGAATTTATCTTCTTGTGAAGTAAGAAATCTTTTTTCTCTTCTCTTAATTTTGCAAAAAAAAAAATCTGTTTTCCTATTTAAAAAATATGGCCATTTTTTACTTTAAAGTGGCAACTTTTAACAAACTTTCAAAAATTGATTTTAAAGATTTTCTGCATTTTTTAATTTTTTTTTATTTTAGGTTATTTTTTGGATTTTTTTTCTTTTTTTTCCTTTTTTTTTTGGCAATTGGTTTTAGCAAAGTTTTTTTTTTTTTTTTTTTTGTGGTTCAACATTTAAAAAGAATTTTTTTGTTTTAAAATGAAATTTAAAAAAAACATTGTTTTATTGTTAAGGGGAAACAATTTTCCATTGCAAGAAGCAAAGAAAAACACTGAAAATACAATATCGTTAGAGTTAAAAAAAAAAATTTTGAATTCATAAATCAAAAAAAAAAAAATCGATGGAGTGATCTCCCTTGATATGACAAATGTTTTATTGTCTTGAACTCCACCTATATTAAACAAAAATAAAGAAAAATCTGTATGATGACAAAACAAATATCATATTCCAAAAATCACATAAATTGATCAAGTAATTTTATTTTTAAATAAGAAAATCAAGTTTTATGAGTAAAAGGAGAGCGGCTGGCTTATCCGCCATTTTGAAAACAATCTAAAAAAAAAAAACCAAACGGAGATAACTCAATAATTCAAACTTGTGAAATTTATGTTGTAATACCTACGAATTCCTATTAATTGCTGGCAAATGATTTTTTTTTTTTTATAAAAATAAAAATACTTGATCAATCAACCCGAAAATGGTTGATACACCATAAAGCAAAACCAAACTACACCATAAAGCAAAACCAAACTAATTAACCAATCAAAATTTGTATAAGTAATAAGTAAAAGTCACTCAGAAATGCTCGATAGCAAAGCCATAGCTGAAGTTGTCATAGCTAATTAATAAGTGGAACTGTGCATAAATAACAGCGCAAACACAAAGTTACTTTGGTTAACAGCATCAGTAACCTCAACTGGACTCCGCAACCAAAAGACACAAAAGGCAAGACTGTATAAATAATTAAAATTTTTGCAAGATTTTAGGTATCCAAATCTTAACATGGTGGAGGTGGACATTTAAAAAAAAAAAAAACTGAAAAAAAAACCTCAAATCCTCTTAAAAATGATTTTCTTTATAAAAATAAGATCTACTTACGTGATTTTTGGTGTATGTATCTGCCCTATGATAACTGACTCAAAAAGCTTAACCTTTTTTTTTTTATCAATTTACACTCCAAACAAGGCACAGTGCCACTTTGAAGTATGGGGCTACTATCGGGGACATAATTTGCAGGGGCATTATGAAGGGAGATGAGTAGCAAGATGTTTGTTCACATTACACTGGACTCAACAAACAAAAGACACAACAATATAAATAATTAAAATTTTTGCAAGATCTTAGGAATCCAAGAATAGGAGAAGTGGACATTAAAAAAAAAAAAAAACTCTGATCCGCTTAAAAATGATTTTCTTTATAAAAATAAAATAAATATTATAGATTTAAAAATTTTCAATTTGGTGTTTTTTGATGTGATGTCTGTATTTTGCTCAAAACATTAGGAAACCTTGGAAACCACTGATCTAGACTATATTTATTATATATCATAAACCATATATTTATTTTATATCATAAACCATATATTTATTTTATATCATAAACCATATATTTATTTTATATCATAAACCATATATTTATTTTATATCATAAACCATATATTTATTTTATATCATAAACCATATATTTATTTTATATCATAAACCATATATTTATTTTATATCATAAACCATATGTTTATTTTATATCATAAACCATATGTTTATTTTATATCATAAACCATATGTTTATTTTATATCATAAACCATATGTTTATTTTATATCATAAACCATATGTTTATTTTATATCATAAACCATATATTTATTTTATATCATAAACCATAAAATGTTTCAACATAAAGAAGGAAGGCTTTTGTTCATTTAGTCATTTATTGATTATACAGCCATTTTTTTTTTTATATATATATATTTTTCTTTTTTTTTTCTTTTTTAAGGAATTGAAAAAGGCCATCATTGATGATTGCTTGACAGTCTTGGTGATGGTCGTCATGATACCCCATTCTGGCTGGGGTCGGCAAGGAACAGCTCAGCCTCAGGCACCCCCAGGAGAACAATGGACTACGGTATTTAGAAATGCAAGTGGAGTTCTCAGGTGAGTATTTGAACCTGTTTCGTATGTTTTTTTTTAATTTTTAATGTGACAGGAAAGAGAGTTTGGAGAAACTGTATTTTTTTAAATAAAGAAACTTGAGACTGAAGAGCTGTGATACAGTGAAACAGTCTGTCTGTGAATGACTATTTAACCCCCTCTGCCCTTCTTGGGTAGAGCATGATTTCACCCACTGCCTGTTTAGCATAATGCAAAGCTCTTTCTTTGTAAATAAACAAACAAATTGAGCACTGTAAAAGCAATGGTCAACTGTTTATGTAGACATTTGATGATATCGTTTATGGGCATTGATCACGTGGCCCAGAGGATAGAACTGCTGGCTATCAGCCAGTTGGTTGTAGGTTCCACCCCTAGTTAAAGGAGCTGCACTGAGGAGCAGAACAGTCTGTCAGTGGATGACATATATGTCATCCACTATAGGTTTGAGAACTGGTTTCTTCTGTGGAAAGCAACCATTTATTATTAAGTCACCTGATGACGACGACTTGTTTTAACCAACCATTTGTCTGAAACATCGCTTTTTTTTTTTTTTACTTCAGTAAGTTTTAAGATATCAAAGGGGTTAATCCCTCCTGGAGCTAACACTTGATTCCGTTATGATTTAAATTTATATCTGAGGGCTCTTTTAAGAATAAATGCTGTTCCCTTTATGGCTGCTATTTGTACCTCGTTACAGCTTGGTCTTCCAGGGATTGCTTATGTCCAGTGTCGCGACCATGTAAATTTGTTTATATTAATAAAAATATCTTTTATTGAGCAGTCTTAATAACCTCGTTAAATTCATTAGTTATCACTTTTGAATACCTTTAATCTAGTGTGTATGTGTGTATATATATATACGACCAAACAGTTAATAAAATATGTTAAAAAAACACTTTGAAATGAGTTAAAAACATATTTAATCTGAAAAGGAAACACTAGATAAGTGGATAGTCCTTAATCCGCGGAGTTTCGAAGAAATACGTTCCTTCTCATCAGAGGGTAGGAATTAGCAAAATGCGGGATCGGATTTTGCATGCAAAAGTATTTGATGAAATAATAAGTAAGTCAAAGATCTTACTTGAAAACAAAAAAAGTGAAGCAGAGGGAATATGGTAAAGAAAAAGGTGATTACACATGAATGGATAGTCTGGTGGAAGATAAAAAATCCAGTGACGGTAAAATCCAAATGTATAACTTCAAGATGAAACTGGTTCTTCAAAACCTTATTTCTTTAATAATTTTTTGAACAAGTAATGATTTTAGCAGGTGAGATCTGGTCCGTGGGCTGTAGTTTGGAAACCCCAGGTTTATGTTGTATTTCTTTTTAGGTGTTTTGTTAGTAGAGTCTAGTAGAGGCTGCTTATACTTGGTGGTTTCATTATGAATTACCGTTATTATTTATTATTATTAATGTTTTTTTTTTTTACTTGGGAGTCACCACTTATCAAGGCCCGAAGGCCACTTTTTATATATATATATATATAAAATAAAAGGACTCTCTCCCGTCAATTTCTATGTATGAGCTTTTGTTACAACTAAGATGTTTCGATCAACAAATTTTTGTTTGAACCGAAATATGCTCATCTGGATTTAAAAGTAAAAAACCGCAAGAACTTTATTGTCAACCTGATACATAAAATTAAAAACCAGCGGTTTCATTGTATAAGAACAAACTGCTGGTTTGTCTTTGGAATATGTATGTATAGTTTTTAAATAAATATTTATATAAATGAATTTCATATATATATCTATCTATCTTGCAATAATTGCAAGAGAAAGAAAATTAAAATTATAAGTTGAACTTTACAATCAATATTTATTGTTCGACTGAATACTCCAAAAAACAATTTACAAAGTCTTTATTCCACGGAGTTTCAAAGAATGCTATTCTTGTTATTCTTCTCATCAGAGGACATAAAGAAATCAGCAAATTATATTTGTAGCAATGCTAGAATTTACTAGTTAAGGCATTAAGTGAAACCGTAATTTATTCTAGTTATAAATTGCCAAATAAAAAAGAGAAGTGAAAAAAATGTTGGATATCTAAAAAAAAAAAAAAAAAAATATATATATATATATATATATAAAAACATACCTCGCATAATATTTCATCTTGCATGAAAATCCTCTCAAGTTGATCTGAAATGTGAAAATAGTTCTTTAGAGAGAATGGATTCCAAAATAAGTCCAGTGTGAAGATGCATATAATCCGATTGAAAAGCCTTCAAAACAGCTGAAATAATGAAAATTGTTTTTTTCCGAACAATGCATTATCCCAAAGAGAAGTTAGTCTCCAGTCAAATGTGACCGAAAAATAAAAGGAGAGAGAACCAGTATGAGAATCTTCATCATTAGCTTAATTAGAAAAAGTGATATATATATATATATATAGAGAGAGAGAGAGAGAGAAATAACTTGAATACCTACTAGACACTATCCTAGAGTGTCTAATGTTTCTCTGTTTGATCTGCTGTCTGCTGGAATGCAACAGTTGCATCTGTTGCCTTCAGATTATTTCATTGTTCTTGTTTAAATGTCGTCCTGTCCTGCGGCTAAACAGACCAAACCTGCGACAGTATATTTTCACATTAGACCTTCTGCATAATCACGTCAGTGTTTGCTCAGAGATGTACCGGCAATCTCCTTTCACATTTTGTTCTGCAGTCCTGAACGTGTTGGGAGAGAACTTAAATGCCTACTGGACACTATCCTCCAGTGTCCAAGGTTTCTCTGTACACGGGTTTGTTAGGACAACCTGACATGAGGATGCTTTTCCATACAAGTAAACCCTGACTAATTTTTCAAAATCACGTAGTATTCATGGCCCAAATAAGATCTCACATGTATGGCTAATCCATATTAGTTTTTTTTTTCTCCAAGTCACTTGAGATAACAGAACGAAACTTGATACTCCACCAGACTAGATAAATTCTTGTCCTGGAATCTAGTAAGACCAAGAGACAACAGAAAAGATATGTTATAACATTTGATTAAATGGTCAATTGGAGAAAGGAAAATTATGTTCTCAACTACTTTACTAACCATTATTATTTATATATCGAAATATTATTCATTATTTATACATCAAAATATTATCTATTATTTATATATCAAACTATCTATATATCGAAATATTATTTATATATCAAAATATTTATTATTTATATATCGAAATATTATTTATTTATATATCGAAATATTATTTATCTATTGAAATATTATTTATCATTTATATATTTCCATTTTTTTTTATTTTTTTATTTTTTTTTTTTTGCATAGTGATTACCACTTATCAAGGCCTGGAAGCCACTCAGGGATAAGGGTTATTGCAAGTACATTACGTTAATGTGGGGATTTGATGAAGTGTTTACTTAAGGGGGTGGTTCATCAGGAATTTGTTTACATTGGACTTGAAGACATCCAAGTTGTAGTCCGGTGGGAAGCAGGCAGACGGAACAGAGTTCCACAGGCGTGCAGTTCTAAGAAAGAAGCTTTGTTCATGGAATCAACGTTTTGATTTAGGCACAGATAAAGAGTGGGGGAAATTTTTCACAGTGGATTCAGCTAGACGGGTGTTTTTCATGAAAGATTGCCATGGGGGGACCAGAGATTGGAGTTCATACGAGCACCTGCCATGGAAATAACGATAAAACAAGGATAGGCTCGCAACGTATCTTTTGTGGGAGAGAGGTTGCAGGGTAGAGAAAAGGGCATCCCTCCCCCACTAAGCCACGAAGTCTATTTTGTACTCTGTCAAGGCAGGATAGGCTGTTTTTAGCAGCTCCTGGCAACAGTATTCCATCCTTGGACGTATCAAAATATTATTTATTATTTATATATCGAAATATTATTTATTTATATATAGAAATATTATTTATTTATATATCAAAATATTATTTATATATCGAAATATTATTTATTATTTATATATCGAAATATTATTTATTATTTATATATCGAAATATTATTTATTATTTATATATCGATATATTATTTATTATTTATATATTATTTATTATTTATATATCGAAATATTATTTATATATTGATATATTATTTATATATCGAAATATTGTTTATTATTTACATATAGAAATACGATCTCGTATCCATAAATTCTTAAGTGCTAAATATTTGTTTTCACAATCCAAAAACGAATCCAATCTTCGAATTCTATACACACACACTTGCTTTTAGGATGAATGGGGCATCTTCTCCAAGTGATTTTACCTCGAATTACAGCATGAAGCTGCATACTCCACCAGACTAGATGAATTCTCAGGGACCAAAAAAAAAAGTTATAACATAGTTAAATGGTCAAGTGAGGAAAATTAATATTCTTAACTTCTTCGCTAACTCCGTGTTTGAGATGTAAAGGAGAACTTGAATGAAATATTCGAATATCTACGTGTATCGTGTAGAGATCAAGGGTTAGCCGGTGGGAAGGGAGCTAACTCTTGATTTCCAACAACTGTGATTGAAGTAAAATGGAACAACAAAATAACAGGTTGCGAGACCTAACATTTTTTTCAATGGATTTATTTTTTAGGAACGTAAGCTCTGCGGGTTACCAATCACGCAAACGATTACGAGAATGCGATGGTTTGGTGGAATCCTTGATCCATGCGGTAAAAACGGCTATAGGTCAAAGCGACATTGATAACAAACCTGTTGAGAATTGTGTCTGCATTCTTCGGAACTTATCCTATCGGATTCAGGAAGTGGACGATCCAGAGTTTTATTTGAAAAGGACTTTGCAGAGGCAACAAAAGAATTTGGAAAAAGGTAATTTTTTTTTTTTTTTTTTTTTTAGAGGACATTCTGGTATCTTGGAGATAGGGTAGGATTAAGGAAAGGTTGTGTTTTTTTGTTTTTGTTTCTTTTTTGTTTTTAGGAAATCTCACCACTCGGACTTAGAGTTGGTGATAGAAGAAGTAATTTTATATTTTTATTTTTTTATTTTTTTTTTTTTTACTAATTTTTAAGCATAAATCCTCTCCCACCTGATAAAAAATGTACAGAATTTATCTCCCATAAAAGTTATTTTGATTAACTGCCCTAAAAAGCTAGAATGGCCCCAAAATAGGACATTCTGGGATCTTGGAGACACTTAAACTTAGGGTTAGTATGCATATATATACTTCTCTATCTTACTCCTTCTTTCCTGTTTCTTTCCTTTTCCCGTTTTTACCCTCTCCCCTTACCACAACGTTTCGATTTTTATCCTCATCTCAATCAATAGTCCCCATTTTTTTTTCCCCCATTTATGTTTTGTTGTTTTTCCCATCTCTAACCTAAATGTTTTCAAGCCGATTTTATTTGTATACTATGATGTCGGCTTTTCTCCTCTTTTGATGAGAAGCATTTAGCTTCGAAATGGCATGAGGAGAGGAAAGTGGAAAAATACCCTCTTTAGAGGGTATTTTTCCACTTTCCTCTCCTTTTCGTCTTTCTTGATCTGATGATTCAATAAAGTTCTGTGTAACTCTTCCTTTTTATGCAATCAATTTTAATTTTCAATTTATCGGCTAACTAGTCTGGGTGCAAAAAAAAAAAAAAAAAAAAAAAGTGGTAGTAGGCAGGCAGGCTTGAGCCTGTACTGCAAAGGAGGAAAAGAATGTGAAAAAAAACGTGACGTCTTTGCTGTTGCACCCATCGCCAAACCGGAAGTGACATATGTTTAAATTCAGGCTAGACAATCGAAAATAGGGGATGACTTTTGAAAATATCAGCAAAAAAAGCGACCTCTCCTCGTAGAAAAGTGCCCAGTTGAGGGTGAAGGAATAATGTTTTTGGCCAATTTTGTTGATATTTGTCATCCAAAGGGGCGAGCTTCAAAATGATACCAATCTTGTGAAAATCCGTCGCCTCTGTCGAAAGTTTTAGGCAGACATACATACATACAAACAGTCAGGTGAGATTTATATTAGAGATAAGCAAAATTTATAATTACCCCACATCTATTTTGCTAACAACATTTCTTCCGATGAGAAAAGCCATTTATTGAAAATTCATGGATTAAGGACAAAACTTTAATTTGTACTCCTTTGTCAAACAATAAATTTTGTTGTAATTCTAATATATAAACGGCTATCTGCCTGTCTGTCTGTATGTCTGACTCTATATTTTCAAACTCTATCTCTTCCAAAAATAAAATTTGCAGAGTGACGCTAGGGGCCTCAAATGATTGGATTTTTTTCGGGAACGTTCTTTTATGGGTCTTTAACTGTTTTTAAAATTGTGTTTAAGGGGTTGAAAAGGGATCAAAATTGAAAAAAAAATCATACATTTTGTAAATTCATCTTAGTTTATTTTTAATCAGTTTATCTCCGTGTCACATTGATACAGTGGTAACGTAACCAGCTTTGAATGCTACAGTTTCGATTCGAGCTGAGTAGTAAGCAGGCTCAAACCTGTAACGCGCCAGAGGAAGAGGAGGTGAAAAAAAAAAAAAAACGGTCTTATCGATGTGCCCACCGCAATTGTGACATCACGGGCGGTCGAAATAACGTCTTTTACGCGCCATCGTTGGCGCAAGGTTTGAATGATTTGCAAAAATATCAACAAAAAAATCGACCCACCTTATAGAAAAGTGCCCAGTTGAGAGTGAAGGAAATAATGTTTTTAGCCAATTTTTCGATATTTGTCGTCCGTGAAAATCTGTCGCCTCTGTCAAAAGTTTTAGGCAGACATGCATGCATACATAAATTTAAACAGACAGGTGAGATTTATATAATAAACATCTAAATTACACAATAATTTTCAGATGTCCATTGATCCAAATGAAACTAGTGAAGCTCTAGTTTTTAATTATTTATTCCTGTGTTTAATTTGTTTTTCCTTTTGTATTTTCACACACAGACACACATAATTTTATGTATCTACATAAAATTTCATGTATCTATTTTCAATATTTGCTTCAATAGTGCTTGATACGTAAGTACAGCTAGGTAGTAAGTATTGAAAATATATATGGCAATTAAGCTATAGAGGGTTTTCTGCATTTTCTCTTCATGGGGATCAAGTTTAGGGTTGCATCCACAAACAAATATATATAATTCCTACCAGTTGAGCTTGTTTGTTTTTATCATGAAAATCTTTCCCCTCTATGTGAGCATGTTTTTTTTGTTTTTTTTTTTTAATTTTTTATTTTTTTAATTTAAAAAAAAAAAAAATTTATTAATTTTTTAAATTTTTTTTCTATTAAAATTTTTTTTTTTTTTTAATTTTCTTTTAATAAATTTGATTTTTTTTCTCCAGGTGACAATACAGGCTGTTTTGGTGGAACGGCCCGAAAGAAAAATGCGCAGAAAATTGAATCAAAGGCTCGGCCTGACCAAAGGTAGACAACAAGTTTTCTAAATTTGATTGAAATAAGAAAAATTAAAAAAAACAAAAAAAAAAAACAAATGTTACATTTCTGAATTTTTTAGATAAGGATTTATAAGTCCGTATTATTTGTATTCTTCGGACTACAGTTCTCATCTTGAGTGTCATTTTCACAACGTTTCTGTCAACATGATCTCCACCATTAGGTGTATCTTGTCAAACTCTGAAATCTTTTTGAAGGTTCAATCCTCAGTGTGGACAACACTTAAAATACAATTGTGAATTACCTAGGACTTATACCCAGTCATGGTTAACAGAACGAGAGCAACGTTTCAGTCGATGTAACCTCCACCTTGTGGAACTCAGAGAATGTGTATGGAATTTTGAACAGTCATGGCTAACAGAACATGACCATGTTAGCCCTATGGTTTAAATAAGCAGTTCTGTTGAAGTAGCATGCAGATTCAAGAGTTCGATATAAAGAAATCAGCAAATTATATTTGTAGCAATGCTAGAATTTGCTAGTTAAGACATTAAGTGAAACCGTAATTTATTCTAGTTATAAATTGCCAAATAAAAAAGAGAAGTGAAAACAATGTTGGATATCTAAAAAAAAAAAAATATAAAAACAAACCTCGCATAATATTTCATCTTGCATGAAAATCCTCTCAAGTTGATCTGAAATGTGAAAATAGTTCTTTAGAGAGAATGGAGTCCAAAATAAGTCCAGTGTGAAGATGCATATAATCCGATTGAAAAGCCTTCAAAACAGCTGAAATAATGAAAATTGTTTTTTTTTCGAACAATGCATTATCCCAAAGAGAAGTTAGTCTCCAGTCAAATTCTAGCATTGCTACAAATATAATTTGCTGATTTTTTTATGTCGAACTCTTGAATCTGCATGCAACTTCAACAGAACTGCTTTCAGCAAATCTCCTCTCTAACGTAATGTACTTGCAATAACCCTTATCCCTGAGTGGCTTCCGGGCCTTGATAAGTGGTGATCACTGTGTAAAAAAAAAAAAATGGGACCGAAAAATAAAAGGAGAGAGAACCAGTATGAGAACCTTCATCATTAGCTTAATTAGAAAAAGTGATATATATATATATATATAGAGAGAGAGAGAGAGAGAGAAATAACTTGAATACCTACTAGACACTATCCTAGAGTGTCTAATGTTTCTCTGTTTGATCTGCTGTCTGCTTGAATGCGACAGTTGCATCTGTTGCCTTCAGATTATTTCATTGTTCTTGTTTAAATGTCGTCCTGTCCTGCTTCCCTCAATTCCCCAAATTCAACAAGATACAAGTTTGACAGACTAGCATGATTTTTTTGTTTTTCCATAAAAATTTTTGTAAAAAAATAAACAAGTTTGTTTTTTTTTTTAATACAGATTTGGAGAAAATATTTTTAAAATATGAGTTAAACATTAAAAAAAATAAAATGCAGTGGCCTAAAACAAATGTCTAGGCAGTCTTATAGGCATTTTCCCCGTAGGGGCGTTTCAGGCGCCTAGCAGTTAGCTAATCCCTTTTAAAGCTTTGAAACACCTTTTTTTGAAATATTTAATTCAGCTATTAAAAATTTACAAAATCGAGTTTCATTTTTATAGCAAAAAAAAAAATAAATAAATAAAATAAATCTCAGTTAATTTAAAAAAAAAAAAAAAAACAGCCACTCAAGTTTGAAGAAAAGTATTTCGTTACTTTTATGAAAATTTAATTTTTTTAATAGTAAATGACAATTATGATTTATAACCTCCCCCCCCCCCAAAAAAAAGACACGCATTAGTCCATAATCTATATAACTGTGGACTTCGCTTGTTTTCTTGCATTTTGTCTTTAATGATCAGGCATCTTTTAAAAACCGTGATGATAGGTGAATATATATATATATATATATATATATACTTGTTTACTGAATAATCTTAATTATATAATTATTCATTGAACTTTTGAATAGTCAAGTCGCTGCCTGATGATATCTGTTGTTTGATTGAAACAAGTGGCTATTTGTAGCAGCGGGATGTGAGCATGTTTATATAACAATAAACAAGTATTATCAGCTCTTTTTATTGAGCACTATCTAACAACCTCGTTGAATTCATTAGTCCATTACTTTTGAATATAAAAAAAACCCCGAGTGTATATATATATATATATATATACATACATATTAGCAGTTCAGCCCGGCTTTGCTCGGGTCCTATGTACTGTTCATAACTTGCCCTACATGTGAATACATTTTATGTAAGATTTCAAATGTTTAGACCAAAATTTGTCTGAGTAATTTCGTAGAGACCACAGAGGCTAATTTTTTTTTAACTTTGACCCTAATTTTGACCCCTTAACATTTATTATTTTGGTTTCAAATCAAAATACAAAGTTTTACCCATGTCCAAGTTACCTACATTAAACATTTCAAATCTTTACACCCAAAATTGGCAGAGGAATTTAGTAGAGTCTGCAAAGGTCAACTCATTCAACTTTGACCTTTTGGCAGCCAAATTTTCACCCCAAAACTTATTAAAATGCTTGCCATATGTCTGAATACCTGTTATGTATAAATTTCAAATGTTTAGATCCAAAATTGGCTGAGTAGTTTGCTAGACACCACAAAGGTCAAATCTTTTTAACTTTGACCCCTTGGCAGCTCAAATTTTCGACCCAATCCGATTAAAAAGCTTGCCCTATGTCTAAATAAACTTTATGTAAAATTTCAAATGTGTACACCAAAAATTGGCCGAGTAATTCGGTAGAGACCACAGAAATCAAATTTTTTTTAACTGTGACCACAATTTAAACCCCTTAACATTTATATTTTTGGGATCAAATCAAATTATAAAGTTTGATCCATGTCCAAATAACCTACATTTTAAAATTTCAAGTGTTTAAATACAAAATTGGAGGATTAGTTTGATAGAGTTTTCAAGGGTCAAATCGTTAAACTTAACTCCTTGACAGTCAAATTTCTGGCCGAAAAGTGATTAAGATTTTCTCAAATCTCAATACCCCTTATATCAAATCTTGAGTCTCTAGACTGAAAATTGAAATGTAGGGAAATGTACACAGACACACAGAGACATTTTCACTTTTATAGATATATATATATATATATATATATATATATATACATATGGCCATGGCTCAGAGGCTAAGGAATAAGGGTTGAGAGTTGGATGTTTTGGTTTCGATTCTAGCAGATGTTATCCAAGTCATATATATATATATATATATATATATAAAATTTTAGTTTTGATCTAGCTACCATATATTAGGTTCAAAATAATAATCAATAGAGAATTGTCTCTATAATAATAAGTACAAAATCTGCATGTATTATCTATATATAAAAGTGAACGTGTGTGTGTGTGTGTGTGTACATTTCCCTACGCAATAACTTTGTCAATTTTTAGTCTACAGACTCGAAATTTGATATACAGGGTACCGAGATTTGGGAAAATCGATGTGATCGGTTATCGGCCAGAAATTTGGCTGTTAAGGGGTCAAAGTTCAACGATTTGACCTTTGAGAACTTTACCATACTCCTCCGACAATTTTGGGTCTAAACACTTGAAATTTTAGATATAGGTTCCTTGGACATGGATCTAACTTAATAACTTGATTTGAGCCCAAAACAATAAATGTTAAGAGGTCAAAATAGGGGTCAAAGTTTTAAAAAATTTGACCTCTGCGATCTCTACCAAATTACTCAGACAATTTTTGGTCTAAACATTTGAAATTTTACATAAAGGGTATTCAGTGATAGGGCAAGCTTTTTCATCAGTTTGGGTCGAGAACCTTTCAGACGACAAATATCAAAAAATTGGCTAAAAACATTAATTTCTTCACCTTCAACTTTTCTACAGGAGGGGTCGCTTTTTTTGCCGATATCGTCCAAAGTCTTTTCGATTGTCTAGCCTTAATTTAAATCTACGTCACGTTTTTTCCCCATTCTTTTCCTCCTTCGTGGTACGGGTTCGAGCCTGCCTTCCTGCTACCACTTTTTTCTTTTTGCTCAACGTACACCTCCAAACACCCGGGCAATGCCGGGCACCATGCTAGTATATATATATATATATATATATATATATATATATATATGAAATTGTCTGTGTCTACATTTCTCTACGAAACTACAGTCGATTTTCAGTCTATAGACTCAAGATTTGACATAAAGCGTATTGAGATTTAGGAAAATCTTTAAGCGGTTTTCGGACAGAAATTTGTCTGTCAAGGGGTCAAAGTTCAATGATTTGACCTTTGAAAACTCTACCAAACTCCTCTGCCAACTTTGGGTCTAAACACTTGAAATTTTAGATGTCGGTTACTTGGACATGGATCAAACTTTATAATTTGATTTGAGCCCAAAACAATAAATGTTAAGGGGTCAAAATTGGAGTCAAATTTTCAAAAAATTTGATCTCTGCGGTCTCTACCAAATTACACAACCAATCTTTGGTCTAAATATTTGAAATTTTACATAAAGTGTATTCAGATATAGGGCAACCTCTTTAATTGATTTTTGGCCGAAAATTTGGCTGCCAAAGGGTCAAAGTTTAAAAGATTTGACCTTTGCGGTCTGTAGCAAACTATTCAGCCAATTTTGGGTCTAAAGATTTTAAATTTTACAAAAAGGGTATTCAGACATGCAGCATGCTTTTTAATTAGTTTTTGTGCAAAAATTTGGCTGCCAAGAGGTCAAAGTTAAAAGAGTTGACCTTTGCAGACTCTACCAAACTCCTCCGCCAATTTTGGGTCCAAACACTTGAAATTTAAGATGTAGGTACCTTGGACATGAGTCAAACTTTTTAATATTTATATATACATATGCACATAAAGTTATGAACAGTACATAAAGCCCAAACAAAGCTGAGTTGAACTGTGGTGTATGTGTTTGTGTGTGTATGTATATATATATATATATATATATATATATATATATATACACTAGCAAAAGTACCCGTCGTTGACTGGGTTCAAAAACAGCCTACAGAAAATGGACTCTGATTTATGAAAGTATGATAGTTTATGAAAAGGAAGGGCTGTAAAGAGATAGCTTCGAATTCGGGGGTATCAAAACCAAAGCAAAATATGACGAAAGTAAAAATAAAATAGATAAACCCCATAATTTATTATACCATAGCTGTTCACACTTATCACAATATTCTGTGGATCTATATTAAAAAAAAAACCTTGTTAAACTTTGAGACATATTTCCATTCTATGGAGATCAGGTGTGAACGAACACCCCATAATTTTATTATACCATATTTCATCAAACTGAAACATAATTATCAAAGTATACTTTCGCAGATAGATATGAAAAGTCTTTATTAAAGTTTGTGCCTATTTCCATTCTATAGAGGCCAGGCGCAAACACAGACCCCACAATTTTATTATACCATCCCTATTTAAGTTGAAACATACTTATCAAAGTATTCTTATGTACATCTATGTCAAAAACACTTGTAAACGTTTTTTTTTTTTTTTTTTTTTTAATTTTCAAATTTTTTATTTACATACTTTGTGGACCAGGCGCGAACGCTGACCCCACAATTTTAATGAACCACCGTTCTGCCAGATCAAACATACCCATTCCTGTGTCTCGATACATCTTCTATCATATGTGATCAGTTGTCTATAATATTCAACCATATAGGAGCCTATTCGTGACCAAACACACACACACACACACACACACACACATTCAGCTTTATATTATATATATATATATATATATATATATATATATATATATATTAAAGGATTGAAATTCATTTAGCTAGAAAAAAATTCTGATGTCATTTTTATTTTTTTATTTTTATTTATTTTTTTTTTTTTTGCTATTTTCAGTTCCCACCGTGCAACTCCTCCAAAAGGTCAGGAAATTCTTTGGCATCCGGATATCGTTCATATTTACCTCCCTTTACTGGCAGATTGTTCGAATCCAGTGACTTTAGAGGCTGCTGTTGGAGCCATTCAGAATTTGGCTGCCTGCGATTGGCAGGTAACCGACTTTAATTCATTCCCTGCTCATCACCCCCCCCCCCCACACACACACACACTTCTCACCAATAGCTTGTCATTTTATATTTGAGACTAGGGTACTTATTTAGAATTGAACCTAATGTCAAAACAAAAATGCAGAAAAATCTTTAAAACAAAAACTTTATGATCAAGTATTTTTTTTTTTTTCAGCTATGAAAATCAAATTTTATGACGAAACGTGACATTGTTTTGATCCGTCATGCTTTATTAATAAAGGGGAGACAACTCAATTCGAACTATCAAGATCAAAATCAGTTTTGCAATGGATAGAATTTACTATTAAAATTGCAGATTTTTCTATATAAAAAACTACTCAATCAATTTACGTGATTTTTGGAAGATGATGTCTTCATTTTGTAATGGATATGTACATTATAAAAGATTTTTCTGCAATATAGTTTGTTTTAAATTAGGTTTAATTCAAAATAATCACCAAGACTAACACCGAATTACTCCACAGGGTAAATTTCAGATTTTTCTTTCATACCAACCCACTGCATTTAATTTTCTCCTTCTCTCATATTATTGAGTAAAATAATTGATAATTTATAATTAAAATTAAAAATCTGTTTCATAAGGAAGAACAAACAAAATCAACAAATTGTACGATCGTTTCGAAAACAATGTTTTTATTGAGATAGACAATAAGTCTTGGACAATAATTTTATCATTTAGTTTTTTGAAACAAAGTCTCCTCATCAGCAAAAATATTGGGTGGGTTTTTTTTAAAGACACCAAAAATAAGACTAGCATTTTTTTTTTTAAAGTAAGGCAGATGTATCTTTTAATGGTTCGCCTTTTAAAGCTCGTAAGTATCATCGTCGATGCATTTATTGGAATGTTAAATTTAACAAAGTGCCTGCACCTCTCTCTCTCTCTCTCTTTTTCTTGGACTCTTTCTCTCTTTCTTTCTATGACCCTCCCACTCTCTTTCTCTCCCCCCTATTCTCGTATCCTTTCTCTCTTATCCTCTATCTTTCTCATACCTTCTCTCTCTCTATTGTGTACTTTCTCTTTCTCGTACCCTCTCTGCTGTGGGTCCTAGATATGACCTAAAACTATATCCAGTGGTGAGGCCCCACTTTGCGGGCATTGGGGAGTGTGGAGCCACCCTTTAATTGCCATTGCTCCCAGGTCCACTCTGACCCGGAGTGGTAGTACCTGTTAGGGTCCCAACTATGGGTTAAATAGAATCCGACTTAAGAAACAAATATACCCCCATTAAAGATCGTTCCTCAAAATAACTAGATTCTGCATTAAATAATCTGAAAAAGGTTGATATGCCGTAAAACAAAAGCAACCAACCTCTCTGTTGTGTACACTTTCTCTCATCCTTTTGTACCTTCCCTCCCTCTCCCTCTTATTCTTGTACCCTCTTTCTCATACCCTTTCCCTCTCTTTCTCAGACTCTCTCTCTCTTTCTCAGACTCTCTCTCTCTTTCTCAGACCCTCTCTCTTTCTTGTACTCTCTCTCTCTTTCTCTTACCAAACATCATGAATAAATATTTGAGACTATAAAGAACTTGAAGCTTAAAATCTTTTGTCAAAATGACTGGATTCAACATGACATAACCAAAAAAGGGTTGATATGCCGCGAAACAAAAACAAGCAAAAGATTTCTGCTAGAATTTTTGTAAAAGACAACCAAATTTTTTGTCGTATTTATTTTTTTCTTTTTTCCTTTATTTAAGCATTTTTTTATTCTTTTACATATTTATTTTCATTTTAAAATTGCATCATTTTTTTTTTTTAACTCTCCTTCTTTGCAGCCTGGAATCGACATCCGTGCTGCTGTTAGAAAAGAGAAAGGTTTGGCCATAATTGTTGAACTGCTTGGCGTTGAGTCTGACAAAGTGGTCTGTGCTGCTGCTACTGCCTTAAGAAACCTCGCCTTAGACCAGAGGAATAAAGAATTAGTTGGTAAGTTCTCCAGGTGCTAGTGTACCAGATGCGTACCAAATTACTCTGTACTTCTTCCTAACCGAAAGCTCCAATTTTTTTTTTTTGCATTTAGAAACAAAACAATAGTTTTTCTGGGTTTTTTTTTAATTGGTTACTTTTAATTTTTGTACCTTTCTTAACTTTAATCATGCAATCACATCATTCAGTGGTGGTGGTCGTGGTGGGGGAGGGTGATTGAAAAGACCGCACAGATGAAAAAAGATGAGGCTATGCCATTTGAGGTTACACCCCCTGTTGTATAATATCACTCCTCCCTCTATCGGGCGCTCCTTCCCTCTTGTTCTTTATTGGTCGCTCCTTCCTTCCCTTTCTTTATTGGTCGCTCCTTCCTTCCCTTTCTTTATTGGTCGCTCCTTCCCTCCCTCTCTTTATTGGTCGCTCCTTCCCTCCCTCTCTTTATTGGTTGCTCCTTCCCTCCCTCTCTTTATTGGTTGCTCCTTCCCTCCCTCTCTTTATTGGTCGCTCCTTCCCTCCCTCTCTTTATTGGTCGCTCCTTCCCTCCCTCTCTTTATTGGTCGCTCCTTCCCTCCCTCTCTTTATTGGTCGCTCCTTCCCTCCCTCTCTTTATTGGGCTCTCCTTCTCTCCCTCTATCGGGCACTCCCTCTCTTCCTCTTTCTCCTACACTCTCTCTCTTCTCCATTCATCTCCCCTTCTTTATCTTCGTTCTATCCTTCTATCTCCTTCTCCCCATTCTATCTGTGGTCCTGGATATGACCTAAAACTATATCCGATGGTGAGGCCCCACCTTGCGGGCCTTGGGGAGTGTGGAGCCACCCTTTAATTGCCATTGCTCCCAGGTCCACTCTGACCCGGAGTGGTAGTACCTGTTAGGGTCCCAACTATGGGTTAAATAGAATCTGACTTAAAAAAAAATATACTCCATTAAAAATCGTTCCTCAAAATAACTAGATTTAGCATTAAATAACCTGAAAAAGGTTGATATGCCGTAAAACAAATACAACCAACCAACCATTCTATCTATCTTCCTTCCCGCTCTCTATCTTTCTATCCTTTCCCCCTCCTACCCTCTATCTCTGTCTGCTTTCAAATGCATTTCAACTCTTAAAAAAAGCATGTGAATTATTTTTCATAATTTCTCTCTCTTTTCTCTTCTCCTTAGGAAAATACGCGATGAGGCAGCTGGTTTTAAAATTACCAACCGACAATCGACAAATGGACAACACAACAGACGATACAATCTGTGCCGTGATCGCAACGCTCTACGAAATTATCAAGAAAAATCCATCTTTTGCTCAGTAAGTATCTCCGAACAGTCGATGAATCATGGCAGACAATGTTGCGTGTTATAATAACGACATTTTTTTTTTTTTTTTTTTGAGGTTCTTGTCCAGAATTGCCTCTAATTTTATAAAACAAAAATAAAGAAAAAATCTGTTTAATTATTTTATTGCACGACTCTCATCTTAAAAATAAATATTCCGAACGTACGCATCATCCAAAGCAAAAACCATCAACACATGACAATATGCAAATAAAAGATATTCAGTCTTCATTTTATGCAAACTCCACAGGAGAGTTCTGATAACATTAAATTTTAATATGCTCGGGTTCCTTTCTTGGCACAATCAAGAGGAAACAATCAGTGGTGCTCAGAAGGAGATTCTACCTTTTTTAAGAGATGTTGCAAGCCTGTGCCTGCTCTATCGCTATTTTCATGGCAAGTGTTTAACTGAGCTCGAATTTAGGGTCCCCCATCCTCGCCAATCTTTCACAGAAAACACTCGTCTAACCTAAATCACTATCAAAAACTTTCCCTGTTCCCTATCATTGCCTAAGGCTAAACACGGATTTCATGAATAGAGCTTCTTCCCTCGTACTACCTGCCTGTGAAACTCTGGTCTGCTGGTCTGCTTTCCAGCTGACTACAATATCATTATCTTCCAGTCCAATGTAAACAAGTTCTTGTTGAGCCATCTTTGTAAATGATCTAATTATACCAAATTACTTCTACAAACTATCCCAATGTCTACAATACATACATTAACCCTTATCCTCGAGTGACCTCCGAGCCTTGATATATATGTGTGGTGACCCTTTTGTAAAAAAAAAAAAAAAAGTCATTTCGCCTGAAATTGGTGTTGTAGTCTTGCAAGCCAGTAATAATCAAAACACACAGTGGTATATAGTTTTTAAAAAAAGTGCATTCACAAAAGTATATTACAGAAGTATACGTCATGCTTCTGGAGGCATAACTGCCACAAATTGCTACCTCAATAACATTTTAAATGCAAGTTTATTTATAGTGCTTGGCTTCCTTTCGGGCACAATCAAGAGGAAAGAATCAGCAGTGCTTAGGAGTATCTACTTTTTTGGGGCTATTATGCCCTGCCCTTCCCTGAATTGGTATCGGAATCAGAAAAATCCGTGCCTCTTTCCTATGCCAAAAACTATTCTTTTAATTGTATTTTTTATTCGATTTTGTTTAAAGCAAAATCTTCTGCTCATAGTAATAATAAAATAATAAATCCGATCCGATGCCTCCGTTCAGTCTCGAAAGACAAAGGATACCCCTTGTAGGGGCAACTGCGCATGTAATTGTGTAGCAAGGGTTGTGCAATCCTCAACCACACCTCTCTTGAATCGGCACTGTTTGAAACCAGTGGCAAGGAGAAGACCAGGACGACTGGAAACAATGCCGAGATAAGCGGAGAGCACATATAGCACCTGGAGGTCCCAAACTTTGGTGATTCAGTGGGAACCAGTGTGTCAACATGATTACACCGTACGTAATAAATATTTATTGATTCAAGTGTATTTTTACGTTTAGGAAAATATCTGCACATTTAGCGTGTTTTTACAGTAATCGGGGAACGGCGGATAACAACTCTATAGTTAAATAATGTAGACATTTATAAAGAATTAGAATCTGTAAGTGTATTGGAATCGGGGAAAACTATCGGAATTTCTAGTTTTTGGGTAAGTCCATTATTCCTGAAATGGGTAGATCAGATTATTCCATAACAGCTGGGAAATTGGTGTATGTGAGTGAGAGGTGGTTGCACTCCAATTTAAGAAATTCATCTCAATTTCTTTTTCTTTTTTTTTTTTTTTTTTTTTTTTTTTTTTTGTCATTATCAGAATTCTGTAGGATATAACTGTGGAATTTCTACAGGTCCCACTTGTATTAAAATATCACTAATAGATTTATAGTGGACTATATTATTACTAGTTTACCGATTTTTTTCTAATCTATTCTATTTTTTTTTTTTTTTTTTTTTACCTTTGTCTTATGCATATATGCCTTTACTATGATGACGTATTTTTAATTTTTTTCGTAATTTTTCTTGTAACATCCCCCCCCCTTTTTTTTTTTTTTCCAGTTCATTATTAGGTGAAGGCGGAGTCAGTCGTTTGGTGTCCATAACACAATCAGAAGGATCATACCTAGAAAAGACGGTTAGATATTCTGCCATGGTAAGTAAGAACTTCATTTATTTTTTAATCAACTACTTAATGTTGTTGTTGCATTCCCTATGGTCAATTACTCCAAGGTCAAAGTGTGGTGGGCAGAGGAAGTGTTTCAAACACCATATCAAGAGATCCCTACTTATATATTATCTAAGACGTGTTGAATCGAACTCATCTTCACATAAGGATCATGAAGTCCTTCATAATCCAATGCCAACTCTGGTGGTTGGAGTACATCGTTCGAATACCCAGCCACAGACTACCACGTAGAATCTTCTATAGTCGATTAATCCAGACGCAGTGCCGATGTGTTGAAGTGTTTCAAAGACCATTTCAAGAGATCCCTGAAGAGGTGATGCATAGGATCTAAATGCAGAATTAATTCTTGAAAAAAGTTTAATATCCGTAATACGTGAAGGTTGGTGAAGTGTAGGTAAAAAAAATACCAATCATCATATCCTTCTTTTTTTTTTTTTTTACATTCTATATTCATCCCCTTAATCTGTGGCACTTAAAGGCATTTCACTTTTAATACTTTTCCTTTGTATGTGCTACTTAGCAAAATTATTGTTAATCAATATTAGTATTTTGCTAGAAATTTTCCTCTGAGAAGATGTGTTTACATTGAAAACTCATGGGTTAAAAACATTGATTTAAACTTTGTATTCTTTGATTCAAGCAATAAATTTTTAAAATTGATCCTTTTAAATGAAATTTAAACACATAAACTAGAAGATATATATATATATATATATATATATATATATATATATATTATGTGTGTGTGTGTATGTAGTAATAGCCATTTTACAAAAACCTGAAAATGGTCGGAGGTTACATCGACTGACACGTGAAAATAACACTCAAGATGAGAACAATAATTCGAAGATTTGCATTATACAAAGAATCAATCCTCATCTCAAAAATTCAGAAAACGAAATATAAATTTTATTTTACTATTATGAGATTTAATTTTTTTTTTTTTTTTTTACTTACCTGATTTTATCCTTTTTTTTATCTTCTTCTCTGCCCCCTCCCTCGGATGCAGGTGCTTCACACAATGTGGCAGTTTAAAGAACTCAGTGGCGAATACAGAAAACAAGGATACACTGAATCCGACTTCATCACTAAAACCTCCACGTTCAGGTAAGATCGTGTTCATGCCTTTTCGTTTTATCCATTTTCTTCTCCCTTTTACCCCTCCCTCCTCCAAAAAATACTGGCACTTTAAAAGCATTATCTATATATCTATAAAAATGAAAATGTGTGCGGGTGTGGACACTTCTCAACCTATATACTCAACAAATCTTTAATCTACAGACTTGAAACTTGGTATATAATGCATTCAGACATGTGGAAAACTTTTTATTCAGGTTTTCATCTGGGAAAAGGGTTGCTAAGGGGTTAAAATTGAAAAATTGGTATGTGGCGGGGGGGGGGTGATCATATTTTTATCTGTTTGCTGTTTCACGAATGTGCATGCGTGAATGGTTCGCATGACAGATTCCTTATGTTAAGAATAAGTAGGTTTGAAAACACTTTTTAAAAATCGTGTCAAGCTGGTTTAATGTTTATCGTATTTGACTCACATTCTTTAGGTTTTAGTTTCAATCTTTTTTCTTTTTTTTTTTTTTTTTTTACATAGGCATCACCACATTATCAAGGCCAAGAGGCCACTCAAGGATAAGGGTTAAAGAGTGTACATTAGAAATTGGACAATATAGTAATCATTAGTAATGAAAATTTGGTAAATTTGATAACTCAGCTTGAGTATTTTTTTTTTTTTACTCACAAGAAGTCTAGAAAAAAATATATTACTTGCGTACACGTCTTGGTTTCTTTCCCTCTTTTTTTTTATTTCATTTCTTTTTTTTTTTTTTAAAGGAATTTAACATTACATTTAATACTTACAGTGTTTCTGTTTATAATAAATAAGAATTCTGCATCAATTAAAATATAATTATGCGTATCTTACAACCGGGCAACACCTGGACAGCCTGCTAGTCTAACATATAAAAAAAAAAAAAAAATGCATACATATTCTCTCCGCCAGGTAGCCCTGGAAAATCCAGGTTCAGTTTTTGAAGCTCTCAAATTGGTCCGTACCCACCGTCCGCAGCAGGTCTCCAAGGTGTACAGCTTGAATATTTGCTACTACCACTGAGATTGCACCCGCGGTTGGCTCCACCTGGGTTTGTGCATTAGGCTTCGATGTGTTGTAAGCCTTGCAGGCCAGGCATAATCAAGAGAAACACAGTAGTATGATCAACAGAAAGATGTTAACAAAAAGTATGTTACAGAAGTACACATCATGATACTGGGGCCATAACTGCCATAAATCGCTATTGGTATTTACTTCCTTTGCAATGCAGGAAGATGTGATACAAGGTTAAAAGGTGGGGGAGAGTAAATCTAGCACTCCTAACAGGAGAAGCACTTTTGCCTATTAAACATTGTCTGGGTAGTCCCTTTGGCATTCCTCAGTTAGGATGCCTCGGGCAATAAGCAATAAATTTGCTCCACACGAAAGACAGGAGGCAAGGCCTGGGAGGATTGATCGCCTAGATACTATCCAGAATGAATGCCTCAAGCCGCCAGGTACCAAAAGCAGCACCGAAATGACCCAGTTTCTTGCTGGACTGATTGTCGGAACGTCAATTGGCAAGCACAACCCGACACTAAACAATTGGCACGAATATCTACCTAATAAATAGTTAAATGCAAGCATTTTTATAGTCTCTGGGTATTGGTAGATCTGCTTATCCCTATAATATGCACATTATAAATCATTTGGTGAACCTTCCTGATCATGAATATTTATAAATTTTCCTTCTCTTAAAGCAGTTGCCGCACGATATGTTGAATCTGGTCTACTTTACTATTTCATCCATAAGGAATACATTCATACTGTTCCTGAGAGTATTAGTGAAAGTTACTCAATAACCTTGACATATATTGATCAGTGTGATGTCATCAATGCTTCCTCATCCTCCTCCCCCCCCCCCAAAAAAAAATTGTTAGGAAATGAAAAAAAAAATTTTTTGAAGAAAAAGAAAAGTTTATCAGTAGAACAAACATATTGGAAGTTGTTCAACAAGGAAGTAAGCTTGTTAAAAAGAGAATGGAGAGGAAGTCATTAACCAAGGAACACAAAAGGCAGATGAAATAGGATTGTTAATCAAGGTGTGGCAGGTGACTGGGACGAAAGATTGGACAATGGATGTCAGTATATTTAGAGTTATGGACAATTTTAGGAGTGGTAGTGAATTTTGCAACCATTTACAGACTGTCTTGAGGTTGCGGCAGTTGAGGACGGTTTTTCCAGTTTAGGACAGTTGAATACAGGTTGTGACTTGAAGCAGATCAAAATGAGCTGACAGCTGCTAAAAAACATGGACTCTGTAGAAGATATAGATGGGAACTTTAGCGTTTAGAGCAGAGGTTCTCAATCGGGTAAATTTACTTCTAGGGGATAAAAAAATTATATAGTCACGGGTAAATAATTGAAGTATATGATAATTTAAAAATAATTATTTCTTTTCATATTGTGTCCTGTCTAAGGGTAAATTTAAACTGGATTCCAACAGAGAAATGGATAATTAGACCTTTTGGCCCTGAAGTGTCAGAAATAAAAGACGGCAGCCGAGTAAAAGATGAACTGATTGATCTTCAATCTTCTGCTACTCTAAGAAAAGAATTTGAAAAAATTGGTATTAATTTTTAGATAAAACACAGATTCATTTTCGCTCGTTACTCAGCATGCCTTTTAAGTGATTGTTCCTTTTGTCACTACTTATATGAATCAGGATCGTCAAGTTTAGCAGCAATAAAGACAAAGGCCAGAAACCGCCTGAAAGCCGATGATATGAGAGTAGTATTGTGAGAAACAGTTCCTCGCATAAACAAATTAACTCAATAAATCAGCAGTTTTTCCACTGATGTTTCTGTTCATTATTTTTTTATTACAAATTATTTTTCACATTGTGCCATGTCGTAAGAAACGTACATACAAATTCATAATTTTCTTTATTTTAGAAAAAAGATTTGATTTTCTTTATTTTTGTGATACGAAGGTACGAGAATACTGTTTTTATACAAAAAAATTAAAGTCCCAAACTGTGACCAGATTCTTTTTAACCTTATTTTTCTGTCACTTTATGATGGCTAACATACGTACATATTTTAATTATATCAACTGGACAGCTTGTCAGCATAAAGAAGACAATTTTCAAATTCTCAACAGCCTATAGACCAGAGGTTCTCAATTAGGGGTAAATTTATCCTTAGGGGGTAAAAAAATTATATAGTCGGGTGTAAATAATTGAAGTACGTGATAATTTAAAAATAATTATTTCTTTTCAGATTGTGTCATGTCTAAGAAATGTAACACAAATCAACTTCATAATTTTTTTATTTTAGAAAAGGTTTTAAAGTTGACAACAATAAATAGGTTCCTTTTTGGCCTGCTTGTTTTTCTGTACTTTATGATGTCTATGAATTTTTTTTTTTTGTATGGGAGGAGGGGATAAATGGAGAAATATGTAAAGCCGAAGGGTCAATGATGAAGGAAAGGTTGAGAATGGCTGATCTAGTTCCACTTCCGATTTACGCTACTCCAGATTACGAGTTAATTTTTAAGATTTTCTTTAATTTCTAATCTTTTGCAAGTAGAAATCCGTGATCATCGACGCTGTTAAATGGCAGGGCCACAGCTGCTGATGATAATGATGATGGTGCTAATGATGATTATGAGGTTTCGTAGATAAAATAGTCAACATGATTTTCTTTACTTTTCTACTCTTTTGCAAGTAATTAAACTTAGTTAATTTTTTACACTCTGGTCGTCTATGACTCTTGTTTGCAAGTCAAACCCAGTAAATTGAATGAGTTGGTTTTCGATCATGGATTACATGTACAGGATGGTTTTGGTGGGATATAAGCCTGTGGAACTCTGTTCCGTCTGCCTGCTTCCCACCTGACTACAACCTGGATGTCTTAAAGTCCAACGTAAACAAATTCCTAATGAACCACCCCCTTAAGTAAACACTTCATTAAATCTCCACACTAACATACTGTACTTGCAATAACCCTTATCCCTGAGTGGCTTCCGGGCCTTGATAAGTGGTGACCACCATGTAAAAAAAAAAAAAGAAAAAAAGATCACGTATAACTCAGAGTAAAAAAAACTTAATTCAGTATTATGCTCCGATACCATCATGCTCAAGACTAGACACTACATTTTAAGCTGTATATTTGATTGGCCTTGTTATATATGGTATTTTTTACTTTGTTTTTCTGTCACTTTATGATGGCTATGAATTTTTTTTGTATGGAAATAGGGGGTAAAAGGAGAAATAAAGCTGAGGGGGGTCAATGATGGCGGAAAAGTTGAAAATGGCTAGTTTAGATGGTTGTTACCCATGATGGTGTCACACACGCATCCAAAGCCCAATTGATATATACAGAATGTGTTTGAGTTTTTTTGTTTCTTTTGAGATTTTTTTTTTTTTTTTTTTTTTTTTTTTTTTACAAAGGTATCACCACATTATCAAGGCCCAGAGGCCACTCAAGGATAAGGGTTAAAGAGTGTACAGTAGAAATTGGTCAATATAGTAATCATTAGTAATGAAAATTTGGTAAATTTAATAACTTATATGGAACGGCTCATCAAGAACTTATTTACTTTGGACTTGAACACAACCATATTGTAGTCAGCCGGAAAGCAGGAAAACGGAAGACAATTCCATAGGCGTGCAGTTCTAAGAAAGAAGCTTTGTTCATGGAATCTACGTTTAGGTTTAGGCACAGATAAAGAGTGGGGGAAATTATTGATAGTGTTTACAGCTAGACGAGTGTTTCTTGTGAAAGTTTGGCGAGGGGGGACCATAGATTGAAGCTCATTCGAACACTTTCCATGAAAATAACGATACATCAGAGACAAACTCGCAACATCTCTTCTGTGAGATAGAGGTTGCAAGGAGGAGAAAAGGACATCTCCTACGAGGCTACGAAGTCTATTTTGAACTCTATCAAGGCAGGACAAGTCCTTTCTAGCAGCTCCTGCCCAGATGTGGCAACAGTATTCCATCCTTGGACGTACCTGGCTCTTATATAGGTAGAGAATAGCATCAGCAGTGAGATATCTACTGGATCGATAGAAAGATCCCACCATTTTTCCAGCGGCCTTGGCAACAGATTTGATATACGTGTTCCATTTAAGATCAGGAGTAATGGTCAAGCCCAGAAGCTTGTCAAAACTTGAGGCCTCCTGAAGACGAGAGCCATTCATTTCAATTGATGACAAATGTGAATTAGAATGTTGATGATGTAAAGAGAGAAGCTTGGTTTGAGTTTTTTTGTTTTTTTTCTATATACTTGTGAACTCGTGTCCACCTCCTTGACAGTCGCCAATTTGAAAGACGACGACATGGCCATAACTAAGGAAGAGAAGCCGAAAGAGAAGATGACCATTGAAACAGCGTTGGGGTTAACGATTGTTGTCGAATGGGGAGAAGGGGGGTATATCATGGTACAATAGCATTCAAAGTCCAATGTAAACAAATTCTTGTTGAGCTGTCCTCTTAATCAGATTCCAAACAAAGATTGGCCCCAGAGAGAATGCTCCAATGGAACCCCAATGAAAAAAAAAAAAAGACTAAAAATGAACTAGAAACAGACAGTCGAGAGAGATTTGATTGCAACAGGAAGAAACTGCCACTAAGTTGTAAGACCATGGAACTAGATTTGCAGGGATACTATGTGGGGGAGCTGAGCAGTAAAATGTCTGTTCATTTAACACTTGAACTTCTGCATATCAGTGCAGTCAGGAAAGCAGGAATTCTACAGTTTAGAAGTTTGGGGGGGGGAAGCTGTTTGAGTAGAAGGCTTTATGATATCTAAGGATCTTTACAGTGTAGGGGTGAGATTTTGCTGTTTGAGTTTCAGGAGGATTTATGTTGAGGGGGGGGGCTTCTAGTGGTTTGTCTGAGCACTTTCCATTAAAATACTTGTAAAACAGGCACAGGGATGCAACATTGTGGCGATGTGACAGAGGTTGGAGTTTGTCCGATAGTGCGGGATCTACTAGGTTAGCGACTTTTTTTTTTTTTTTTCTTTTTTTTTTGGGGGGGGGGGACGCTGTCCAAGAGCGAGAAACTAGTGACCGATGCATCAGTCCAGATGTGGCAACAATACTGCATGCATGGATGAATGGTGGCTTTATGGGATACTCTCAGGTGTGAGTAATTTTCTAGCGCGGTAGAATGATATGCATTGACTCTCTGGTGCGTTGCGAGATGCAGGAGTTCTTATTGAGACTTAAAACCTACTTTAGAATAAAAAGATAAATATTCAAGGATAAGTGTTAATGATATAGAAAAGCCATAATCAATTACGGGTGAAAAGATTCCATAAAATAGGAAGAGAAGGCGGTCATAGCCAGTTTTCTAGAGAAGGAGGAGTGAGAGTTGGAGCTGAACATTTAAGGCAGTTAAGCTGTTCCCATTACTACCGCACCTTGATTAACAATCCTGTTTTACTTTTCTTTTGTGTTCCTTGGTAAACAACTTCCTATACTTTTGTTTTGCTGATAAACTTGTTTTTTTGTTATATTTTCTCCTCGTTTTCTTTTTTTTATTTTTTCCTCGTTTTTTTTATATTTTTTTCCCTCGTTTTTTTTATATTTTTTCCTCGTTTTTTATATTTTTTCCTCGTTTTTTGTATTTTTCCCTCGTTTTTTGTATTTTTTCCTCGTTTTTTGTATTTTTTCCTCGTTTTTTTATTTTTCCTCGTTTTTTATATTTTTTCCTCGTTTTTTGTATTTTATCCTCGCTTTTTGTATTTTTTCCTCGTTTTTTATATTTTTTCCTCGTTTTTTATATTTTTTCCTCGTTTTTTGTATTTTTTCCTCGTTTTTTATATTTTTCCTCGTTTTTTATATTTTTTCCTCGTTTTTTATATTTTTTCCTCGTTTTTTGTATTTTTTCCTCGTTTTTTATATTTTTCCTCTTTTTTATATTTTTCCTCTTTTTTATATTTTTTCCTCGTTTTTTATATTTTTTCCTCGTTTTTTATATTTTTTCCTCGTTTTTTATATTTTTTCCTCGTTTTTTGTATTTTTTTCCTCGTTTTTATATTTTTTCTTCGTTTTCTATATTTTTTCCTCGTTTTTTAAATATTTTTTCCTTGCTTTTTTTAAAAGATTTTTTTCCTAATTTTTTTTTAAAAGATTTTTACTCATTTTTTTATATTTTTCTCCGTTTTTTTTTTTTTTTTTTAAAATTCCTAACACTTTTTATGGAAGAGGGGTGCAGAATGTCTATAGCATCACACTCGTATCTAACGAGTGTTTTCCTTCTTTTTTTTTATGTTAACCTGTTGTTTCTCTTTTCCTTTTTTCTTTTTTATGTTAACCTATTGTTTCTCTTTTTCTTTTTTTCTTCAACATCTCATTTTTGCAGGACAAAAAAGATGGAAAATAAATCTGGTGGCAGTGGGGTACCTGCTGGCAAATACTTAAATACGCCAACAAGTACCTTGAATCGTCCGATTTCGGGCCAAGGTTACGACGACAGCACTCTGTCGCCAACGAGGCCCCTCACAAAGGGCAACATGCCTGGCAATTATCCGCCTCGGGATAACATAGATAACAACACGGGTTGGATGCCAAAGATGAACGCCAGCGAAAACGGCTCTGGGATGTGTGAAGGATCTGATGGTAAGTTTGGAGCAGACCTCCTTTCGCGTCTTCTTCCAAGAATTTTTTAATCTGTACAGAAAATATCGGTAAATATTCCAGATTTTCTCTTTCGTCTCTTGTTCGTTTGTTTTTCGAATTTTTTTTTTTTTTTTTCTTGTTACTTGTGTTTTTTGCGACCTTCTTTCGTATTGCCCGTCACGTAAGAAGCAAATTATTATAATTTCTTTTTTTAATGTTTTTATATAGTTCAATTTTTAGATATGGGGATTACGCGATTAATCCTACGCTCTTAGAATCTCGCAGCATTTTGATAAAAAAAAAAAAGGTTTTTGTTTTATTTTAATTTCTGAGTGAAAATAAAAATATCCTGGACGCTTCTACACTATCAGAACAAAATTTCGGAAATCGTAAAACTGAATTTCACATGTAAGCAATCGTATCTACGTATTCCTCATATTTTTATGACGATTATATCAAAAAATTACGAAAATCGATAAGGTAGAAAAATTATTTATTAAAGAAAGTAGAATTTGAAGAAAACGATCGTATTCGCTTACGTAATACACAGGAGTGTTCAAAAGGGAGGTAATTTTCCGTTTCGATTTAAACAAGATGTCTGCAATTTTTCACCTGCTAACACGATTAAAGTTGTTTTTTATATTAATTCAGTAATATTCAGGTAATTTCAACAACATAATTTGGAAGCTAATGTTGGAATTTATTAGAATGGAGAAAAAAAATCAGCAGAAACCATTGTTTCTTTTATCTGAAAACTTCATTTACAAAATCTCTTCCCAATAATGTTCCTGTTACTTCCTTAGTTAGTTCGTACGTTACACTTTGAAAAAAGCCAAATACTATTTTTGAATATTAAACTGCATTTTAAAAAAGGACCAAATTCATGAAATTTCCTTGTTAAAAAGGCCAAATTTCATAAAATTTCCCTGTTAAAAAGGCCAAATTTCATTAAAATTGGAGTTAGAAGGGCCAAATTTCATTAAATTTGGCGTTAAAAGGGCCAAAATTTCATAAATTTGGCGTTAAAAAGGCCAAATTTCATTAAATTTGGCTGTAAAAGAGGCAAAATTTCATTAAATTTGGCTGTAAAAAAGGCCGATCCAGCAACTCTAGACAAGAATGTGAGAGCAATCTCCCTTTGCTGTTGCCTCGTTTTCGAATATCATTATAATAATTATATATATAATTATATATGCTCATAATATATATATAATTATATATATATAATTATATATGCTCATAATATATATATAATTATATATATATAATTATATATGCTCATAATATATATATAATTATATATATATAATTATATATGCTCATAATATATATATAATTATATATGCTCATAATATATATATAATTATAGATGCTCATAATATATATATAATTATATATGCTCATAATATATATATAATTATATATATATAATTATATATGCTCATAATATATATATAATTATATATGCTCATAATATATATATAATTATATATGCTCATAATATATATATAATTATAGATGCTCATAATATATATATAATTATAGATGCTCATAATATATATATAATTATATATGCTCATAATATATATATAATTATATATATATAATTATATATGCTCATAATATATATATAATTATAGATGCTCATAATATATATATAATTATATATATATAATTATATATGCTCATAATATATATATAATTATAGATGCTCATAATATATATATAATTATATATGCTCATAATATATATATAATTATATATATATAATTATATATGCTCATAATATATATATAATTATATATGCTCATAATATATATATAATTATATATGCTCATAATATATATATAATTATATATGCTCATAATATATATATAATTATATATATATAATTATATATGCTCATAATATATATATAATTATATATGCTCATAATATATATATAATTATATATGCTCATAATATATATATAATTATATATGCTCATAATATATATATAATTATATATGCTCATAATATATATATAATTATATATGCTCATAATATATATATAATTATAGATGCTCATAATATATATATAATTATATATGCTCATAATATATATATAATTATATATATATAATTATATATGCTCATAATATATATATAATTATATATGCTCATAATATATATATAATTATATATGCTCATTGTTGTAATAATGTAAGAAAGGAATTTGTAATTTTGACGTGCAGCAGTTCTTTACTAAAGAAAGAAGTTAGCAAAACGTTATGTAAAAAGGGAACATTCAAAGGAAACAGGGCAAGAAAAGAACATTGTATGTCAACATCTGCAACAGAGAGATGACTTTCAGGTCATGAATGCAGAAGTTCAGAATTTAATTATTCATTTTTTTTTTTTTTTTTTTTTTCGGACTATTATCCTCATCTTCTTAGTTGTTCTTTGACTCCCTATCTCTCTCCCTCGAGGCATTCATGAATTCATTGTTGCTCATCATTTTTGATGTTGCTCAGGTATTCAGACTGCCAACGTATGTTTCTTGCTGTCATCCTCTGCTTCTTCTACCCACGATCTTTCCTGTTATTCTTTGCTGGTTGTCAGAGAGTAATTTGATGGCAATCTGGTTCCACTTGTCTATCATGGTAATCCTTACCGAGCGTGGTGTTATGATTCAGAACTGTATTCACGTTGTTTTACAAAATAAAGAGTTTGATGTATTGCCATAGCTTTTTTTGCAGTTTTACAAACAGTAAGTTGCAGTTTCTTTCTGTCCGAGCAGTGCTCATACTGGGCGATTGTACCCTGGGGTATCTTCTGCTCAGCACAATACAAAACCATGAACTGAATTATTTGTTTGCTTTCGTATTACATCAGTCACCTGCTCTCCATGACCTCATGTTACCCTAAGTCCTGGATATGACCTTAAACTATATCTGATGGTGAGGCTTTGGGGAGTGTAGAGCCACCCTTTAATTACCATTGCTCCCAAGTCCACTCTGACCCGGAGTGGTAGTACCTGTTAGGGTCCCAACTATGGGTTAAATAGAAACCGACTTGAAAAAAATATATATTCTATTAAAAAAATTTTTTTTTTTAATAACTGGATTCAGTTGATTGAGATTGTCGGACTGACTTCCTCATCTTCGTTGTTATAGTCACAACATTTCGGCCGTTTTGCCCTCCGGCCTTCATCAGGTGTTTTGTATCGAACTGGGGAACCGTTTGTTAGGAGTCTCAAACCCAACCCTTTATTATTACTACGGGGGTACCATGTTCAGACTCCAGCTAAGCTCTGGGACATAGTTGCTGATTCTCTGTTTTGAATGTTACTTTTCACTGCCTTCATTCAGGATAGACGTTGTATCAAAGTTTACAGTTACCCAAAAGTGCTGAGTTCAATCCTGAATGAAGGCACCTGATGTAGGCCGGAGGGCAAAACGGCCGAAACGTTGTGACGATAACAACGAAGATGAGGAAGTCAGTGCGACAATCTCAATCAATGAAAACACCTCATCTCAAAAATACAGACAATTACAACTGGATTCAGCATTAAATAACCTGAAAAGGGTTGATACGCCGTAAAACAAAACCAACCAACCACATTACCCTGATCGGGGGGGGGGGGTTAAGTGGGTTCTTGACCATGCCCAAGGGTTTCTCACAGACTAGCAGAGGGATGGAGGTGGCTTACTTTTCCTTTGACAGTAGTGCTGTCCCGCTATCTATACCAATAAGCTTTTTTTTTTTTTAATTTGATAAAACTATCAAACAATCTTGCATTTCTCGCCTGTATATAACATAAATAAATACGATTTTTTTTTTTCATATAGTGTTAATCAAATATTTATTGAAATCAAAAATAAAATGATGAATTGAAATAATTTTTTTAAATCTCATCAAAAAAATATATAAATATGATTAAATATTTTTAATTATTTTTCTCAAAGCAATCACTTGGCAACATATCTCCACCTTGGCAATGGCGGGTATATTGGTAATAATTTTGGATCAGTTTCTATCAGTATATATAATTTTCGATTTTTGAGTGATTATTGAGGTTTCAGATCGCTGTAATGAAACCGTCATTTGGCTATTCTAAAAATAAATGCCCCAATATTTTAAGACTATTAGATTATTTATTTAAAAATTAAGCAGTTAAAAAAAGGCGCTTTTTTTCATGGCGGGTTTTTCGTAAAAGAACCTTTCTTTTTTTTTTTTTCTTTTTTTTAAATTTGGTGCTTATTTAGAATTACATTTATTAAGAAAAAAAAAAATGCAGAAAATTTTTTATGATGTACATACTTGTCACCAAATGAGGTCATATTCCAAAAATCACGTAAATTGATCAAGTAGTTTTTTTTGTTTTTTTTAAGAAAATCAAAATTTACAATTCTTAGTAATTTTAAGACCAAATTGTACCAATTTTTTTTCTTTTTTAAGCCATGGTCATAAAAACCATTAACAATATACAGAGGCTACCTAGCTAAATAGGGAATGCATAAAACTTAAGAATACCACGATAGACGATACAGAACTCTGAAAATGTGACAGTGATACATGTTTATTTATACAATTCTGAGGCAGCATGTTCAGGACTGCAGAACACAATGCAGAAGGAGATTGCCTGTACATTTTTTTTTTTTTTTCTTCAATTTTCTTTCTTTGAAGATTGTAATGCTGGGTATGGGGCAGCCAAACCAGCTGCCACCATTGCCCTGCTTTTTATTGAAACCAACCGAGAGCTCTTTTTAGTATCCTCGCTGTTCCCTTAACTGCAATTGTCTGGATCTCTTTTGCACTTGGTTCACCAGGAATATTAGTTAAATAGGACTTCAGGTACTTTTTCATAAGCCCTGTGGCACCTATAATAACTGGTATGATTGATATCTCCTTAAGATTCCAGTTTCTTTTCATATCATACGTGAACACCAGTGTGATTATGCAGAGGGTCTAATGTGAATGTATATCGACGCAGGTTTGGTCTATTCAGCCATAAGCACAGGGCTTTATTCAAGCATTGTGGTGGGACGAGGACCATACAATAATCTGTAGGCAACAGAAGCAACTATTACATTCTGGCGAGTAGACAGCAGATCTAATCAAAGCAGATCATATACTCCAGAGGGAACAGGGTTGCAGTAGGGAATATGTAGTATATATCTGATGGCACGACATGGTAGATACTCAAGAAAATCAGAACATCTTGCCAGTTCCAGCAAACACTACGAACCTGTATTCCAAGTTGGGGACGCATCATCGCTTTATAAAGCCTAGTCAGCAAATGCCATTCATAAGAAATTTGGTAGGCCAGGACATGCGACACATAAAGCTACTTATTAACCCTGTTGGATACATAAGACAAGTGGTCGTCAAACCTGAGATTGCTAGATATTATTACTCCCAGATAGTTATGACATTTCGAGAGAGGACATATAGGACAATAGAGCGACTGTTTTTGCTGAGTTGAACAGCATACTCAAGTCCTTTGCCCACTCAGACGCAAAAACAAGCAGTGACTGCAGGTATACTGATGCTATGTAAAGGTCTAAAGGTCTAGTTGTGGCACAGAAATTTGTGTCGTCAGCATAGGAGCTTGAGAACACAGTTAAACTGAGATGTTACAATATCCATTAATGTTAACAAAAATAATGTTGGCGCAATAACACTTCCCTACGGCATCCTGGCTGAGACAGGAAGATCATTTGATAAATAACCAACAACCAAAGTTCCCAGCAGCCAATCAGATACTTGCAAATTCAAGAAAAGAGTCTGCCTCAGACGCCAAATAAGAGTAATTTCTGCTGCAGAGCCGAATGAGGAGCAGTTCCAAATTCATTGGTAAGACACCCCCAAAATGCAGAAATTGTGCATTTTTTTATTCTAAGGCTGATTTTTGGCCCTGTCGGTGGGGCATTAGAATATGCCGACTGCCCCCCTGCAGAGGGTAAAAGTCCCTCAATGGGGGTCCTGGATATGACCTTAAACTATATCCAGTGGTGAGGCCCCAGCTTGTAGGCTTTGGGAAGTGTGGAGCCACCCTTTAATTACCATTGCTCCCAGGTCCGCTCTGACCCGGAGTGGTAGTACCTGTTAGGGTCCCAACTATGGATTAAATAGAAACCGACATGAAAACAACAAATATATTCTATTAAAAAAAATTTTCTTCAAAATCTTTGGATTTGGCATTAAATAACCCGAAAAGGGTTGATATGCCGTAAAACAAAAACAACCAACCAACCAAGGCTGATTTTGATCTTAATAGTTCGAATGAAGTTATCTCACCTTATTTATAAATTGTGCCTGAACAAAATTCCATGTTTTTCCTAGTCATAAAATTTAATCTTAGTTAAAAAAAAAAAATATCTACTTGATCAATTTACGTGATTTTTTAAAAAAAAAATGTAACATCTACAATCAGTGATGAGTGCTTACATATTTTTTTCTGTATCATATTTTTTCTTTTGTTTTTTTTAACGAAGTGTAAATCTAGATAAATACCAGAAATTTTGAATTTTGATTGTTCTATTTTTATTCCGTGTGGCTTTTCTTTTTTTTTTTCTTTTTTTTTTCTTCTTTTTTTTCTTTTTTTTTCTTCTTTTTTTTTTTTTTAAACGTTTCTTCTGTTTGATCCTGATGAGCAACATCCCCTCGATGAGATTGGTCTATGTTATTGTCCGTCTTTGGTGACAGCTAGGCGTGACGATATTCTTGCTTCACTTAGATGCTGCATTCATGAAGATGACCATAATTTTGTCACAAATCATCTAATTCTGATTGTTTCTGAATTTTTTACATGAAGATTGATAATTTGGATTAGTTGGACTACCGTTCTTATCTTGAGTTCGCAAAGACCTATGATATGATAAAGTACTAGGTAAAATTTTGATGTAAATAGGCAAAATTTTAACTAAAGCATATATTTTCCTTTATCGGCTATAAGACTAATCAGGAGGTAATGTAGCAGTTTCATGTTTTTATATATTGTGTTAATGACTATTCCTTTTTATCTTTCTTTTCTAACATGACCCCCACCACACACACATCTTTCTTTTCCGACATGATGCCCCCTCACACACACCTTTCTTTTCTGACATGACACCCCCCCCCACGCACACATCTTTCTTTTCCACCATGACCATGCACACACACACAAGTGCAAATAAATAGAAATTTTATAACCATAAATATATGGTCATTGTCATGCATTATATTCTATTATATAAAAGGTAGTTGTATGTATGTATGTATTTATGTCCAGCTAAAAAATAAAAAATAAAAACCTACAAAACTAAACAGCCACAAAGTTAATATATTCTTCATGGGCGTTGCCCTGGATGAATGATATTTAAAAAGAAATTATTAATTCTTTGGGGGGTCAACTGGATTAGGTTTTATCTCATTATTTTCAATTATGTTTCTGAATATTTTAGAGAAGGATTGATAATTCGAATTAGTTGGATTATTTGGACTTCTGTTCTTGTCTTGAGTCTGCAAAGATCTATGGCGCAACAGATAAAGTACTAGGTAATTTAGCTCTAAGTGAGATTCTTCCGATGGTTAAAGGTTCAGTCCTCAGTGCAGCGGACATACTAAGAATACAATTGCAATTTAAGGCTTCTACCAACCATGGTTGACGGAACGAGCAATGTGTCTCTGTGGATTAAATAAAGGGTTCTGTTCAAAATGACATTTTTTTATTATTTTTATTTTTTTGTCCGCCTCCAAACAAGCCATATTGCCACTTAGATGTAAGGGATTCTATTTGGAATCTACAGGGGTACTATGTAGGGAGTTGAGCAGAGAGGTGACTGTTCACATTTCGTTTAATTTTCCAGAAGTTTTATTGTCTTATTGTTTGTTTGCTTTTTTTTTGTGCTTGTCATCCCATTGATCGCTTCAGGGTCGTTCTAAGTTCAAAATGAGGGAATTTTATTAAAATCTCTCCTTGGCCTTCGGGTCAAGCTCCCCAATTTCTTGTAGGGCCTTGTGCCTAATTTTGTTGTTTAAAAAGCTTTTGTTTTTTACTTAATTGTATTGTCAAAATTTTAAAAGCAATAAAATATATAAACAAGATGAAAGTGTAGTATCTGTTCTTCAGAGGCTGCATTTCAATTTCTTGTTCTCTGTCAGTGGAGGAGAAATCCTTCACGATTGAGACAATTTTTATTTTTGTTCCTTTTCTCCACGTTAAAAAACGACCCTGGTGTCTAACTCTGCCCCGTGGGGAGGCATTGTAAATAGGAAAATGAGGGATTTTTATTAAAGTGTTTTTGGTTTATGGAATCATTTTTAGCTTGTATATTATGTGTTCCTCGTTTGTTGTAATCTTTTTGGTTTGTATAATGTTCTGTTTTTAGATTTTTCAGTACAGTCGAATTGTTTTTAAGGAATTTAATATATCTTTTATTTAGACAATGTTGCAAAGTTTGTATAGGTTGTTTACTTGGAAGAACCGGGATCTTATTGTTTCTAAGTCTTTACATTCAATTTGTGTTTATTGAACAAAAGTTTGTGTGGCATAGGTGATGCACAATGCTGGAAAATATCGGATCCGGGCAAAACCAGATGTAAATCGGATTACTGGCAATGGATTGGAATTGTTAAAAGTGCAAACAACATAAAACAAAAACATCAAAATAAGTGAACAGTAATTCAAACCAAAGGAATTTTAAATATAAAAACGTAAACCATAAATAAAAGTCAAAACAAGAACAATCAGAGAGAAAAGAGACAAGCCAGTGACATACTTATGTGATCGTGACAAGCTGGTCTAACGGTTATCGTACTTGACTCACTTTGTTGACCGATCAACCACATACTATCTTCCTTACTGACCCAACTTTCTTTCTATTGTCATAACAAGTCAAAACAAAGGCAGAGATAGAAAGAAGAGACAGAAGCCAGCGACGCATCTCTGCAGTCGTCTGACTCCCCCCTACTTCATACCAACCCAAACTCTCTCGCTTGTCATATTATCATCTGTAAAATAAATAAAACTTTGTTGATTTAACAAGTTGCTGTTTGATTACATAAACCTCAGTTATCAGAATATATATATTATGGCACGCATTTTGTAAAAGTGCATCTATGAAATTATATAGGCGACAATATAACAGCAGCTTTTACAATAATCTATGTATCTATAAAAATGAGAATGTGTGTTTGAGGACACTTCTCAACCTATATCCTCAACATATTTTTGATCTACTGATTTGAAATTTGGTATATAAGGTAATCAGACATGTGTAAAACTGTTTAATTGGTTTTTATATAGAAAGAAGTGCTGCTAAGGAGTCAAAATTGAAAAACTGGTACTTGGGTGGATCATCGGATTTTTATCTGTCAGCTGTTTTATGAATTCACATGTGAGTCTCTGAAACATGGCAGATTCCTTATGTTAAGAATAAGTAGGTTTGAAAACACTTTTTAAAGATTGTGTCAAGCTGGTCTAATGGTTATCGTACTTGACTCACTTTGTTGATTTAACAAGTTGTTGTCCGATTCCAAAAACCAAAGTCATCAAAGTGTGTATGCTATGGCACACATTTCGTAAAAATGCATCTACAAAATATATAGGCGAGAATATAACATTTGTGACATAGTATACATGAAGGGGGAAGGGTCTTCCCCTTTTAGGACATGAGAGTTCGTAATGAAAGTATGGCCTATACGTGATTTGGCTCGGATTACTTACCCATGTAATGTGCTGTGGACATTGTTAAACGCTGTCTACCACACCGAGCAGGATAAAATCAATGGACGAACAACAATGAAAGAAACGATACTGATCAAAATGTGTAACATAGATCGTGCGGAAATAAAACGGGAGGGGAGAAATCTCCACACGTTCATATCAGATGATGTCCCAGGTGAAAAGAGAATAAGATAGAAAAAAAAGAGAGAAAGGAAGTCGATATCGCCACCTAACGGTTTAAACATGCAACTCTGGAAATAAAGGGCGATAACTGTATATGTCTCAAACTTGAGGGTGTTGTGCATTGTGTCTGTGTGTGCTGCATGCGAGCTAGGCTGGAATAGCAGCTTGACAACACGTCTCTATAAATATAAAATCCTGCTTTCTTTCTTTCTTTCTTCCTTCCTTTCTTTCCTTTCTTACAACTTACAATACTCCCTTCCCAAGCTGATTACTCTGAAAGGTGTATCAGTATTTCTTCTTTTTTTTTGGGGGGGTGACCATGAGTAAGATCGTAACAGTTCCTTTTCTGCCAGAACGTCTAAAATATCATCTGTAACTTGAACGACGTCACTAGTAAAATTCCTTCCTGAGATCAGAAGATACTTTATAGTCTTCTGAAATAACTCGGAATTAAGAAAAATGGATCTTAGATAAGTTTAATGAACGAAAACGTGAAGATAAAATATAAAACATAATAATTAGGGCTATGACAACAGCATATTCTTTTCATTGTTTCGACTCTCGAGTATATATCCGACACAGACACAACCAGCCGAGTACCACATCACTCTACATTAAAACATATAAGATATCAATGGATATATACCTGAGAATCAAAACAAGGAAAAGAATATGCTGTTGTCACAGCCCTAGTAATAATTAATAAAACTATACATCAAAAAACAAGAATAAGTTTGAGGCTCCCAAAATTAATACTAGCATTGCCTATATGGACTCAAGGCACAACAGCTCAGTAATAAGGCCTAAATGACGGTCTTCTGGAGGCTGAAGGTTCAATCCTCAGTGGAGGCGATACTAATATAATTAAGAATTACTTGAGACCAGCTGACAGAATGTGAATAATCCACTTCTGTAGATTAAATAAAACAGTTCAGTTAAAAATTTTGTACAGATTCCCGAGTTTATCAAGATGCATCTCAAGAAGGTTGGAGGTTACATCGGTCGAAACTTTGTGAGAATAACATCCAAGGTGAGAACAGTAGTCCGAAAAATTTGCGTAATACAAATCATCAACCCTCATCTCAAAAATTCTGAAACGTAATGAAGAATGGTTCAAGATGAAATTGGCATTTCATGTTTATGCAGGTCCCAAGCAAAAAGAATCCGAAGAGTTTTGTCACGCCGTGACTTTAGAAACGAACAATATTCATAGTCTCTCATCGAAAATCTGTAAACTTGAAGTGTTCTTCTAAAGCTCGTGTGGTGCAAAAGTCTGATTGAAAAAGTTTGGTAAACGAAATGATTTGCAGTAATTTTTCCATATTTATTTTTTTTCTTTTACTCCATTTTTTTTTTTTTTTTTTTTCACAGAATTCTGTTTTTATCAAAATGTAAGATCAGCTTCAAGATAGACTGGAGTCTGTAGGATAGGATTGCTAATTAATCTGTGATTTCATCAAAAATGGAAAATTTGTGTGCGTATATATTAGTGATGGGACGATATTTTTTCCCCGATTCCAATACAATTACCGATTCTGATTCTTTATAAATCTCTAAATATCGAACTAAAGAGTTATCCCCCCCCCCCGTTACTGTAAAAATGTATGCTGTGTGTGGAGATATTTTCCTAAACGAAAAAAAAATACACTTGTGGGGGATCATCTATGTATGAGCGTATATAAATTTAAAACCAAACTGGTGTTGCTGAATCCTAGACAACCCCACGTAGATACAGCTAGTAGATGACATTCTACAAAAAGCAATATTTCACGTCGTTACAATTGGCCTTTTTGGTCAAGATCAAAATGTAGTATCTGTTCTTCAGATGCTGCACTTCCATTTCTTGTTCTCTTTCGGTGGATATTAGTCCTTCACGACTGAGACAATTTTTATTTTTGTACCTTTTCTCCACGTTAAAAAACGACCCTGGTGTCTAACTCTGTCCCGTGGGGAGGCATAGTAAATAGGTACAATTAAAAAAATAATTTTTTTTTACTAATCTAAATAGGATGATAAAATTAAAAGGTAAAATTAGCAAATTTCAAATCGTAATTTGGAAAAAAAAAATAAAAATGTTTATTTTGCATGAAATATTGACCTACGATCAAAGAGTCTGTGTAAAAAAAAAAAATAAATAAATAAAAAATAAAAGTAATAAAATTCTCTGTAAAACATATGCGCCCACCCACCTAAACGTCCTGCAAGTTTAAAATGAGAAATTTCTAATTATAGAATTGGCATTTATATAATCAGAAGAAAAAACTTTAAAAGCTTACCACAATATAGCTTTGTGTTTTGTTTTGTATAAATGTGCATAGATACATGTATGACTTTTTTTTTTTTTTTGTGAATGTTGGTATTGCTCTGGGTCCCTTGGATATCCAGGTATTTGCTTTGTCTTGTTGTAATATCCTTTCATTTCCTCCCATTATTTGGTTGATGGATACTTATGCAGAGTAAATAAACTGCAAAAGCATTTTGGGAGTGGGGCTATTCTTTTTTTACCCTGTGTGGAGAAAAGAATTATTGAATTTTCCACCAATTATGGCCAATTGTCGACTTCTGTAATTTCAGTATCTTAATGTTTCTGTAACCTGCCAGAATATTCTGATAAAACGTCAGTTATAGCAAGGTCCGTATCCTGCATAAGTACTGGTTAGGTTGTGGAAGATTTGTAAGATGAAATGTTTTCAAATATACGAAGGGAATTTCAAAAGTATTGTCTCCTATTTTTATTCCATCCAAATGGATCCGAGGGGATTGCAAACTGCATTGTTATGGTGGCTGAACTTATGCTTTTATGACTGGAAAGTTTCATCTCTCTGTTGTAGATATTGACAGTGTGACATAGATATGCGTCAGAAACATAGATGCATTATTGGATTTCTGGCAAAAGGGCATTGATAATAGTGGTGATTATGCAGAAAAAAAAAATTCTGCAGCACAAAAGGTCGCTCATACTAATGGTACCACTCTCGTCTTCGTAGCTCTTCAATTTTTTGAGCTCAAAAAATATGAGGCTTTACTTTTGGAACGAACCTCGTATAATGTTTGTTTTTGTTTTTTTTGTGGATCATTCTTCAGTTTTCAGATGATTGCCTTTTCATACAACAACAGAAAATTTGAGCTACATATGTGCACACATGCTTATCTTGTCCAATTGAAGTTGACGTAAAAGTAAACTTTGAATGGTAAAATTCATTGCGTTAAGAACTGGACATTTTAACAACCGTTCATTTGGTTCAATTCATTCATTTCGTATTAAATCAGATGATTCTGTTGTTGGCAATGGTTATCCCGATATCTTTCTAGTTAGAATTCTAGAAAACTATCGCAGAACCAATGCTAGTTATAAATGGCTAAATAAATCAATAGACGTGTCGTAATCATATGATTTTTTTTTTTTTTTTTTTTATCGCCGTCACTGGGTCAAGGGTGATAACTCTATTTTACCAAGAGATTCGTTCAGTTTTTTTATACAAAAATTGTGGACGCTATTAAAAAAAAAATGTAAAATGCGACAATATGGTAATTTTTATTAAACAAAACATTTTAGTAATTACAAAACACATTACATTACGAAAATGCCCTGGAAATGTCATTTCTGATTAATTGTAAGAAAAAAAAAATTTTTTTTTTTTTTTTCAACTAACTCTAAACTCCTTTACAAAGATGGGGAGGGGGGAACGATATTTTATATTTTGACAAATTTTCAATTATGATTGAGAAAATTCACTTTTTCTCCAGATGTGGAATGAAAGAGCATGGGGTTCTATTGCTCTAGAAAGTATCTGACTTTCTATTTATACAAGCTGGATATACCATAGTATACACCGAAGTTAAGCAACGTTAAACCTAGTCAGTACCAGATGGGTGACCATTTACAAATACCAGTCATCGACACTTCTCTGCAACATGCAAAAACCTAACGTTGTCATCTTTGACTGAAGACCGTTTGTGAATTTTATATTCCCATGAAACTTCCTTGGAAGCCAGTTCAACCTTTCTATTGTTAATGCCATTGGCAAAATGGCATATGACAGAGTACTGTTGCCACAAGAACACTCTTTTTTGCCATGGCAGAGTACAAAATCAATTTCACAATCTAGTGGGGGGGTTGATTTCTCTTCGTCTCTACAGCCTCTTTCACACAGAAGAGATATTGATAGCTTCTCTCTGTTGTGGATCTAGATCATCCTATGCTCATGCACCTGTGCTGTGGAGTCTACAACAATACATCTCTCACCAGCTCTTGCTTGCTCCTCTGGTAAATCGTAAACATCACTGGTAGATGGTGATAGATATGGCAGGTAGGTTGCCATAAAGTTGCTGCTTCGTGGGATGATCTTGCCAAGATATATTTAACACTGTTTGTAGCATATGAGTGTACGTGCCGTCTAGCTTTCTTTTCAATCTTTTGGTGAGCATCCAGGATTACCTTGATCCACGTACATCCAGCAAATTGCATATGCTGCCAGCTGTGATCCTGAAAATCTGAAGCAGATGATGGAAGACAGGGAAATCTGGAGAGACAGAGTTACATTGGTTTGGGCAAGGAGTCTGACTAGGTAGCAGCCCTGTCGGTGGGGCATTAGAATACGCCGACTGCCCCCCTGCAGAGGGTAAAAGTCCCTCAATGGGGGTCTTGGATATGACCTTAAACTATATCCAGTGGTGAGGCCCCAGCTTGTGGGCTTTGGGGAGTGTGGAGCCACCCTTTAATTACCATTGCTCCCAGGTCCACTCTGACCCGGAGTGGTAGTACTTGTTAGGGTCCCAACTATGGGTTTAATAGAAACCTACGTGAAAAAAACAAATATATTCTATTAAAATAATTTTTCTTCCAAATCTTTGGATTTGGCATTAAATAACCCGAAAAGGGTTGATATGCCGTAAAACAAACAAACAACCAACCAACTAACCGACTAGGTAGATATCTCTGTTGTATCGGTATGTTCATGGTAGGTAATCGACTGAGCTCCAATCCGTGGTACCTGTATAAGAACCAAATACTTTCTAAGATGGAGCACTACCACTGTCGTATCTGCGGAGGTGTCACTCGAATGGAGTACTGTTTACACATCTGAGGAGGCACAGAGCACTTTTTCTTACGTTTCCAGAGTAAAAAATGACTTTGAAATCTGGTGAGGTGTTTCCTCTTTCCTACAGTCTCTTTATCACAGAAGAGATGTTGCTACTCTTTTGCTATTCTTTTGTTATTTCCATGGAAACTGATTGACTGAGCTCTTATCCCTGGTTCTTCCTCGTAAGACATTCGCAATAAAAACTCACTTTTTTACCACAACTACAAAAAACTTTTAGTTCTCGTCCAGAATTGCTCCTATATAAAAAAAAAAAAAAATCTGTATGATATGCGTACTTGTTACATAAAGAAAATATTATATTCCAAAAATCACGTAAATTGATCAAGTAGTTTTTTTATAAAGAAAATCATTTTTAAGCGTTTAATGGGAATTTGTAAGCATTACAACATAAATCTCGCAAATTTTGAATTGTGGAGTTATCTCCCTTTGTTTCTAGAGATTTTTTTTTTCTCACAATGGCAGGTGAGACAGTCACTTCTCGGATACTCATAAAATTTGGTTTTCTTAATTAAAAATAAATCTACTTAATCAATTTATGTGAGATTTGGAATGTGATGTTTGTTTCATCATGGATGCGTACATTGTACAAATTATTCTTAGTTTTTTTTTTTTTTAATATA